>NC_051326.1:62037674-62371048 GCF_015220235.1 Choloepus didactylus | reverse complement strand
TTCTCAACACCAGCCCTCTGAGTGCAGAAATTCATGATATTCTCAGACCAGTGTCCTACATAGAAGATTTAACAGCTAAAGTCACTGCACCCAAAATAGCTGTTGAAATGTCCACTATAGAAAGCATGGACACCATTCCCAAGTCTGCTTGTTACACTGATGGTTATGCTAATGGGCAGCCCACCATATGGACAGCTTTGGGAGTGAAATACAGTACTGATGCTATATGGTAGGAGACTGGTGCTAGGAAAAGCAGTCAATGGGCTGAGTTAATAGTGTGGATGGTAATAGTGCATGAACCTGGGGATGTGCTGTTTGTATCAACAGCTGGGCTGTTTACAAAGACCTTATGAACTGGATAGCAACCTGGAAGCAGGAACAACAGACAGTCATAGGTTGCCCCCTCTGGGAAAAAGAATTGTGGGAAGAAATCTAGGACACATACCAAAGATGAAAAGTAACTGTTTAGCATGTCCCTGCCCACACCCCCAACACTTAACCAGGAATGTGGAAGCAGAAACACTTGTGTTCTAATTTGCTAATGCTGCCAGAATGCAAAACACCAGAAATGGATTGGCTTTTATAAAAGGGGGGTTATTTGGTTACACAGTTACAGTCTTAAGGCCATAAAGTGTCCAAGGTAACACATCAGCAATTGGATACCTTCACTGGAGGATGGCCAATGGTGTCGGGAAAACCTCTGTTAGCTGGGAAGGCACTTGGCTGGTGTCTGCTCTAAAGCGCTGGCTTCAAAATGCCTTTCTCCCAGGATGTTCCTCCCTAGGCTGCAGTTCCTCAAAAATGTCACTCTTAGTTGCTCTTGAAGTGTTTTTCCTCTCTTAGCTTTTCTGGAGCAAAAGTCTGCTTTTAACGGCTGTCCTCAAACTGTCTCTTATCTGCAGCTCCTGTGCATTCTTCAAAGTGTCCCTCTTGGCTGTGTCTCCTCTTCAAAATGTCACTCACAGCTGCACTGAGTTCCTTCTGTTTGTCAGCTCATTTATATGGCTCCACTGATCAAGGCCCACCCTGAATGGGTGGGCCAACACCTCCATGGAAATTATCCAGAGTCATCACCCACAGCTGGGTGGGGCACATTCCAAAGAAACACTCAAAGAATTACAATTTAATCAACACTGATAACATCTGCCCACACAAGATTACATCAAAGATAATGGCATTTGGGGGACACAATATATTCAAACTGGCACAATTTGTATGGTGCTCCAGTTTGCTAATGCTGCCATCATGCAAAACACCAGAAATGGATTGGCTTTTATAAAGGGGGTTTATTTGGTTACAAATTTACAGTCTGAAGGCCATAAAATGTCCAAAGTAAGGCATCAACATGAGTATACCTTCACCAAAAGAAGGCCAACGACATCCAGAAAACCTGTTAGCTGGAAAGGCACATGGCTGGCATCTGCTAATCCTGGGTTGTGTTCTAGCTTCTCTCTCAGTTCCTGTGCTTTCTTCAAAATGTTGCTCTTGGGGTGTTTTGTCCTCTCTTAGCTTCTCTGGAGCAAACACTGGACTGGCATTTCCAAAATGTCAGCAAAAGTCTGCTTTCAGGATAATCTAAGATGGTGGCCAGGAGAGACAGGGCAAAAAAAAACCTCCATGAAAAATAATAGGTAAAAGCCAGAAAGTGACCCAGAACACCAGTTCCAGCAATGCACCAGCTGGACAAGTTCTGCTAAATCCACAGGGACCATGAACTTGGTGAAACTGGGAGTCTGCATTCTGAAATGTAAGCTGCTGAATATCCAGGAGCCACACTGTGGTGTGGGGAAACCAAGGGTTGGCATTTGGAGGCAGACTAGTTCTTTTTTAAAAAAACCTGAAAGTGGCTGCAGATATGGCAGCAAGAACCACACAGTGAAGCACGGCAGGAATGGGCTGTGTGAATGCCTCAATATCTGGTGTGGAAAATAACCTTTCGTGCAAGTGCTGCTAATTGTCTCAGAGTGAGGTAGGCAGAGGTTAGCCAAAAGGGAAAAAAAAACATGCCCCTTGCAGCCATCTTCCCAGCAGGCTGGAAATGCTCCTGCCCGGTGCCAGGGCCACAGCCCAGAGCTGTGCCAAGAAAACCAGTGTGATGTTTCCAGCAGCATGTGCACACATCACAGTGTTGGGCATGGACAATAGCCTTTCACGCACCCACAGCTAATTGTCCTGGAGCTGGGAAGGTGGAGCTGTGTGAAAAGGGGGAAATTAACACACCCCATACAGCCATCCTTACAGCAGGCTGGGAATGCCCCTACACAGCCTGGTGGCCCAAAACTTCCCTTGAGGGATGGCATGTACTTGTGATGTAGCACAGCCTTCCCTCAGGAGAGTTCCTAGAAGGGCATGGCTTGAAAGAGGGACCCACTCAGAAATCCCAGGGATTATATACCAATACCAAGGACTTCTGTGTCAGTGGCAGAGACAATCTGTGGTGAGACTGAAATAAAGGTTTAGACTCTTGCAACAGCCTTAAATCTCCAGGAACACCTGGAAGGTTTGATTATTAAAGCTGCCCTCCTTCCCTAACTGCTCACATTCCCCACATTCAGGATGGACAGCACCAACAACACAACCAAACTTGCTGCACCAATTGGATCCCACAAGAATCAGACCCCCACTTGCCACAAAGAAAAAGTTTGGGAGAACTGACTTGAGGGGAATAGGTGACTCGTGGACACCATCTGTTGGTTAGAGAAAGTGTATGCCACCAAGCTGTAGATCTGATAAATTAGACATTCATCCTTGAATAATCCTACATATCCTAAAAGAACCCTATCAAGTAAAGCAAGAGCCAAGGGGCCAAAAACAAGAGAAAATTTTAAAGCATATGAAAAAAAAAAAAAAAAACATGATATGGATAACCCAAACCCAAACACCCAAATCAAAAGATCAGAGGAGACACAGTACTTGGCACAATTAATCAAAGAACTGAAGAAAATGAGAGCATGGCACAGGATATAAAGGACATGAAAAAGACCCTAAAGAAGAAATTGCAAGAGTAGATAAAAAAATAGATAATCTTATGGAAATAAAAGAAATTGTTGACCAAATTAAAAAGCATCATTTTGGATGCTCATAGTATAAGACTAGTGGAAGATGAAAAACAAATCAGCAACCTTGAGGACCACAGAACAGAAAATGAAAGAACAAAAGAAAGAATGGGGGGAAAAAAACAATTGAAATGGACCTCAGGGATATGACAGATAAAATAAAACATCCAAATATAAGACTCATTGGTGTCCCAGAAGGGGAAGAGAAGGGTAAAGGTCTAGAAAGTGTTGGGGAAAAATTTCCAAACCTTCTACACAATATAAATACACAGAGCATAAGTGCCCAGCGAACTCCAAATAGAATAACTCCGAATAAACACACTCCAAGACATATTCTGATCAGCCTGTCAAATACTGAAGAGAAGGAGCAAGTTCTGAAAACAGCAAGAGAAAAGGAATTCACCACATACAAAGGAAACAATATAAGACTAAGTTAGTGACTACTCAGTGGCCACCATGGAGGTGAGAAGGCAGTGGCATGACATATTTAAAATTCTGAGAGAGAAAAATTTCCAAGAATACTTGGCAGAATGGATGAAAAAACACGAACCATCAATATGTTGCATACAAGAGACTCATCTTTGACACAGAGACACAAAGAAATTGAAAGTGAGAGGATGGAAAAAATATTTCCTGCAAGCTACAGCCACAAGAAAGCAGGAGTAACAATATTAATTTCAGATAAAATAAACTTTAAATGCAAGGATGTTAGGAGAGACAAAGAAGGCCACTACATACTAATAAAAGGGACAATTCAAAAAGAAGAAATAACAATCATAAATGTTTATGCACCCAATCATGGTGTCACAAAATACATGAGACAAACACTGGCAAAACTAAAGGATGCAATGGATGTTTCCACAATTGTGGGAGACTTCAAAACATCAGTCTCTCATATAGATGGATCAACCAGACAGGAGACCAATAAGGAAATTGAAAACCTAAACAACCTGATAAAAGAATTTGATTTAACATATATAGAACATCACATCCCAAATCACCAGGATACACATTCATCTCTAGTGATCACAGAACTTTCTCCAGAATAGAACATATGCTGAGACATAAAACAAGCCTCAATAAATTTAGAAAAATTCAAAGTATTCAAAGCACATTCTCTGACCACAATGGAATACGATTAGAAGTCAATAACCATCAGAGACTTAGAAAATGCACAAACACCTGGATGTTAAACAACAAACTCCTAAAACAAATGGTTTAAAATGTAGAATGTAGGGGAACTAGTGATAGAGAGAAATTAATGAAGGGGGAACGATAACCCAATAAGAACAGATAAGCTACTGTGGGTAAATATGTTGCTATATTAGGTTATTGGGGTACAGTAGGAACATTTTGGAAGTAAAGCAGTTATTTTAGGTTAGGTGTCTTTTTCTTACTCCCTTGTTATGGCTTGTTTGAAATGTTTTTTTATTGTATATCTTAAAAATTTTTTTTTGATATAGTTAAAAAAAGAGTTAATTAAGAGTTAATGACAATCAAGGCAATATATGATACTGGAGTGGATCTAAGAATGGAGGAGAAAAGCTCAAAGGGGGCATAAGGAAAAATTGCAATATAGAATTTAAGCTTTATATCCATAATAAATTTCTTGAATTAACTGCATTTAAGTTACTGACATAAGCTAATATCCTTGTTCATAGGAAATGTACATGGAAGTATTACGAGTTCAAAGAGTCTGATATATGCAACCTGCTCTCAAATGTTCAGAAGATGATAAATGGGTAGATAATTGATAGAAAGATAATAAACGTAACTGAAAGAAAGGGGGGGAGGAGAAAGGGCGGTAATGAGGGAGAGAGGAAGGAAGGAAGGAAGGAAAAAGAAAGGTACTGCAAAGGTAGCAAATTGTAAAATTGGTAGATACAGATATCTGGGGATGAAATTATTTGAAATTATTTCAAAATAAAAATTAAAAAAAATTAAAAAAAAAGGTCTGCTTTCAGCAGCTGTCTCCAAAATGTCTGAGCTGCTCTCCAAAATGTCATTGTCAGTTGGTCGGAGGGCATTCTGTTTGTGAGCTTTTTTATAGGACTCCAGCAATTAAATCAGGACACTCCCTGAATGGAAATAATCCAAACATTTCATTCACAGCTGATTGAGTCACATCTCCATGAAAACAATCACAGGATTCCAACCTAATCAACACTAATACATCTATCCCCACAAGATTTTATTAAAGAACACAATGTTTTGGGGGACATAATATGTCCAAACTGGCACACATGGGTTTGGAGCAGCACAGCTGAAACCAGGAAAGTGGCAGAATGCTTTGTCAAAAAAGTGGACAAGTGTATCAAGCCCTGTGGCACCTGGCTCAGCAGTTCCAGCTGGCAATCATGCACCAGCAGATAGTGGACATCACCACAGAGTGCATTTTTGCTCCATGTGTTGAACATGTAGGCTACCACACCAGATGGGACATATCAGCTGGTCATAAATCCTGGTGAACCAGAGGCCAGTGGACTGCACTGGTTCCCTTCTAGGAGGAGGTGACATGTGCTTTTACTGCCATGGACATGGCTACAAGACTTTTGTTAGCTTTCCTATTAGGGAAGTTGAACCAGCAGGCCACCATATAGTGTTTGGAAAGGATGAGAGCTCTGTATCTCATACCTACACAAATAGACAGTGATCAGGGGACCCCTTTCACTGGACTAATGATCTAAGCATGGGCTATAGACTATGACAATGAGGCTTTTCCATCTACCTTATAACCTCACAGGTACAGGTGCAGGTTCAGGTGCAGGCCTTAGAGAAAGAAAGAATGGTTTGTTAAAGGGACAGCAAAAAGATGATACTAGGTCCTTGCAGTAGTGGACTAAAAAGGATTTGTTAGGCCTTAACTTTCCTGAATGCAATGCAGCCACAGAGTGTGGCACCTGCCCCCATTGAAATGCTAATGGTGGAACCAATACAAGCATTGAGAATCCAAGTAAAAGGGCCAGTTGCCTTACAGGCAAAGTGGGGAAATAGTAATAACTTGTTGCCTATGCCTCAGACCATACAAAACAGGGAAATGAGATCCTTTAGCCTCAGTGCAGGCCTAAGTCCCTGGGAGATAAGAATTATGTAAAAAATTGTAATGAGACCTTTGTTTATTCAGAAAATGCCTGTTAAAATCTTTATAACCAATTTAGGACCTCCTATTCCCATGGGAATTTTATGTATGACTATGTGGACCCTTCTTATGCCCAAATTAACAGTTGATGTAATGGTAGATGACTCTCAAGATTTGCAGATGGAGAGTATCTGCTACTTAAAAACTCCCCATAATGTTCCTCTGCCTGGTACCTTGTTATCAACCAATGGAACTCCAGCATATATATTATTAGATTGGCAGGAAGTATCCCTTATTGTTTCCACATAAACATCTTTCTTTTCACCCATAGAGCCTAGTGAATATCTTCCTACATTGGGCTTCAGCAGTAACTTGTGCCCACAATTGAAACCAATGCTGGGTTTACATGGACTTGCCATCTTCAGGTGCTCCTGGCCTTCCTTGCAGGGTGACCCATGTGTGAACTGGACTACATGAAACACCCTACTCGCCTGGCAGAATTCAGTGCATTGGAAAATCTGGATAAGAGTTTTCTCATTTTAGACTGAAATCCAACTACCATCCTATAACAAGACTGGGGCTTATGTCTCCTGCCTTGTACTGAACAGGTGAACAAGACCTGATATGTATTAGGGTATGTTGCATATGATGATTTAGGGGGCTGACGGCAGAAACTGTTTAGTAGACCTTGTTGCCCCTGTCTGCATGGGGTGACTTGATGTGGAGTGGCTACCCCTAAATTGTGTCATTTTACTGTTAAGCTACAAAACAATAGTCTTTTCACTGGCAAAATATCTCCAAGCAACATGGAGCATATCCTTCCCCTAAGGGATGACTATGGACCTGTGGACAACATGGTTGGCCCAATTTACCCTATAACTGGAAAGAACATTGTACATGGGGACAGCCCTTTGTCCTGGCTACCTTATCGTGACTCTTTATCTCACACTCCTAGTAACTGGGAAATGGTTAAAGCTAGATAAAGAATAATACATACTCTCCGGTGGTGTTATCCTTTAGCCATTCTTGCATCTGGTGGAGCTGCAATAGTTACTGAAAAACATGTGGCAGCTTTAGCCAATCACAGTGCCCAAGCACTTAATGACTCCATGAGAACTATACTATTGCTAAATAAGGAAATCACACAGCTTAGAAAAGTAATTTTACAAAATAGAATGGACTTAGATATCCTCACTGCAGCAAAGGGAGGTACCTGTGCCTTAATTAATGTGCAGTTCTGCATATATATTCCTGGTCATTCACACACTTGCTTCACAAGTGTTTTAGTTTGCTAATGCTGCTGAATGCAAAACACCAGAGATGGATAGGCTTTTATAGAACGGGGGTTTATTTCACTACACAGTTACAGTCTTAAGCCACAAAGCATCCAAGGTAACACCTCAGCAATCGGGTACCTTCACCGGAGGATGGCCAATGGCGTCCAGAAAACCTCTGTTAGCTGGGAAGGCAGCCGGCATCTGCTCCAAAGCTCTGGCCTCAAAACGGCTTTCTCCCAGGACGTTCCTCTCTAGCA
This sequence comes from Choloepus didactylus, assembly GCF_015220235.1. NCBI lineage: Eukaryota > Metazoa > Chordata > Mammalia > Pilosa > Megalonychidae > Choloepus > Choloepus didactylus. Next base: position 62,363,379 of record NC_051326.1, on the reverse strand, counting down.
AGCTTGCTCCTCTTCAACACAGCACTCCCAGCTGCACTCCATCTTCTCTCCTTGAGTCAGCTCATTTATATGGCTCCACTGATCAAGGCCCGCTCCGAATGGGTGGGGCCACGCCTCCATGGGAACAGCTCATCAAAATTATCATCACCCACAGCTGGGTGGGGCACATTCCAAGCAAATCCAACCAGCACCAAAATTTCTGCCCCACAAAACTACAAAGATAACGGCATTTGGGGGACACAATACATTCAAACCGGCACAACAAGTTTTAAATCATATACAAAAGCACATGCATAATATTGATCAATTATCAGTAGACCCCTTGTCTAAATGGTTCAATTCCCTTCTTGCTCATGGCAGTACCTCTTTGTGGGGTTGCTATCTCTGTGGGTGGGATTTCTACTGTCCTATTTTTTCTTACACTGTGTGGAATATGGATGAATGTCTCTCCTATGGTCAACACAGTCTGCGGCATGGGTGGGGGTTGTGAGAACCCAGGGCCTGGGTCACCCACATAATGAAAGTACGTTATTGCATATAGATGTCCACTTGACTAGGAAAATGTTAAAGTCATCAGATCTCCCCCACCGGGGTGGGGGTACAGAAAGATGTACATATGCTGTCATAAATAAACCATTACAACTCCCCTCCCCCAATCACTCTTGATAAATCTCCACACACCTGTGTCACAAGACCCTCTGAAACTCTGTCCTCACACCCTTTGGAATGTCTTTGTCTTAACCCGTATAAACCACCCCTTAGCACCACCTGGTTTCTCCAGAGCTGACTTCCATTTTCCAGCTGGCTGCCTCTGGGAAGAACCCTATTCTGTACATAAGTCCTAACGAATCCATCCCTGGCTTGTTCTTTGGACTCGGGACTGTGCTGACCCAAGACCTTCACCTTCAAGAGCTGGGTTGGAACATTCCGATTACCACATTTTTCCTTTCATGACTCTTTCTTTAGGTGATGCATATAAAAACTCATCAGCAAACCTAAAGTCACACTTTCTTTTCTATTTTCTAAAATTTTTATAATTTTTCATCTTACACATAAGCTTGTAAATTATTCTGAGAGAATATTATCCTAAGATGTACAGTTTCTTTCAAAAAAATTTCTTTTATGGTTGTCCAGTGGTTCCATCACCAATTATTGAAAGAACTTTACTCAGTTGACTACATCTGCATGTGGTCTACATGTGGGCTCTATTCCTTTCCATGTTTCTGGTGCCAAGGTCACACTTTCTTAAGGTACCTGTACCGGTTTGTATATATTATGTTCCTCCAGAAAAAGCCATGTTCTTTGAGGCAATCTTTTGGGGCAGACATATTAGTGGGGATTAAGTTGGAACATTTGAATTAGGTTGTTTCCATAGAAATGTGCCCACCCAACTGTGGGTGATAACTCTGATTGGATAATTTCCATGGAGATGTGGCCCCGCCCATTCAGCATGGGCCTTGATTAGTTTACTGGAGCACTGTATAAGCTCAGACACAAGAAGTGGGCTTGCTACAGCCAAGAGGGACACTTTGAAGAATGCACAGGAGCTGAGACAGACATTTTGAAGATGGCCATTGAAAGCAGACTCTTGCTCCAGAGAAGCTAAGAGAGGACAAATGTCCCAAGAGCACCACAAGCAGCTGAGTGATTTTGAAGAGGATCTGCAGCCTAGAGAGGAATGTCCTGGGAGAAAACCATTTTGAAATCAGAACTTGGAGCAGATGCCAGCTACATGCCTTCCCAGCTAACAGAGGTTTTCCAGATGCCATTGGCCATCCTTCAGTGAAGGTACCTGTTGATGACTTGCTTGGACACTTTATGGCCTTAAGACTGTAGCTGTGTAACCAAATAACCCCCCTTATAAAAGCCAATCCATTTCTGGTGTTTTGCATCCAGCAGCATTAGCAAACCAGAATAGATGATGGTACCAGAAGTGGGGTGCTGCTGAGCTTGCAAATACCAAGCATGTTGGAATTGCTTTTTAAATGGATAAGTGGAAGATTCTGGAAGAACTGTGAGGAGCTTGACAGAAAAGGCCTAAACTGCTTTGAAGAGACTGTGGAAATGTGGACTCTAAAGATACTTCTGATGAGGCCTTGAGCAGAAATGATGAATGTGTTGTTGCAAGCTGGAGGGAAGGTGAACCTTGTTTTAAAGTGGCAGAGAATTTGGCAAAATTGAGTCCTGGTGTTGGATGGAAGGCAGAATTTGAAAGTGATGACCTGGAATATTTAGCTGATGAGATCTCCAAGCAAAATATAGAAGTAGCCTGGCTTTTACTTGCAGCTTATAGTAAAATGTGAGAGGACAGAGATAAGCTGAGAAATGAACTCTTGGTTTCAAAGAAACCAGAAACTGATGGCCTGAAAAACTCTGGACTTCCAGGGGGTGAAACCCCAGAAGCTACAGCCCAACATGAGGATGTAATCAAACATGGAACCCAAGCCAAGATTGGAAAAAGAGATAAGAAGAAATGATTTGTGGAAAGTCTTATTGTCTGATGGCTTTGAACCCTATGTGCGTCATGCAAAGCCAACAGAATTTTTGCAAGGTCTTTACAGACAGAGCCACCGCCAGTCAGGACTGAAGGAGACAGACAAGGAACAAATTGAAGGAATAATTTCTTCCAAGACAGAGCCATGGAGGTTGAGGTATGGAGTCAAGAGGTCTCAGGCTGGGAGAGCAGAGTGGCCCACATGCATGGAAAGAGTGAGTTTGCCCCAGAGGTCAAGGGTGGGCCTTCCACCTCAATGTTTACAAAAGATGTTGCACCTCAGGCCTCAAAGAGGGTGAAGAACATTTCCAGGTGACTGAGGAGAGCCTGGCCACTACCCCAAAGTTATGAAGGGGTTGAGCATGTGCCCCAGAGAAGGAAAAGAATCTGGGTGCTGCCCCAATGTTTGAGAAGTGTGGGGCTGAGAAGGTGGTCTCCCCAATGTGTGGATACATTGGAGCACTCACTGCAGCATTTGGAGAGAAAAGGGCTGCCACAAAAGCCTTTGGAAAGGGTTGGACTCTCACTATCTCAAGCCCCAAGGATTCAACGTCTTTCTTTCAATGACTCTCAGACTTTGAAATCTAATGGAGTTTGCCCTGCAGGTTTTAGGAATTGTTTGTCCCTTAAACCCTGTTTTCTTTTCAGTTTCTCCTTATGGCAATGAGAATGTTTACCCTATGACTGTCCCTCCTTTGTATATTGGAAGCAGATAACTTGTTCTACTTTTCAAAGGAACAGAGCCAGAGGTGAATTATGCCTTAGGAGCAACCATGCCTGTAACTGATTTTGATGGGATCTTGTACTTAACTGTTACTGAAATGATTTAAGTTTCTGTGATATTGTGATGGGATGACTGTATTTTATATATGGAAAGATCATGTTTTCTGGTACAATCCAGGGGGTGGAATGTACCAATTTGTGCATATTATGTCCCCCAGAAAAAGCCATGTTCTTTGATGCAATCTTGTGGGGGCAGTGGGGATTAAGTTGGAACATTTGGATTAGGTTGTTTCCATGGAAATGTGCCCCACTCAACTATGGGTGATAACTCTGGATAATTTCCATGGAGATGTGGCCCCACCCATTCAGCATGGGCCTTGATTAGTTTACTGGAGCACTATATAAGCTCAGACACAAGAAGTAGGCTTGCTACAGCCAACAGGGACATTTTGAAGAATGCACAGGAGCTGAGACAGACATTTTGAAAATGGCCATTGAAAGCAGACTCTTGCTCCAGAGAAGCTAAGAGAGGACAAATGCCCCAAGGGCAACTGGGAGTGACACTCTGAAGAGGAGCTGTGGCCTAGAGAGGAACATCCTGGGAGAAAGCCATTTTGAAATCAGAACCTGGAGCAGATGCCAGCCACATGCCTTCCCAGCTAACAGAGGTTTTCCAGATGCCATTGGCCATCCTCCAGTGAAGGTACCTGATTGTTGATGACTTGCTTGGACACTATATGGCCTTAAGACTGTAAGTGTATAACCAAATAACCCCTTTTATAAAAGCCAATCCATTTCTGGTGTTTTGCATTCTGGCACCATTAGCAAACCAGAACAGTACCTTTATGATAAGTATCAGTATCAGGCAATGTGAGTTCTTCAACCTTCTTGAATAATCTGTATGCTCTTTTGGGATTAAAAAGAGTTTATGAATATCTTCAAAATATCTTGCAGGGATTTTGATTGAGATTGCATTGACTTCAGTGATTAGTTGGGAGAAATTGACCTTTTAATAATATTCAGTCTACTCACCATGAGAAAGGAGTATTTGTCCACTTATTTAGATGTTTTTCTTCTTTCTCTCAAGTTTTTCAAAGTTTATAAACCAAAGGAATTCATTGTGTGTGTTTATTGTTATAAATGCTTTTGTGTGTTTTTTTTTACTTCATTGTTCATTGCTCAGAAAGGGAAATTATATATTGTATATTGTACTTTGCTTCTTGATGTCTCCTTGCATTTTTATTAAGGCAGTAGTTAGCTCTGTTTTCTTTAATTTACAAATTTATGGCACTGGATAACAGTAACATTTAATTTCAGAGATTCAGCTAAAGAGTGAGTGCCAAGCTTCCTGTGCTATGCCCCAAAGCCAGGAAATGTTGCCTGACCCACTATTTGAACCAACTGAGCCTCAGTGCAGCAAAGGTTTCCATTTTGGGCCTTGCAGAATATGGCACCATTTCTACTGGTTGACAGAGCTTCTTTCAGGCATGGCAGATGGGAGAGGCACCCATTGCAATGGGACAACTGGGGGTCCTCAGTGAGTAAAAGTTTCCTGTTCATATCTCTCCTAAGGAGGGAGCTTTGCCATGTGTTCTCCATGATGACTGTTCTTAAACAGTAAGCACAGAACCTTTCATTTTCTGCGCTGTTCCCATAAAGTTTACTCTTTATTTTCTCATGAATACTTCACAAAAAATTATTCAGGTTTCCAATCAAGGCATGACATAGCATCTTTTACCAATTCAGGAGTGTTTTGTGTAAAATTCTGATGGATTTAGAGAAAGTGGGAAAGCATATACAATCATGACATGAATATGCAAAATGTTGGGACCTTCCAGTTAGGTATATTGGGGACAGGCTTGTACCAGATGAGCCTTATTGAAACCTGAGGAAAAAGGGAACATGGATGTTCTTTCATTAATTTTTAAAGAGCAATAATTCTCAGACATTAAAGTAGTGAAGAACTAAAATTGGAAAATAGGGGTAATTCAAAATAAAACCATATGTTAAGTTAAAATTTTTATATATAACAAATATAGCATGTATTGAATATTAATTTCTTGAATTTAGTGAAAATAAACTTTTCAAAAAATTTTTAAATTTTATTACTTTGCTCTTCTCATTTTCAATTGGCATAATTTCAATTTTTAGCAATTTCTCTTGAACCAGTAGTGGTGTTAAATAATTTTTCATTAGTTAGCTTCCTAAAATGTTTTCCCCAGACCCCCTTCCTTTAATGTATTTCAGCAGTGTTTTGTAGTTTTTAGGTTACAAATCATGCACCTCCTTGGTTAAATTTCTTCCTAAGTATTTTTTTTGATGCTGTTGTAAAATAAATTGTTTTATTAATTTCTATTTCACACTGTTTGTTGTTATAGTATAGAAATGCAACAGATTTTTGCACAACTTTATTGTCATTGTTTATTGGGTCTAAAAGGATTTTCTTGTGAATTCAAGAGGATTCATTTTATATATAATCCATGACATCTGCAAATATAGTTTTACTTCTTCCTTTCCAATTTGGATGCCTATCTTTTCTTTTCCTTGCCTAATTGCTCTGGCTAGGGCATCCAGGACAATGATGAATAGCAGTAATGAAAGAAGAAGAGTTTCAAGAAGTCAACTGTGCTTGGGTACACTGGCATGGTACCCATCATGCTCCTCCAAAGCCCAGGGCATTCACCACTAGGGTCAAGAGGAGTCTAGCCAGGGTTCTGATAATTCCAGTTATGAGGAAGTACTCTCCACAATGTATGCCAGATAAATCAGTGAGAGCTGGGCACGGATAACATGACCTGGGAAACCCCAATACAGACCCACATACTCCAGAATTATGTGGCATCAACCCCATGTTCCTGTGTAGTAATCCTAGTTTTTGGACTTTAGAGGAAGTGAATGAGTTCAATGCTTCTCTACAAGGCTGCCAAAAAATCACAGAGGTGTTTCATTCCCAGAAGATTGATGGACAGACCCTCATTACTTAAAGAAGATCTTATGAGTGCCAAGAACAGAAAGTTGGGCCCTGCCCTCAAAATCTGTGCCAAGATAAAGGTCCTCAAGGAGACCTACTTTGGCCTCAGGCCCATATCAGCCTAAGTCAGACACTCTCCCCTGTCCAGATTATAAACTGGTACTGGCAGAGGCTTCACAGGGAAGAAAAAGCTGTCCTGATTATGTAAGTCTTCTGTAGAGGGGAATACTCAGAAAGGGAAGAGAACTGCAAGAACTGATTTCTGATGATACATGGCAGCAGCTTTAAAATTTTCTCTGGGTTCTATTTTATTTTTGAAAATCTTTACAATTCTGACCATCCCCACTTACCTTATATCTTTGTAAATGAGACAGTCTCTTAAGAGATCTAGGGCTGCTCAGCCTTATCCTGGAGTGGGCTGTCTAGCCAGGATCTCACTTTTCTGAGAGTAAATACAACATGGTTAGGAAGGATATGGGTGGGATGTATTTTGGCACCCCCAAGTGGAGAAGTAGGGTTTTCTAGCTTGTGTGGTACAAGTAGCAAAATCCAATACTCTCCTTCTTTGCTCTGATTTGTCCCACTGTAGCTGTGGCCAAGAGAAACAGAACCAACAAGAGATATCTGTAAATATAAGATTTCATAAAAGTGTCTCACACAACTGTGGGGATGCATGAATCCAAATACCACAGGGCAGGATGCATGAGCCCACGTTCCACAGGGCAAGCAGTGAACTGACAACTCTGATGAAGATGTTCAACGAACTCCTCAGAAGATTCTGTCTAGCCAAAGAAGTGAAGGTTCTTTCTCTTCTCCCTTAAAAGTCTTCAACTGATTGGATTAAACCCAGCTGATTGAATTCTCTCATTGCAGAAGACATGTCTTTCGTTTATGTAATCAGCCACAGATGCAGTCAATTGACTGATGATTCAATAAACCAGCCTTCTTTTCTTTAACCAGCCACAAATGTCCTTGCAGTAAGGATTAGGCCAGTGTTTACCTGACCAGAAAACTGGATACCATCACCTGGCCAAGTTGACAAATAAACTCAATCATAAGAGGAATGATCAGAAAACTAACCCTAAACAAATGGAAGAAAAGAAATAACAAGGATTAACGCAGAAATAAACGCTATGGAGAACAAAATACAATAGAGAGAAAAATAAAACCAAAAGCTGTTTCTTTGAAAAGATCAACTAGATTGGAAAACTGTTAGACTGACAAAGTTAAAAAAAAAAAGAGAAGACCCAAATAAACAAAATAATAAATGAGACAGTGAAAATACTACAATTCCAAAGAAATGTAAAACATCATAAGAGGATACTAGGAACAACTGTATGGCAGAAAACTCTAGAAAATTTAGAGAAAATGGATAATATTCTGGAAACACATGAACAACCTAGATGACCAGGGATGAAACAGAAGAGCTCGATAAACCAAGTAAAGAGATCCAATCAGTCATCAAAAAGCTTTCTACAAATAAAAGCCCAGGGCCACATGGATTCACAGGGGAATTTTACCAAACTTTCCAAAAATACTGATACCATTTCTAGTCAAACTCTTTCAAAAAACTGAAGAATATGGAACACTACCTAATTCATTTTATGAAGCCAACATCACTGTACCACCAAAACCAGATAAAGATGCTACAAGAAAGGAAAAATACAGGCCAATGTCCCTAATGAATATACATGCAAAAATTCTCAACAAATTTCTTGCAAATCAAATCCAAAGACACATTAAAAAACTCATACACCATGACCAAGTGGGGTTCATCCCAGGCATGCAAGGGTGGTTCAACATAAGAAATTCAATCAATGTAATACAACACATTATCAAATCAAAATGGAGAAATCAAATGACCATCTCAATAGATGCTGAAAATATTTGACAAAATTCAGCATCCTTTTTTGATAAAAACACTTCAAAAGCTAGGAATTGAAGGAAACTTCCTCATTCTGATAAAGCGCATATATGAAAAACCCACAGCCAACATAGTATTCAATGGTGAGAGACCAGAAGCCTTCCCTCTAAGATCAGGAACAAGACAAAGATGCCTACTATCAACACTATTATTAAACATTGCGCTAGAAGTTCTAGCCACAGCAATCCAGCAAGACAAGGAAATAAAAGGTATCCAAATTGGAAAGGAAGAAGTAAAACTGTCATTATTTGCAGATGATGTCATCCTATATTTGGAAAAACCTGAGAAATCAATGACCCAGCTATTTGAGTTGATAAATAAATTCAGCAAAGTTGCAGGATACAAGATTAATGCACATAAGTCAGTAATTTTCCTATACAGAGGAGACACTCAAGTAAAAAACTTCCATTCACAGTAGCAACTAAAAAAATCAAGTACCTAGGAATAAACTTAACCAAGGATGTAAAAGACCTCTACACAGAAAATTACACATTACTAAAAGAAATAAAAGGAGGACCTAAAGAGATGGGAAGATACTCTGTGTTCATGGATAGAAAGGCTAAGTATCATTAGGATGTCAATCCTACCCAAACTGATCTACAGATTCAATGCAATACCAATCAAAATTCCAACAACCTACTTTGCAGATTTGGAAAAGCTAGTTATCAAATTAATTAGGAAGGGAAAGAGGCCTCAAATTGCTAAAAACATTCTAAAAAAGAAAAACAAAGTGGGAGGACTTACCTTTCTGACTTTGAAGCCTACTAGTCGAAACAGCATGGTACTTGCACAAAGACAGACATATTGTTCAAAGGAATTGAATTGAGAATTTGGAAATAGACCCACAGTTCTATGTTTCGCTGATTTGTGACAAGGCTCTAAAATCCACCATACTGGGACAGAAGAATCTCTTGAATAAATGAGGCTGGGAGAACTGGATATCCATATCCAAAAGAATGAAAGAGGACTCGTACCTCACACCCTATAAAAAAGTTAATTTAAAGTGGATCAAAGACCTCAATGTAAGAGACAGTATCTTAAAACTCTTAGAAGATAATGTAGGGAAACCTCTTCAAGACCTAATATTAAGAGGTAGCTTCTTAAACCTTATAGCCAAAGCAAAAGCAGTAAAAGAAAAATAGATAAATGGGAACTCCTCAAAATCAAAAGCTTCATACTTCAAAAGAACTTGTCAAAAGGTGAAGAGGCAGCCAATGCAATGGGAGAAAATATTTGGAAACCATGTTTCTGATAAGAGACTGATATCTTGCATATATAAAGAAATCCCATAACTCAATGACAATAGTACAAACAGCCCAATTATAAAATGGGCAAAAGTATGAAAAGACATTTCTCTGAAGAGGAAATACAAATGGCTAAAAAACACAAGTAAAAATGCTTGTCTTCACTAGCTATTAGGGAGATGCAAATCAAGAACACAATGAGATATCATCTCACACCAATAAGAATGGCTGCCATTAAAAAAAAAGGAAACTACAAATGCTGGAGAGGATGTGGAGAAATTGGAACACTTATTCATTGCCAGTGGGACTGTATAATGGTACATCCACTCTGGAAGACAGTTTGACAGTTCTTCAGAAAACTAGATATTGAGGTATGTTATGATCCAGCAATTTCACTTCTCATATACACCCAGAAGACATGAAAGCTGTGATATAAACAGATGCTTGCATACCAATGATCATAGGAGCATTATTTACAATTGCCAAGAGATGGAAACAATCCAATTGTCCTTCAACAGATGAGTGTGTAAACAAAATGTGGTATATACATATGATGGAATACTACACAGCAGTAAGAAGGAATGAGGTTGTGAAACATATGACAACGTGGATGAAATCTGAGGACATAATGCTGAGTGAAATAAGCCAGACACAAAAGGAGAGATATTGTATGTTATCACTAATGTGAACTCTATGAAAAATGTAAAATAAGTGTCTTATAATGTAGAATATAGGGGACCTAGAGATAGAAGCTAGTGAAGGGGGAATGATAATCTAATATGTACAGATATGATAATGAGGGTGAATGTAATAATGAGGGAATTGTCAGGTGTCACTATGGTTTGTTAATGGGATTGGAAGTATCAGTGATGCATTGAAGGTGAACATATTCATAAATGGTTGTTTAAAGGCAGGTAACCCACAGAGTAGCACCACAAACCTAAATAAGTGTTAACATGATAAACTTGTAAGGTATGACAAAAGAGCAATATATGGGAAAACTATCCATTATATATTAAAGACTATATTTAATAGGAATATCTTACCAACACTATCCTAATACTAGGAATGAATAATTAGCAGCTGATAAAAGCTCTGGAATGTATTAGGTCATGATTATTTAAAGTTGAGAGTGATGATTGTACAACTAAGTGAAGATAATGTAAGAAACTGACCATTTATCTTGGGACAGGATATATATTAAGTGAAATTAGGAACCCATTACTAAATAAATCAGGCTCTCAACTTGAGGCTTGCCATTGTGAAACTCAGGGTTGTAAATCGGAGTCTTCTCATAGTTATGCTTAAGAGGCACCTCCAGGGAGCCTCTTTTGTTGCTCAGATTTGTCCTTTCTCTCTCTAAGCTCACCTCAGCAAATAACATCCCCACTATGAGGGATATGACTTCTAGGGGAATGAATCTCCCTGACAACATGGGACATGACTTCTAGGAATGAGCCTGGCCCTGGCAGCAAGGGATTGAAAATGCCTACTTGACCAAAAGGGGGAAAATGAAAGGTAAAAGCTGAGGTTACAGTGACTGAGCGATCCCAAATAGAATTGAGATGCTATCCTGGAGGTTTTCTTATGCAAGCCCCAGCTAGACATCTCAAAAGGCCACAGTATGCCATGCCCTTACAAAAAGCAGTCCCCAAGTACCTAGTTCCCTACCTGCAATTCTTTAAAAGATTCACTCGCTAAGATTTACCTCTCAGAAATTTAAATCAATCAGAGTATTCCTGTGTAAGACAAGTCCTAACACCCAGAGGCAATGGCCTCTTTCAGAACAATCAGATGCAGCCCCCTTCCCCACACTGTCAACACCTTCTTTCAATATGAACAAGTTAGTGTGGTCACTGCCTAGATACCCCTGAAGATGGAGAAAGAGATTAAGTGAGAGCAAGGGGTAGCAACAAACAAGATAAGTTTTAACAAAGATCTATGAATACTGAAACTTTATATAAATATAAATATATATCTTTAGATGCTGGGTGTTGGAATAGCTGGAAGGAGATAAATGACATGGTGGAACTGTAACTTATAACATTCTTTGAAATTTGGTCTAAAGCTACTTCTTGAATTGTGCTTTAAAAGTCTCCACCACTTGACAAGAACCTAAGATGGTGGCTAGGTGAGACAGGGCACAAAAAACACCTCCATGAAAATACTAGATAAAAACCAGAAGGTGACCCAGAATACCGGTTTCAGCAATGCAGCAGCTGGACAAGGTCTGCTAGAACCACAGGGGCCATACACTTGGTGAAACTGGGAGTCTGCGTTCTGAAATGAGTGAGCCGGCTGAAAGACCTGTGGCTGTGCTGCGGTGTGGGGAACCAGGAGACAGACCGGTTCTTTTAAAAAAAAAAAGGGAAAAACCCAGGAGCGGCTGCAGTTGTGACAGTTGGAACCACACAGTGCAGCACGGCAGGAGGGGGCTGAGCCAACCTCTTGGTGTCGGGCATGGAGGATAGCCCACTGCAGATTCCCTCAGGGCCAGGGCAGTGGAGGGGAGAGCCGGAAGGAGAAAGAAACCCCGCTGCTTGCAGCTGGCTCCCTGGTGGGCTGGAGACACTCCTGCCCGGGGCCGTGCCCACAGCCCAGAGCCGCACAAGTTGTCCCAGAGCTGGGAAGGAGGAACTGTGTGAGGATGGGGGGGTTGAGATGCCCTGTTCAGCCATCTTTGCATCAGGCTGAGAGCACCCCTGCACGGCCTGGCGGCCCGGGGCTTCCCTTGAGGGATGGCACACACTTGTGACATAGCAAAGCCTTCCCTCAGCAGAGGTCCTGGAAGATCACAGCTGAGAAGGGGGGCCCTCTTGAAAAACCCAGGGATGCTACATCAATGCTGGTGGTTTGTGGGTCAGTGACAGAGAGGGTCTGGGGCAGAACTGAAATGAAGGCTTAGACTTTTGCAACAGCCTTGAATCTCTGGGAACACCTGGGGGGTTTGAATATTAAAGCTGCCCTGCCTCCCTAGCCACCCGGACACCTGCCCCACATTCAGGGCGGACAGCTCCAGCAACACACCCAAACTGAGTACACCAGCTGAACCTCACAAGAATCATTTCCCCACACACAAGGACAAAGTTGAGGAGAACTGACTTGAGGGGTATAGGTGACTCGCAGACACCATCTGCTGGTTAGTTAAAGTCTATGCCACCAACATGTATTTCTGAAAAATGAGATTGCTATTTTTTTACAAGTTGAAAGAACTACAATTGAGGAATGAAAACATGGCTAAGGATATAAAGGACATGAAGAAGACCATGGCACAGGATATAAGGGACATAAAGAAGACCCTAGAAGAGCATAAAGAAGACATTGCAAGAGTAAATAAAAAAAAAATACATCTTATGGAAATAAAAGAAACTGTTGGCCAAATTAAACACACTCTGTATACTCATAATACAAGATTACAGGGAGTTGAACAATGACTCAGTGTCCTAGAAGTCCACAGAACAGAAAATGAAAGAGCAAAAGAAAGAATGGAGAAAAAAATTGAAAAAATCAGCATGGATCTCAGGGATACGATAGATAAAATAAAACATCCAAACTTAAGACTCATTGGTGTCTCAGAAGGGGAAGAGAAGGGTAAAAGTCTAGAAAGAGTATTCAAAGAAATTGTTGGGGAAAACTTCTCCAACCTTCTACACAATATAAATACACAAAGCATAAATGCCCAGTGAACTCCAAATAGAATAAATCCAAATGAACCCACTCTGAGACATATTCTGATCAGACTCTCAAATACTGAAGAGAAGGAGCAAGTTCTGAAAGCAGCAAGAGAAAAGCAATTCACCATATACAAAGGAATCAACATAAGACTAAGTTGTGACTACTCAGTGGCCACCATGGAGGTAAGAAGGCAGTGACATGACATATTTAAAATTCTGAGAGAGAAAAATTTCCAACCAAGAATACTTTATCCAGAAAAACTCTCCTTCAAATTTGAGGGAGAGCTTAAATTCTTCACAAACAAATGCTGAGAGCTTGCCAATAAAAGACCTGCCTTACTTCAGATACTAAAGGGAGCCCTACCAACAGAGAAACAAAGAAAGGAGAAAGAGATATAGAGAATTTTAATAGACATAGTATAGAACCTTACATCCCAAATCACCAGGACACTCATTTTTCTCTAGTGATCACAGATCTTTCTCCGGAATGGACCATATGCTGGGACATAAAACAAGCCTCAATGAATTAAAAAAAATTTGAATATATTCAAAGCACATTCTCTGACCACAATGGAATACAAATAGAAGTCAATAATTTTTGAACTGCAACTCCACTATTTACTTCCTACATGATATAAAGTACACAAACTGTAATGACAAATCAGTGGTTTTGAACTCAATGTAAAATATGTAATTTTTGACAAGAACTATATAAAGGTGGGGGAATGGAGGAGTATAAGAACATAGTTTATGTGTCCTATTGAAGTTAAGTTGGTATCAAAGAAAAACAAGACTGTTATGGATTTAAGAGGTTAATTTTAAGCCCCACAGTAAACACAAAGTAATTATCAGAGAATATGACCATAGAGATGAAAAGTAGAGTATGGGTTAAGAGAAATGGGGGAAGGGGCAATGGGGAGTTAAGAAATCAATGTAGGGTTGCTGTTTGAGGTGAAGGGAAATTTCTAGTAATGGATGGTGGGAGATAGCATTACAACATTCTAAATGTGATTAATCCCACTAATGGAATGCTAGGGAGGGGGTGGAATGGGAAGATTTAGGCTGTCTATATGTTTCCACAATTGGAAAAAAAAAAGTCTAAATAGATGACAATTGAATGCAAAGGATGACCCTGGATGGGATCTGAGGATGGAGGACAGGAGGCTCAAAGGGACACAGGTGAGACATTAGGGGGAAAAAAAAAGGAAACATAGAATGTAAGCTTTGTATCAATGTTGAATCTCTTGTACTTCTTACCTGCATTTAATGGGATTGCATAAAAGAATGTTCTTGTTCATGGGAACTGCATATGTGAATTATAGTGCTTGTTCAATGATGTGTGCAGCTAGCTCTCATATGTTCAGAAGACAGAGCAATAGATGATGGATGATAGGAAGGGAGGGAAAGAAATAGTGGTGTGACAGCATGTTAAAGTTGGTGGATTGGGGTATCAGGGGAGGGGGGTCAGGGTATGCTAGAGTTCTGTGTATGGGAATTTGTATTGTTTTTGCAACTGTTCCTATAACTTTGAATTTATTTTCAAATAAAAAGTCTCCACCACTCTATATATACCATATATTGCATAATAAGGAAAGAACTGAAACTGTGGAATTGTAACCCTTAACAATTTTTTAAATTCCTATAAAACTGCCTTTTCAGCAGTACATTGAAATTTAACACCTTTCAGTATGTATATTTTACAATAATGGAAATAGCTGAAGTTGTGGAACCCATGATATTCTTTGAAATCTGCTCTCTACTTATTAACTCGTACTTTCAAATTTTTCAGTGTTATTTTATGTATATGTCAGAGATCACAATAAAAATGCATTAAAAACTTCCATTATATCCTCCTTTAGAAACCTTACCATGGAAAGCCTAGGCTGAGGCCCTTTTCTGTATCCCATGTCCAACTGAAATAACATTTCACCTTTCTTAGAGTGTGGCTCATTTTGAAGGTCCAGTAGAACTCACTTCCAGATGAAGTTTCTCCTGTCTTCTCCTGGCTGGGGCAAGCCTCAGCACCTGAATTGGTGTCAGCTACTCAGAGGCTGCTAGTCCAGAACCTCCCAGGGCAACTGATCTCCATGCAGTCGGAGTGAGGTGGGGGCATCACAGTGATGGAGTGGAGGTTCTCTAAGAGAAGGTGGATTAAATAGCCTGATTATAGGTCTTCAGAGAAAGTCTCACATTGCCCAGTCCAAGAACCGTGCTCTTCCCAAGTCAAGTTGTGTTACAGCCAGACTTAAAGCACTTCTCCCTATGCCCTTGAGGATGTGCTATTCTGATTTTCTTCTGCCAGGCTTCTGCCTCTGAAGACCTGCCAGCTCTTGAGTCTCCTGTTTCTGGTCTTCAAGATTCTCCTGCAGGTGATGACAGATTCTTCCTTTTCTTTCACTTTCTTCTTCTTGCCTGCCAGCAAGTGCCACTGGGTCAGCATGAAGCACCATCTGGATTTGTACTGTGCTGAGGGGGACCATTTCTTCTTCAGCATTTCTTCATTGAAGACACAGCAGCTGAATTCTTCCTTCACGCCACACTGCACATGCTCCAGGATGGACTCCCTGGAGGGGAACTCACTGCAGCAGACAATGCAAAAGAAACCATGCTCCCTGCTGAGAGCCAGTTTACCCTCGTTGATGAAACTGTCCTGCTGTGAGCATTTCCACGGAGGCCCAGAGGGCAAGGGACAGAGGGAGGCCTGAGCCCACAGCCAGCAGCCCACAAGGAGCTGGGGCCTAAAGAGCTCCGTGAGGAGACTGGCAGCAGCTGGGACCAAGGGCTGCCCCATCCCGCTTGCTGCCTAAGAAGCCTCCAGGAGCATGCTCTCAAGTGGCCAGGTTTGGGGATCGTATTTTTGCAGCAGTAAGGAACTAACCCGGCAGCACATTCTGGCACATCTGCTCCCTGTCAAGTCCTGCAGAATGGCCCTCCCTCCGAGGGCTCTGTCCCCAGCCCTCCCCTCCAGGCAGCCTCAGTCCTGCTCCCTCACAGTGGCCACTATTTGTCCACATCCTCCTCTCACCCATGAGCACATCTGGCCCACCATGAAAGGCGGCAGCTGGCGGCACAGCTCCCCTACCCTCGGGGGCCATGTGGTTGCTCCCACCATTGCCTTCCCCACCCGCGCTCAAGACAAGAGGATGCTGCAGGTCAGTGTGTGCACCCACAGGGCAGCCACCAGGGGATGGTGAGACACCCCAGGACCCCACCTGTTCCTTTGTGATAAGTGGTGGGTGCTCTGCTGAGACAGGCTCTGGCCTGAGCGCACTTGCACCTGACCTTTCAGCTCCTCTCCATTCAACGACCATGTAGTAAGCACCTACTGTATGTGGGCACTGACCTTGGCACTCTGACCTTGGCTCCTGCACCACCCCCTCCAGGGCAGAGAAGGACAACCCATGTGTGACTGGCCCACCAAGGTGAGGTGTCCTCTCCCACTGCTCTCACTCTCACTTCCCAGTTCTAGAATAACAAACTACTGAAGAGATACAGGAATTTCCCTGCAGTTACTTTTGCTCTTGGGATGTCCCACTTGACGATGTACAGCTAAACACCCAAGTTCCTTCTGATTGGTTGTGAAGAAAGTACCTGCCCGGTGGTCTGGTTGTCCTGCAGGCTGTGGGCATCCAGTGGCTGACGGGCCTAAGGTCATCAAAGGAGCAGACCTTCCAGTCCTGGTCACATTCACCACAGTCTCTAAAGCCCTGAATGACATGAGCATTTCAGAAACATGCAATCTATGATAGTTTAATGACACACTACAATGAGCTATACTAAGAAGCTATCAAACAACATGTGTTCGCATGTGAAGTGAGTGCCACGAGACCACAGACCTGGTGAATGAGACAAGGCACAATTGTCCATAACTTCTCTAGGAATGCACATCCTTGTATAATGTAAACAGTCACATAGTACATTATGTCAACATTTTAATTTCTCAGCAACTGGTTAGAAACAAGAAGATTTAACATTGGGCTGTTCCCAAAGGCATCATTAACCTTTTCCAACACACTGAATTTCCAGTGAGGAGCTTAAACAGAATTCTCCATGCCGTACATTTTTAATCTATGTATTAAAACTAAATTTTCTGGGAAGGCCTTCTGGCCATGGTGGCATGATGAGATTGCTGAATCTGATCCTTTTCAACACATGTGAACCTGGACACAAATAAGAAAAACAACCATTTCAGGGCTTTGGGACTCAACTAAAAGCTGACAACAAACAAAAGTGTTTAAGGACTGAAAAGTGAGGCGACTTGAAATCCAACCAGCCTTGAACTGGGCAGCTCTCCAGATGCCCAATCCCCCCATGCAGAACTGCTGCAGGGCACGGGACCACACACACTGAAGGTGTCTGAGCACAACCTCTGCCCAAACTACTGGCTGACTGCTATGCTCTGCAGACACTGGGGCAGCCTCTGGGCAGACTGAAAATTAAAAATAAGATTTAAAAAAACTGAGCTGAGCTATGGCTACAGGCTGTGGGGAAGACAGAATCAGGCAAATTACTAAATGACAACAACAGCAATTTCAGAAAAAGAAGTCAGATTCCAGAGTTGATTCAATACATTAAAATTTCCAGTTTCCAATCAACACTTACAAGATACAAAGAGAGGAAACTCAGACCCATACTCAATTAAAAAAAATTAAATCAATGGAAGATTTAGCAGATAATGACTTAAAACAGCCACCATAAATATGTTCAAAGAATAAGTTAACCTACACTCAAAGAACTAAAGGAAAGTCTGGTAGCAACGGCTTAACAGGTGGGTAATTTCAGTACAGAAAAGCAACTATAATAAAGAACCAAATATAACTCCTGAAGTTGAAAAGTACAATAAGCTAATGAATCATTCACTAGATGGACTGGATAGTAAATCTGAATAGCAGAAAAAAGATTCAATGGATTTACATTAATGGAATTTATCTAATCTGAAGAACAGAGAGGAAAACAGAATGACAAAAAGTGAACAGCACATCAGAGACCTGTGGGTGTCAGATGTACCATTCGTGTAACGGGAGCCCCAAAAGCAGGAGAAAGGGGCAGAAAAAATCTCTGAAGGAATAATGGCACAAAATTGCCAATGTGATGATAAGCATTAGCGTGCAGACCAAGGAAACCCAACAAACCCTAAGCAGGTTAAAGATAGAGATTCACACCTAAGTAAATCATGGTCAAAACACTGAAAGCCACAGAAAATGAGCAGAGGGAGGCCAACACTCACCAGGTACAGAGGAGGGATGATGTGTTGAACGCTGACATCCTCAGAAGACAGTGCCAGGGTGTGTTCCAGGAGCTATTAGAAAACCACAACTATCAACCAAGACTTTTAAATCCAGAAAACCTATGACCTATAACCTAACCATCACAGCAGTTAAAGATTTTTTTTTAAATAGATGAAATAAAGACATTGCCAGAGGGACAAAAGAGAGAATTAGCTGTAAAACTTGCTCTGCAAGACTCTTTTTTGGCCAAAAGAAATGACACCAAACGGTAGCAAGGGAACTGGTGTGTGTGGTCATTAGGAACTACACACCCCAGAAACACATGTTCTTAAAGTTAATCCACTGCTGTATGAACCTTAATAAATAGGACCCTCTGGTGAGGTCCCTTCAGATAAGGGGGGCCCAGGATGGGTCTTAATCCTATTGCCAAAGGCCCTTATAAGGAAGGTCAGAAAGAGATGAAAGCCACAGAGGGAGCAGCCAGAAGCTGGATGTCAAGGGAACCTAAAAGAGTAGGGAGAGGCCAGGGAATGTGGTCATGGGCTTTGCCATGTGGCCAAGGAGCCCAAGACCTGGGACCACTGGCAGCTGCCCCCAGAAGGCCCATCTTCTGGGAGAAAGCATTGTCTTGATAATGCTTGGGTTTGGACTACTTGTAGCCTCAAAACCCTAAGCCAAAAAATCCACTGCAAGATATTTCCTTAAGCAATGAGAAAACAGAAACAGTGGGTAACTGCAAAAATTGTGGGTGTGTATTCTCTCTTCTTAATTTCTTAAAATGCATAAGGTACCATTACTCAAAATCAACTAATAATGGACATCAATTTTGGGTAAGCAGTCAATATCAACAAATTCCTTCTTCATTTCATGAATTTTCATTTATCCCCACAGCAAGTGGATGTAATATTGAGCTCATTTGATCATAGGTGAGTATGAAAATTTACAGGAACTCTTTTTATTTATCTGAAAACTAAGTACTCTTCCTAACTCACATTACTTAGGAAAATAATTCATTGATGATGGGGTGTTTTAAATAAAGCATTGATAAAATGAACAGAAAGTAACATTGTTTCCCTTAATGTCATTAATGTTATACCCTCCTTGGATCTGATTTGCACCTATGTGCCAAAACTAATAACTCATAGCATCTGTCCCCATCCCAGCCCACCCATGCCCTCTGCCTCTCACAGCACAGAGCCCTGGACCCACCCAGCCCATCCTGGGTCTGCCTGTTCTTGGCTGAACTGCTTTCCTTCTCCCTAGCCTGGCAGCCTGGACCCCTGCGGCTTCTTTGGGTCAGAAGGGGGTCTTACAAACCTCTCTGACTCTTAGAGATTATCAGTGTGACGTGTCCAGGTTGGCCAAGCAGGGGGCTTCGGAAGACAGTGTGCAGCCGGTCTCCATGGGCCCTGCCTCAACAGCCGGTATCAGGCTCTGGCTCTAGAGATGGGGACTTTGTCAGAACAGCTTGACCCTGTGCCAGCACAGAGACCCACTTGGTAATGCCCTTGGGTTGCACAATGGTAACCACGGGCACGTCTTTGTGGAAAACTGTCAGCCTTCATGAAGCATCTCTCTCCAGTGGTCACCCTCAGTCCAATTTATGGGAGCAGCTAATCTCTTGGCCCTTCCATCTGTTAGGGAACATCAAAGGGAGATGATGCAGACACACTGAACAGCCAGAGGGACACGCGGGCAGGGAGTGGGTTGTCACAGGGGAAGGTGCTTCCTGTCCGATTTTACATGAATTTTCCTCAGCCAGAGCCCACATCAGTGGCTTTGAACAGCACCTGCCTGTCACCCCCAGTTTCTGTGGGTCAGGATCTTGGTGGGCTCAGCAGGGCTTCCGGACAGGGTCTCACCAGGCAGAAACAGTGCTGTCCTCATGGCCGCATCCCTTCCCGAGGCTGCTGATAGAGGCTGATTCGCCCCTGAGCTCGTGCAGGGCTGACCGAAGTCATCTTCTGCTTTCCACACAGCCCCCCCACTCTGAGGTCAGACCTTGGGTGGAGTCCTTTCCGGGCCCCCTGGACCTCTGGCTGCCTCCTCTCCTCTCTGCATCCACAGGCTCTGCTGACTGCACTGCTGCCTGCTCTTTAGATTTTTGTAGCACACAAAGCCCCGTCAGACTGCAGCAGTTTAACTACCAATTGCCAATGGCCCCTTCCAACTGACCGTCCTCTGCCTCCTGCCTCCCAGTCCATACCATGACCCCTATCCCCACCACAATCTGGTAAATCCCTGACAGAATCCTCACCCCAAACGCAGGGCCATGGCCAGCTGGGCGCTCCCCCAGATTGGGAGGCCCCAGCACCACCCATCAGTGTCTTGTCCCACTTCCCTCCACTGGCTTCCTGGCCTCCTCTTCACCCAGAGGCTCCCTCGTGCCCCTCCCTGGACCCACCTCCTGTCTCCAAAATGCCCCTGTCTTGAGGTTGCGACACTCCATGCTCTCCACTCTCTTCCTCCCTTGGAGATGTGCATCCAGGGCAGTTCATGCATCCACTTGTCAATGTGCAGAGGGTGGACACACATATCCTTGTCACTTCCCACTGAAAGCAGATGTGTGAAACTTACACTGGGTGTTGTTCATTGTGCAGAATGCCGATGTCAGTCAAGACCTGAAAAACTGAGCTGCAAGGCAGAAAAGTGTTTATGTGGGGTATTGGTATTGCAGTTCGGGAAGTACAGGATCAGGGAGCACCCCAAATCATGTCCTATCTTGGCATTTCCAGGCAAGGGTATTTAAAGGAAAAGATGATTAGACAAGCTGTGTATGGTTGGTGGACACCTGGGGAGCTCCAATGCCCTTCAGGTTAGATGGTTAACCGAGCTCCTTATCTCAGGGTTTGCTTTATAGTCTTGGGGTTTGAGGAATGTGTTGCTTGAGGCTTTGCTCACTGGGGCAGGTTGTGAGCTCTGGCAAATCTGCCTGAGAGAAACCTCCAGAAAGACCTCCCAGCTCCATATTATATCTCTCAGCCATGATAGTTCTATTTTGTTCTATTTCTTGTAATAGCTCCCCCTTTTGATCAAGATCTCTCTCTGAAAGCATCACAGTCAACATTTGGTGTTAATCCCTAGTGCCAGGGAAGCTCATCCCTGGGAGCCTTGTCCCACTTAGGGGCAGGTAGTGAGATTATTTGCAGTTTGCCTAAGAGAAGGGCCCTGACTGAGCAGCAAAGTTCTCAGTGGGGGGGTGACTCAGGCATTAATTGCAATTAGGCTTAGTTCCGACATTCCAGAAATAAGTTTCCTACAGGCAAGCTTCAGGGTCGAGGGCTTGGTGCATTATGCTGGCTCAGGATGTGGTTGCGGCTGTCGTTTTGGAGTTGAGGTGGTGGATAAGAGCGATGGCAGTAAGAAAAAGGATTAGCGAGGTTTGAGATGCGCCATGAGTCCAGTCCCCCCAGAATCCAAGATGCAGCCAAATAAATAGGTCTCAAGCTTCAGGGTTCCTTAGTTCATGTAACATTTTAATTTTCTGTTGATGTCTTAACGTTTTTCTGGGGTTGAATATCCATGGGTGCCGCCAATAACTGGAGCCCTTCTGTTGAGTCTAAATTAGCACCAACACAGAAATTTGGCTGGGAAAATGGATGGTGAATGACAAGGGACCAGGGAGAGAGGGTGAGTACAGGAGGAGTTTAATAGGGGGCAGGATTCACTGTGGGAGGGACAGAGATGGTGGGGTACAAAGAAGGGGTGAGGGAGGGATAAAAATGTGATGAGATTGAATAGGATCCTAATCAGATAATAAATCCTAAAAGGATAATAATGAAGATTATAGCAGCATTATTGATTTCATTCAATCAGATAAAATCAGGTCTGGCTCTTGTTCTTGGGTCAGCTGTCTATATCAGATGCCTTCTTCATCTGCTTTAAGTCCACCTGTAAGCATTAATTCTACAGGCCTGGTCCTGGGTCTTGGGTCAGCCATCCACATCACGTGCCATCTACTTCTCCTCCTTGGCAATTTTGAGCTTTAGGTCCCCAGTGGGAATAGATTTCCAGGCAGGGCTGGGGGCTTTCACTGAATAAGAAATGTGAATACATCAATACCTCGTAATGTTTAGCTGCACATGCATTAGGTAAAACTGCTTGATAGGGTCTTTTATAGTGAGCTTGGAGTGCATCTGTATGGAGATGTCTTTTCTAATATGCAAAGTCACCAGGGTGAAGATTGCAGTTTTAGAAAATTTTGACTCCTGGGAGCACACTGTAAATGGACTGGTCTACCAAGTTTTCATTTTTTTAAAGGTTTTGACTAGTTCCTGACTTAGATTAGCATATTTCCATTTATGAGGCAGGAATGATATATTCCAGAGTTTATGTTCATAGGCCTCTCTGTTGTAACTTCAAATTGGGTAACTTACATTTTCCACAAAAAGTAGTAAGTCCATAGGTAAGTCTTCTGGCCATGGTAGATATCCATGAATTTAGGTAATTGAGTTTTAATTACACCATTTGTTCTTGTCACTGGGGGTGATAGGCACAATGAAAATGTTGCAGACAGGCCATATATTGAATATTGTTTTCATAATTTGTCCTGTAAAGTGGATTCCTCTTTACTTTCTAAAGGAACTCCCCAATTTGGATATTTTTCCTAATAACACCTTTGCAATAGAAACAGCAGTATCTTGTCTTCAGGGAAAGGTTTCAGTGCAATGGAAGTACATGTATATCATTATGAAAACACAGTCTTTGGATGGGAAAAAGTAAAGTACCATTGCCAAATTTCAAAATGTCCAGTTGGTGAGGGAAAATGTCCTTAAGAACTCTGGAAAAGTTTTTCTGGATTATGCTTGGAAGAAATTAAACTATTGTAGAACATTTTCATAGCTATTTTAAGGGATGGTTTCCCAAAATATAGCTTTTCTCAGCTTACCGTTTTATCAGTATTCTGGAGAGACATATTATAAATAATTTCCAAACTGCTTCCTGGTGGTAATTTGCAAAGTGGAGGATTAGTTTACCATTGGGGACAAACCATGATTTAATTGCAGGCTTGTAAAAGCAGCTGGCATTTTTCCATTTTTCTACCTCTTGAGGAGGAGAAATTCTTGAGCATCAAGGAGTAATTTTGTTTTTCATTTTTTATGTTTCCAGTAGAGTTATTTGGTTCAAAAGTAATTTTAGAATCAGAAATAGAATTCAATTTTATTCCTGCACTTTTTGCAGTTGTATCTGCCATGTGACTACCAGAGCTTTCCTCCATATGTTACCAAGAATGACCAGGAATTTTAACTATAGCCAAAGCCTCTGGCAACAGTATAGCATCTAGCAATTTCATAACATGAGAGCTGTTTTTTTTATTTTTCCTCCTTTGGAGGTTGTGTTGGTTTGAATCTGCTAGGTACCCCATAAGAGGCTTTGTTCTTTTAATCTACTCTTGCAGGGCTAGATCTTTTGTGATTGGGATCAGATTGTTTCCATGGAGATGTGACCCCAACCAACTATGGGTGGAACCTTTTACATTTTTTTATTGTGAAATATATATACAGAACATTAATAACTTTCAAAGTATGATTTAACAAGTAGTTAGCAAATTTCAAAGAATGTTATAGGTTATGATCCCACAGTCTCAGTTATTTCCTTACTGTAAAATATAACATACACACACACACACAGGATGGTGATAACCTTCATAGCACAATTTAATGTATAGTAAATTAATTTATATTACATTAATATAAATATATTACATTAATTATATTAATTTATGTTATATTAAATCTAGTATAGAGCAGATTCCAAAGAATGTTATGGCTTACAGTTCCACCACTTCAATTATTTCCTTCTAGGTATTCTGATACCCTACCATCTAAAAAATATTATATATTCAGTATTCATAATCCTTTGTTAAATCCTATATTGTCTGTTACTACACCTTTCTCTCATTTAATCACATTTTCAGTCTTCTTGGATGTGTAGACAGGGACTGCCCTAACTTGTTCATATTGAAAAGGGGTGTCAACATTGTGGGGAAGGGGGCTGCATCTGGTTGATGTTCTTGAAGAGGCTGTTGTCTTTCAGTTTGAGGACTTATCTGGCATAGGAAAAATCTGGAGGAGTTAAGTTTCTGAAAAAATAAACTTAGTGAAACTTTTATAGAGTTTCAGATAAGGACCTGGGTATTTGGGGACTACTGCTGGTTAGGGTTTGGCATGCTGTGGTGGCTATTTGGGATATCTGGCTGGAGCTTGCATAACAGAAACATCCAGTATCACCTCCCAATTCTATTTGAAATCTCTTAACTGCAAAACCTTATTTTGTTAACTTTCTTTTCCATCTTTTGGCCAAGAAGGCATTTGCAATCCCTCAATGCCAAGGCCTGGCTCATTCCCGGAAGTTGTGTCCCACCTCACCAGGGAGATTCAATCAGCTGGGAGTCATGTCCCATGTTCCAGTTTGCTAATGCTGCTGTTATGCAAAATACCAGAAATGGATTGGCTTTTATAAAGATGGTTTATTTGGCTACAATGAAGGCCATAAAAATGTCCAAATGGAGGCATCAACACAAGTATACCTTCACCAAAAGAAGGCCAATGGCATCTGGAAAAGCTCTGCTGGCTGAGAAGTCATATGGCTGGTGTATGCTGATCCCAGGTTGTGTTCTAGCTCCACTGTTAGCTCCTGTGCATTCTTCAAAGTGTCTCTCTCAGCTACCACACCTCCTTCTGTCTGTGAACACTTTTATAGGACTCCAGTGATTCAATTAACAACCACCCTGAATGGGTGGGGTAACACCTCCATGGAAATTATCCAATCAAAGGTCTCAAGTTGACTGAGTCACATCTCCATGGAAACACAACAATCAATGGATTACAACTTATTCAACACTGATACATCTGCACCCACAAGATTGCATAAAAAAAATATGGCTTTCCTGGGGAACAAAATATATACCAACTGGCACATTCCATCCCCTGAACTCCAAAAAGGACATATTGTTTCCAAATACAAAATACATTCATCCCATCACAATATCACAGAAACTTAAATCATTTTCAGCAACAATAGGTAAGTATAAGATCACATTAAAATCACTTACAAGCATGGTCCTATCCTAAAGCAAAATCCCCCTCTAGCTGCGAACCTGTGAAACTTAGAACAAGTTATCTGCTTCCAATATACAAAGGAGGGATATTCATAGGATAAACATTCCCATTGCCATAGGGAGAAACTGAAAGGAAAACAGGGTTTAAGGGACAAAACAGTTCCTAAAATCCATAGGGCAAACATCATTAAATTTCAAAGTCTAAGAGTCATTAATAGAATGACATTTTATCCTTGGGGCATGAGACAGCTGGAGTCCAACTCTTTCCAAAGGCTTACACAGCAGCCCTTTTCTCTCCAAACACTGGGGTGAGTGCTCCAACAAATCCAGGCATTGGAGACACCACCTTCTTGGCCCACCCTCCTCAAGCAACAGGGTGCCACCCAGGCTCTCCCTCTCCAGGGCAAAGTCTCTCCTCTCTCTGAACAGTGGGGTGGCCAGGCTCTCCCCAATCCCCGGGGAATGTGCTCCACCTTCTATGGGGCCTGGGGTGGTAGCAGTCTTCCTGAGCATCCAGATGGAAGGCCCACACTCTGCCTCCAGGGCAAACTCACCCTTTCCACATGAGTGGGCTGCTCCCCTTTCCCAGCCCAAGGCCTCTTGACTCCAGACTCAATTTCCATTGCTCTGCCTTTGAAGAAATATTTCCTTCAATTTGCTCCTTCTTCATCTCCTCCAGTCCAGACCAGCAGTGGTTCTGTTTATACAGATTTCACCAAAATTCTCTAGGCTTGGCATGCAGTTTACAGGGGTCAAAACCATCAGACAATAGGACTGTCCACAAATCCTTTCTGGATAACTCCATCTCAAATCTTGGCTTATATTGAAATGGCAGTCGGGTTCCATGTTTGGTTAAATCCTCACATGTGGCTGTAGCCACTGCAGTTTCACTTTCTAGAAGCCCAGAATATTCCAAACCATCAATTTCTGGCTTCTTTGAACCCAAGAGCTCATTTCTCAGCTTATCTCTGTCCTGTCACATTTCACTACAAGTTGCAAGGAGAAGCCCACTATAAGTTGCAAGGAGACGCCAGGCCACACTTTCAATATTTAGGGTCAAAATCTCTTCAACCAAATATTCCAGCTCATTTTCAAATTCTGCCTTCCATACAACACTAGGAAACAATTTTTCCAAATTCTCTGCCACTTTAAAACAAGGATTGTCTTTCTTCCAGATGGCAATGACACATTCATCATTTCTGTTTAAAGCCTCATCAGAAGTATCTTTAGAGCCCATATTTCTACCAACAGTCTATTCAAAGCAGTTGAGGCCTTTTCCATCAAGCTCCTCACAATTCTTCCAGAATCTTTCCCTTTGCCATTTAAAAAGCTATTCCAACATGTTTGGTATTTGCAAGTCCAACATCACTCTACTTCT
Organism: Choloepus didactylus; assembly: GCF_015220235.1. Classification (NCBI taxonomy): domain Eukaryota; kingdom Metazoa; phylum Chordata; class Mammalia; order Pilosa; family Megalonychidae; genus Choloepus; species Choloepus didactylus. The sequence goes on along the minus strand of NC_051326.1, from coordinate 62,336,683 downwards.
CCGGTACCAAAATCTGTTCTGGTTTGCTAATGCTACCATTATACAAAATATGAGAAATGGACTGGCTTTTATAAAGGGGGTTTATTTGGTTACAGGGTTACATCTGAAGGTCATGAAAATGTCAAAATGAAGGCATCAACACGAGTATACCTTCATCGAAGGAAGGCCAATAACATCCAGAAATCCTCTGTCAGCTTGAAGGCACGTGGCTGGCGTAGTTGTGTTCTAGCTCCACACTCAGCTTCTGTGCATTCTTCAAAGTGTCCCTCTTGGCTATAGCACCTCCTTCTGTCTGTGAACACTTTTATAGGACTCCAGTGATTCAATTAAGACCCACCCTGAATGGGTGGGGCAACATCTCCATGGAAATTATCCAAAGGTCTTGCCCAGTTGACTGAGTCACATCTCAAAGGAGCCCAACATAATCAACACTAATACATCTGCCCCCACAAGATTACATCAAAGAATATGGCTTTTTCTAGGAGACATGATATATACAAACTGGCACATCCCATGAAGGCAGGGGAAGGGGATTAATGAATTTATCTGCAGAGTTGGGCTTAGAGAGAGAGAGGCCACATCTTAGCAACAAAAGAGCTTCTCTGGAGGTGCCTCTTAGGCATAATTATAGGTGGGCTTAGCCTTCCTTTTACAACCATAAATTTCACAAGAGCAAGCCTCAAGATTGATGTCTTGATTTACTAAGTAGACGGTTCCTAAATTAACACTGCATATATTTCTATACAACATAAACAATCAATGTCTCATTAATTTCACTTAGTTGTACAATAATCATTACTCTCAATTTTAAACACTTTTGATGAAAAATAATCCCCAACCTCTTATCAGCCTCTAATTTTTTCATTCCTAGTATTAGTGTAGTACTGGTAAGGTATTCCTATTAAATATAGTCTATAATTTGCAATGGGTAGTTTTTCTCATATACCATTCTGTTAACTCTTTGTTCCAATGTCATGCCTTAGAAGGACTTTGAAAGTTATCACCTTTTGTATATATGTTATGTTTCACAATCAGAAAATAACTGAAACTATGGTGCTGTGACACAATATTTTTGGAAATTTCCTATATAACTACATGTTAAATCATACTTTGAAAGTTATGACCTCTTTGCATATATGTTATATTTCAGAAGAAGGAAATAACTGAAACTGTGGAAGTGTAACCATAACATTCTTTGAAATTTGCTAACTACTTGTTAAATTGCACTTGGAAGTTATCACTTCTATGTATATAAGTTATATTCCACAATAAAAAATATGATTAAAGCTTTAAAAAAAAAGAATGAAAGAGGACCTCTACTTCAGACCCTATACAAAATTAACCAAAGTAGATGAAAGACCTCAATATAAGAGCCAGGATCATAAAACTCCTAGAAGATAATGTAGGGAAACAACTTCAAGACCTAGTAATAGGGCATAGCTTCTTACTCCTTACACCCAAAGCACAAGCAAAGAAAAAATAGATGAATGGGAGCTCCTCAAAATCAAAAGCCTCTGTACCTCAAAGAACCTTGTCAAAAAGGTGAAGAGCCAGCCAACTGAATAGGAAAACAATATTTTTAAACAATATGTTCCTGTCTGGATATATTATGACCCCCAGAAAAGCCATACTCTTTCATGCTATCTTGTGGGGCATACCCAGTAGTCTGTTGATTAGCGTGGAACCTGTGATTGAATGCTTTCAGTGAGGTTGTGGAGTCTGCCCACTCAAGATGGGTCTTGATTAGTTCACTGGTCTACTTAAGGGAGTTCCAGAGCTGACATAAATGTTGATGTTGACAATTAGAGATGCTTGGAGATGCAAACAGAAGGAGGTTTCGAGATAATAAGCCAAGTTTGTCCCAGAGAAGCTAAGAGAGGACCAGACGGTTACAGAGAAACACCCCAGGAGAAAGAGGCAAGGATGCACAGGAGCTGAGAGAGAGGTGCTGAAACACAACCCAGGACCAGCAGACGCTACCAACGTGCCTTCCCAGCTGACAGAGATGCTCTGGATGCCAAAGGCCTTTCTCCAGTGAAGGTATCCACTTGTTGCTGCCTTCATTTGGACACTGTTATGGCCTTAGACCTGTACATTTGAAACCTAATAAACCCCCTTTATAAAAGCCAATCCATTTCTGGTATCTTGCATAACGACAGCTCTAATAAACCAGAGCAGATTTTGGTACCAGAAGAGTGGGGTGCTGCTGAGTTTGAAAATGCCAAACATGTTGGAAAAGCGAATTTTTAAATGGAAAAGGGGAAGATTCTAGGTGAATTGTGAGGAGCTTGGTAGAAAAGGTCTAGACTGCTTTGAAGACACAGTTGGTAGAAATATGGATTTGAAAGATACTTCTGATGACGCCTTATACAGAAATGTTAAATGTGTTATTGTCAAGTACAAGAAAGGCTATCCTTGTTATAAACTGGCAGAGATTTGGAAAAATTGAGTATGGTGTCAAACGGAAGGCAGAATTTGAAAGCAACAAGCTGGGATAGTTAGATGGGATCTCCAAATTAAATGCTGAAAATGTAGCCTGGTATCTCCTTGTAGCTTATAATAAAATGAGAGAGGAAAGAGTTAAACTGAGAACTGAACTCTTGGGTTCAAAGAATCCAGAAATTATGGGCTTCCAGAAAGTGAAACCCCAGAGAATAGTGCCCCATGTGAGGATTTAATGAAACCTAGAAACAGCCAGCCATTTCTGTACAAGCCAGGAGATGGAGTTCTCCAGAAAAGATTTGTGGATACTGCTACTTTCTGAAGGTTTTGACCCCTGTATGCTGCATGCTAAGCCAACAGATTTTTTGTGAGATCTGCATAAACAGAACCACTGCCAGTCTGCACTAAAATGGTCACAAAAGGGAGAAATTGAAGGAAAAATTTCTTCAGAGATGGCAAAGCCATGGAAGCCAAGGTCTGAAGCCAAGAAATCTTGGGCAAGGGGAGCAGAGGGCTCAAACACATAGAAAGGGTGAATTTGCTCTGGAGGTCAAGGGCAGGCCTTCTGCCTCAATGCTCAGGAAGAGTGCTGCCACCCCAGGCCCCAGAGAGGGTGGAGCATATTCCCCTGGGATTGGGGAGAGCCTGGCCACCACCACACTGTTCAGAAAAAGGAGAGCCTTTGTCACAGAGAGGCAGAGTCCCAGTTGGCAACCCCGATGTTTGATGAGGCTGGGGCAGAGAAGAAGGTGGTTTCTCCAATTATTCCAGTTTGCTAATGCTGCAGCTATGCAAAACATCAGAAATGGACTGGCATTTATATAGGGGGTTTGTTTACAAAGTTACAGTCTGAAGGCCACAAAAATGTCCAAGTGCAGGCATCAACATGAGTATACCTTCTCTGAAGGAAGGCCAATGGCATTCATGAAACCTCCATTTGCTGGGAAGGCATATGGCTGGCATCTGCTGATCCCAGATTGTGTTTCAGCTCCAATCTCACCTCCTGTGTCTTCTTTAAAGTGTCTCTCTTGGCTGCAATACCTCCTTCTGTCTGTGAACACTTTCATAGGACTCCAGTGATTTAATTAAGGCCCAGACTGTGTGGGTGGGGTAACAACTCCAAGGGAATTATCCAATCAAAGTCTAACCCACAGTTGATTCAGTCACATCTCCATGGAAACACTCAAAGGAATCTAACATAATCAACATTAATATGCCTGTACCCAAAAGATTGTATTAAAGAACATGGAATTTGGGGGGACATAATACATCCAGATCAGTACACCAATGTATGAGTATGTTAGAACACATACTCCAGTGTATGGAGAGGAAAGGGCTGCCATGAAGTCCCCTGGAAAGTGTTGGATTCCTGCTCTCTCAAGTCCTGAGGATTAAATATCATTCAACAAAAGACTCTCAGACTTTGAAATCTAATGGAAATTGCCCTGTGGGTTTAAGGAATTGTTTTGGCCCTGTGACTCCTATTTTCCTTTCAAATTCTTCCTATGTCAAGGTGAATGTTTATCCTATTACTGCCCCTCTTTTGTATATTGGCAACAGATAACTGTTCTAAGTTTCACAGGTCCAAAGCTGGAGGATAATGTTAGGACTTTGTACCTATCTATATGGTGATGGAATGAATGTGTTTTTATATTTGGAAAGAATGTGTCATTTTGATGTACAGTGGGTGGAATGTGCTGGTTTGGATATATTAGTCCTTCAGAAAAGCCATATTCTTTAATGCAATCTTGTGGGGCCAGATCCAATAGTCTTGTGGATTAGGGTAGAACCTCTGATTGAATGTCTCCATGGAGGTATTGACCCCGCCCATTCAGGGTGTCTTGATTAGCTCACTGGAGTATTTAAGAGAGCTCCACAGCTGACTTAGATGCTGATGCTTGATGTCTACAGATGCTTGGCAAAGCAGACAGAAACACATTTGGAGAAGCTAAACTAAGAGATGAGGCCCAGAGTCTACCCCAGAGAAGCTAAGAGAGGAGACCCAGATGCTTAGCAATGCCCTGGGAGAAAGAAGTAAGGATGTGAAGGAGCTGAGAGAGAGGAGCTGAAACAACCAAGGACAAGCAGACATGAGCCATGTGCCTTCCCAGCTGACAGAGGTGTTCCAAATGTCATCAGCCTTCCTTCAGTGAAGGTACAATCTTGTTGATCCCTTAATTTGGACATAAATTTATGACCTAAAAAACTTCCTTTATAAAAACTAATCTGGATGAGAGGCAGGGCAAGATGGCAGAGAAGTGAGGTGTAGGTTTTAATTACTCCTCCTCAGCAGTAGGTAGAAAGCCAGGAACTGCATGGACCAGACACCGCAGAGTAATTTGACTTTGAGCATACTTCATACAACACTCACAAACATGTGGAACACCTGAGATCAGCGAAATTTGTAAGTTCTCATGGCAGGGGGACCCGTGACCCTCCCTGCTAGGCTCAGTCCTGTGGGAGGAGGGGCCATTGGTGCTGGGAACCAGGAGGGAGAACTGCAGTTGCCACTTTGATTGAAAGCTCAGACTGCTGATTGAAACTGCAAACATAGACAGACTGAGACAAGACACCAGAGAATCTGGGAGCAGTCAGCCTGGCAGAGAGGAGATAGGGCTAGCAATAACAGCAAAAACAAACAAACAAACAAAAAACAAACCCAAGAGTAAAAACAGAGACTTTTTGGAGTTCTGGTGAACGTAAAAAGGAGAAGGGCAGCGCTCAAACAGAATCAGGCTCATATGCAAATCCAGAGGGGGAGGTTCCTTCTCTGAAGAGCTGGTTTCTCTGCTTTCTTGATTGTTCCTTAATGGCTCTAATCTCCTTGTCTCTTAGCATTTCAATAGCCCATTAGATCTGCAAGGTGGGCCTTTCCTTTTTTTAATCTTTTTCTCTTTTCCTAAAACAACTATTCTAAGAAAAGCACATTACAGAAAGCCTCAAAGACTTACAATTTGGGCCCAAGCAAGAGCATAGCTGGGATAGCGCTGAGAGACAAAGCAATATGTCCAGTGGCTGAGAAAATTTGCTAAACACCACAACTTCCCAAGGAAACGGGGGGTGACCCCTTACAGCCATCTTCCCAGCAGGCTGGGAACACTCCTGCCCTGTGCCAGCACCACAGCCCAGAGCTGCCCCAAACAACCCAGTGTGATGGGAAGGGTTTTCAACACACACTACAATATTGGGCAAGGACAATAGCCTTTCACCCACTGACAGCTAACTGTCCTGTGTGAACAGGGGGAAATTAACACATCCCATCCAGCCATCCTTTCAGCAGATTGGGAATGCCCCTACAAAGCCCTGCTGCCAAGAACTTCCCTTTGGGAACTGTGCTCACCTGTGAGGTAGCACAGTCTTCCCTCAGCAGAGGGCCAAGGAGGGCACGGCTTGGAAGAGGGACCCAATCACAAGTCCCATGGACCATAGGCCAATACCAAGGATGTGTGGGTCGGCAGCAGAGACAAACTGTGGCAAGACTGAAATAAAGGATTAGACTATAGCAACAGCTTTAAAACTCAGGGAACACCTGGGAGATCTGATTATTAAAGCTGCCCCCCTCCCTAACTACTCAGACAACCCACATTCAGGGCGGGCAGCACCAACTACACCCACAAACTTGGCGCACCAATTGGGCCCCACAGGACTCACACCCCCACTCATCACAAAGACAAAGTTGGGGAGAACTTGCTTAAAGGGATTAGGTAGCTTGTGGATGCCACCTGGTGGTTAGTAAAAGTCTACTTATGAAGCTGTAGGTCTGACAAAGTAGAGAATAGTGTTTGAATCAGCCTACATATCCAATAAGAACCTATCAAGTTAAACAAATGCCGAGGCCAAAAACAACAGAAAATTTTAAAGCATATGAAAAAACCACACAATATGGATAACCCAAACCCAAACACTCAAATCAAAACATCACAGGAGACACAGCACTTGGAGCAATTAATCAAAGAAATAAGGCAGACAATGAGAGCATGACACAGGATATAAAGGACATGAAGAAGAACCAGGAGGAGCATAAAGAAGAAATTGCAAGATTAAATAAAAAAAGATGATCTTATGGAAATAAAAGAAACTGTTGACCAAATTAAAATGATTCTGGATACTCAGTACAAGACTAGAGGCAGCTCAAAAGTGAATCAGTGACCTAGAGGATAACAGAATGGAAAGATGAAAGAACAAAAGAAACAATGGGGGAAAAAATTAAAAAATTGAAATGGACCTCAGGGATACAATAGATAATATAAAACATCCAAACATAAGACTCATTGGTGTTACAGAAGGGGAAGAAAAGGGTAAAGGTCTAGGAAGAGTATTCAAAGAAATTGTTGGGGAAAACTTCCAAATCTTCTAAACACCATAAAGACACAAATCATAAATGCCCAGCAAACTCCAAATAGAATAAATCCAAATGAACCCACTTTGAGACATATTCTGATCACACTGTAAAATGCTGTAGAGAAGGAGCAAGTTCTGAAAGCAGCAGCAGAAAAGCAATTCACCACTTACAAAGGAAACAGCATAAGAACTAAGCAGTGACTACTCAGCAGCCACCATGAAAGCAAGAAGGCAGTGGCATGACATATTAAAATTCTGAGAGAGAAAAATTGCCAAACAAGAATTCTTTATCCAGCAAAGCTCACCTTCAAATTTGAGGGAAAGCTTAAAGTTTTCACACACAAACAAATGCTGAGAAAATTTGCTAAAAAGAGACCTCCTCTACTTGAAATACTAAATGGAGCCCTATCGATAGAGAAACAAAGGAGAGAGAGAGATGGAGAAAAGTTTAATAATAAAGAGATGTAGTGTGGATACATTAAAGGACATGAAGAAAGGGAGGGAAAAAATATATCTGACAAACATAAACCAAGGATAAGATGGCTGATTCAAGAAATGCCTTCACAGTAATAACATTGAAAGTAAACGGAGAACATTTCTGCAGAGGCGGGGCAAGATGGCGGACTGGTGAGCTGTATGTTTTAGTTACTCCTCCAGGAAAGTAGGTAGAAAGCCAGGAACTGCGTGGACAGGACACCACAAAGCAATCTGACTTTGGGCATACTTCATACAACACTCATGAAAATGTGGAACTGCTGAGATCAGCGAAATCTGTAAGTTTTTGCAGCCAGGGGACCCGCGCCCCTCCCTGCCAGGCTCAGACCCGTGGGAGGAGGGGCTGTCAGCTCTGGGAAGGAGAAGGGAGAACTGCAGTGGCAGCCCTTATCGGAAACTCATTCTACTGATCCAAACTCCAACCATAGATAGACTGAGACCAGACACCAGAGAATCTGAGAGCAGCCAGCCCAGCAGAGAGGAGACAGGCATAGAAAGAACACAACACGAAAAACTCCAAAATAAAAGCGGAGGATTTTTGGAGTTCTGGTGAACATAGAAAGGGGAAGGGCAGAGCTCAGGCCCTGAGGCGCATATACAAATCCCGAAGAAAAGCTGATCTCTCTGCCCTGTGGACCTTTCCTTAATGGCCCTGGTTGCTTTCTCTCTTAGCATTTCAATAACCCATTAGATCTCTGAGGAGGGCCCTTTTTTTAAATCCTTTTTTCTTTTTCTAAAACAATTACCCTAAGAAGCCCAATACAGAAAGCTTCAAAGACTTGCAATTTGGGCAGGTCAAGTCAAGAGCAGAACTAAGAGAGCTCTGAGACAAAAGGCAATAATCCAGTGGCTGAGAAAATTCACTAAACACCACAACTTCCCAAGAAAAGGGGGGTGTCCGCTCACAGCCATCATCCTGGTGGACAGGAAACACTCCCGCCCATCGCCAGCCCCATAGCCCAGAGCTGCCCCAGACAACCCAGTGGGATGGAAGTGCTTCAAATAACAGGCACACACCACAAAACTGGGCATGGACATTAGCCTTCCCTGAAACTCAGCTGATTGTCCCAGAGTTGGGAAGGTGGAGCAGTGTGAATTAACAAAGCCCCATTCAGCCATCATTTCAGCAGACTGGGAGACTCCCTACCCAGCCCAGCAGCCCAGAACTGCCCTGGGGGGATGGCACTCACCTGTGACATAGCACAGTCATCCCTCAACAGAGGACCCAGGGTGCACAGCCTGGAAGAGGGGCCCACTTGCAAGTCTCAGGAGCCATACACCAATACCAAGGACTTGTGGGTCAGTGGCACAGACAAACTGTGGCAGGACTGAACTGAAGGATTAGACTACTGCAGCAGCTTTAAAACTCTAGGATCACCAGGGAGATTTGATTGTTAGGGCCACCCCCCCTCCCTGACTGCCCAGAAACATGCCCCATATACAGGGCAGGCAACACCAACTACACACGCAAGCTTGGTACACCAATTGGACCCCACAAGACTCACTCCCCCACTCACCAAAAAGGCTAAGCAGGGGAGAACTGGCTTGTGGAGAACAGGTGGCTCGTGGACGCCACCTGCTGGTTAGTTAGAGAAAGTGTACTTCATGAAGCTGTAGATCTGATAAATTAGAGATAAGGACTTCAATTGGTCTACAAATCCTAAAAGAACCCTATCAAGTTCAGCAAATGCCAAGAGGCCAAAAACAACAGAAAATTATAAAGCATATGAAAAAACCAGATGATATGGATAACCCAAGCCCAAGCACCCAAATCAAAAGACCAGAAGAGACACAGCACCTAGAGCAGCTACTCAAAGAACTAAAGATGAACAATGAGACCATAGTACAGGATACAAAGGAAATCAAGAAGACCCTAGAAGAGCATAAAGAAGACATTGCAAGACTAAATAAAAAAATGGATGATCTTATGGAAATTAAAGAAACTGTTGACCAAATTAAAAAGATTCTGGACACTCATAGTACAAGACTAGAGGAAGTTGAACAACGAATCAGTGACCTGGAAGATGACAGAATGGAAAATGAAAGCATAAAAGAAAGAATGGGGAAAAAAATTGAAAAAATCAAAATGGACTTCAGGGTTATGATAGATAATATGAAACGTCCGAATATAAGACTCATTGGTGTCCCAGAAGGGGAAGAAAAGGGTAAAGGTCTAGGAAGAGTATTCAAAGAAATTGTTGGGGAAAACTTCCCAAATCTTCTAAACAACATAAATACACAAATCATAAATGCTCAGCAAACTCCAAATAGAATAAATCCAAATAAACCCACTCCGAGACATATACTGATCACACTGTCAAACACAGAAGAGAAGGAGCAAGTTCTGAAAGCAGCAAGAGAAAAGCAATTTACCACATACAAAGGAAACAGCATAAGACTAAGTAGTGACTACTCAGCAGCCACCATGGAGGCAAGAAGGCAGTGGCACGATATATTTAAAATTCTGAGTGAGAAAAATTTCCAGCCAAGAATACTTTATCCAGCAAAGCTCTCCTTCAAATTTGAGGGAGAGCATAAATTTTTCACAGACAAACAAATGTTGAGAGAATTTGCTAACAAGAGACCTGCCCTACTGGAGATACTAAAGGGAGCTCTACAGACAGAGAAACAAAGAAAGGACAGAGAGACTTGGAGAAAGGTTCAGTACTAAAGAGATTCGGTATGGGTACAATAAAGGATATTAATAGACAGGGGGAAAATATGACAAATATAAACCAAAGGATAAGATGGCTGATTCAAGAAATGCCTTCACGGTTATAACATTGAATGTAAATGGATTAAACTCCCCAATTAAAAGATATAGATTGGCAGAATGGATCAAAAAAAATGAACCATCAATATGTTGCATACAAGAGACTCATCTTAGACACAGGGACACAAAGAAACTGAAAGTGAAAGGATGGAAAAAAATATTTCATGCAAGCTACAGCCAAAAGAAAGCAGGTGTAGCAATATTAATCTCCGATAAAATAGACTTCAAATACAGGGATGTTTTGAGAGACAAAGAAGGCCACTATATATGAATAAAAGGGGCAATTCATCAAGAAGAAATAACAATCGTAAATGTCTATGCACCCAATCAAGGTGCCACAAAATACATGAGAGAAACACTGGCAAAACTAAAGGAAACAATTGATGTTTCCACAATAATTGTGGGAGACTTCAACACATCACTCTCTCCTATAGATAGATCAACCAGACAGAAGACCAATAAGGAAATTGAAAACCTAAACAATCTGATAAATGAATTAGATTTAACAGACATATACAGGACATTACATCCCAAATCACCACGATGCACATACTTTTCTAGTGCTCACGGAACTTTCTCCAGAATAGATCATATGCTGGGACATAAAACAAGCCTCAATAAATTTAAAAAGATTGAAATTATTCAAAGCACATTCTCTGACCACAATGGAATACAATTAGAAGTCAATAACCATCAGAGACTTAGAAAATTCACAAATACCTGGAGGTTAAACAACACACTCCTAAACAATCAGTGGGTTAAAGAAGAAATAGCAAGAGGGAAGAAAGAGCCAAAATCAAAGAACTAATGGATCAACTGAAGAAGCTAGAAAATGAACAGCAAACCAATCCTAAACCAAGAACAAGAAAAGAAATAACAAGGATTAAAGCAGAAATAAATGACGTAGAGAACAAAAAAACAATAGAGACGATAACTATCACCAAAAGTTGGTTCTTTGAGAAGATCAACAAGATTGACAAGCCCCTAGCTAGACTGACAAAATCAAAAAGAGAGAAGACCCATATAAAAAAAATAATGAATGAAAAAGGTGACATACCTGCAGATCCTGAAGAAATTAAAAAAATTATAAGACGATACTATGAACAACTGTATGGCAACAAACTGGATAATGTAGAGGAAATGGACAATTTCCTGGAAACATATGAACAACCTAGACTGACCAGAGAAGAAATAGAAGACCTCAATCAACCCATCACAAGCAAAGAGATCCAATCAGTCATCAAAAATCTTCCCATAAATAAATGCCCAGGGCCAGATGGCTTCACAGGGGAATTCTACCAAACTTTCCAGAAAGAACTGACACCAATCTTACTCAAACTCTTTCAAAACATTGAAGAAAATGGAACACTACCTAACTCATTTTATGAAGCTAACATCAATCTAATACCAAAACCAGGCAAAGATGCTACAAAAAAGGAAAACTACCGGCCAATCTCCCTAATGAATACAGATGCAAAAATCCTCAACAAAATACTTGCAAATCGAATCCAAAGACACATTAAAAAAATCATACACCATGACCAAGTGGGGTTCATTCCAGGCATGCAAGGATGGTTCAACATAAGAAAATCAATCAATGTATTACAACACATTAACAAGTCAAAAGGGAAAAATCAATTGATCATCTCAATAGATGCTGAAAAAGCATCTGACAAAATCCAACATCCCTTTTTGATAAAAACACTTCAAAAGGTAGGAATTGAAGGAAACTTCCTCAACATGATAAAGAGCATATATGAAAAACCCACAGCCAGCATAGTACTCAATGGTGAGAGACTGAAAGCCTTCCCTCTAAGATCAGGAACAAGACAAGGATGCCCGCTGTCACCACTGTTATTCAACATTGTGCTGGAAGTGCTAGCCAGGGCAATCCGGCAAGACAAAGAAATAAAAGGCATCCAAATTGGAAAAGAAGAAGTAAAACTGTCATTGTTTGCAGATGATATGATCTTATATCTAGAAAACCCTGAGAAATCGACGATACAGCTACTAGAGCTGATAAACAAATTTAGCAAAGTAGCGGGATACAAGATTAATGCACATAAGTCAGTAATGTTTCTATATGCTAGAAATGAACAAACTGAAGAGACACTCAAGAAAAAGATACCATTTTCAATAGCAACTAAAAAATCAAGTACCTAGGAATAAACTTAACCAAAGATGTAAAAGACCTATACAAAGAAAACTACGTAACTCTACTAAACGAAATAGAAGGGGACCTTAAAAGATGGAAAAATATTCCATGTTCATGGATAGGAAGGCTAAATGTCATTAAGATGTCAATTCTACCCAAACTTATCTACAGATTCAATGCAATCCCAATTCCAACAACCTACTTTGCAGACTTGGAAAAGCTAGTTATCAAATTTATTTGGAAAGGGAAGATGCCTCGAATTGCTAAAGACACTCTAAAAAAGAAAAACGAAGTGGGAGGACTTACACTCCCTGACTTTGAGGCTTATTATAAAGCCACAGTTGCCAAAACAGCATGGTACTGGCACAAAGATAGACATATAGATCAATGGAATCGAATTGAGAATTCAGAGATAGACCCTCAGATCTATGGCTGACTGATCTTTGATAAGGCCCCCAAAGTCACTGAACTGAGTCATAATGTTCTTTTCAACAAATGGGGCTGGGAGAGTTGGATATCCATATCCAAAAGAATGAAAGAGGACCCCTACCTCACACCCTACCCAAAAATTAACTCAAAATGGACCAAAGATCTCAATATAAAAGAAAGTACCATAAAACTCCTAGAAGATAATGTAGGAAAACATCTTCAAGACCTTGTATTAGGCGGACACTTCCTAGACTTTACACCAAAAGCACAAGCAACAAAAGAGAAAATAGATAAATGGGAACTCCTCAAGCTTAGAAGTTTCTGCACCTCAAAGGAATTTCTCAAAAAGGTAAAGAGGCAGCCAACTTAATGGGAAAAAATTTTTGGAAACCATGTATCTGACAAAAGACTGATATCGTGCATATATAAAGAAATCCTACAACTCAATGACAATAGTACAGACAGCCCAATTATAAAATGGGCAAAAGATATGAAAAGACAGTTCTCTGAAGAGGAAATACAAATGGCCAAGAAACACATGAAAAAATGTTCAGCTTCACTAGCTATTAGAGAGATGCAAATTAAGACCACAATGAGATACCATCTAACACCGGTTAGAATGGCTGCCATTAAACAAACAGGAAACTACAAATGCTGGAGGGGATGTGGAGAAATTGGAACTCTTATTCATTGTTGGTGGGACTGTATAATGGTTCAGCCACTCTGGAAGTCAGTCTGGCAGTTCCTTAGAAAAGTAGATATAGAGATACCATTCGATCCAGCGATTGCACTTCTCGGTATATACCCGGAAGATCGGAAAGCAGTGACACGAACAGATATCTGCACGCCAATGTTCATAGCAGCATTATTCACAATTGCCAAGAGATGGAAACAACCCAAATGTCCTTCAACAGATGAGTGGATAAATAAAATGTGGTATATACACACTATGGAATACTACGCGGCAGTAAGAAGGAACGATCTCGTGAAACATATGACAACATGGATGAACCCTGAAGACATAATGCTGAGCGAAATAAGCCAGGCACAAAAAGAGAAATATTATATGCTACCACTAATGTGAACTTTGAAAAATGTAAAACAAATGGTTTATAATGTAGAATGTAGGGGAACTAGCAATAGAGAGCAATTAAGGAAGGGGGAACAATAATCCAAGAATAACAGATAAGCTGTTTAACGTTCTGGGGATGTCCAGGAATGACTATGGTCTGTTAATTTCTGATGGATATAGTAGGAGCAAGTTCACAGAAATGTTGCTATATTAGGTAACTTTCTTGGGGTAAACTAGGAACATGTTGGAAGTTAAGCAGTTATCTTAGGTTAGTTGTCTTTTTCTTACTCCCTTGTTATGGTCTCTTTGAAATGTTCTTTTATTGTATGTTTGTTTTCTTTTTACCTTTTTTTTCATACAGTTGATTTAAAAAAGAAGGGAAATTTAAAAAAAAAAAAAAAGAAAAACAAGGAAAAAAAATAAAAGATGTAGTGCCCCCTTGAGGAGCCTGTGGAGAATGCAGGGGAATTGGCCTACCCCACCTCCATGGTTGCTAACATGACCACAGACATAGGGGACTGGTGGTTTGATGGGTTGAGCCCTCTACCATAGGTTTTACCCTTGGGAAGACGGTTGCTGCAAAGGAGAGGCTAGGCCTCCCTATGGTTGTGCCTAAGAGCCTCCTCCCGAATGCCTCTTTGTTGCTCAGATGTGGCCCTCTCTCTCTGGCTAAGCCAACTTGAAAGGTGAAATCACTGCCCTCCCCCCTACGTGGGATCAGACACCCAGGGGAGTGAATCTCCCTGACAACGTGGAATATGACTCCCGGGGAGGAATGTAAACCCGGCATCGTGGGACGGAGAACATCTTCTTGACCAAAAGGGGGATGTGAAAGGAAATCAAATAAGCTTCAGTGGCAGAGAGATTCCAAAAGGAGCCGAGAGGTCACTCTGGTGGGCACTCTTACGCACACTTTAGACAACCCTTTTTAGGTTCCAAAGAATTGGGGTAGCTGGTGGTGGATACCTGAAACTATCAAACTACAACCCAGAACCCATGAATCTCGAAGACAGTTGTATAAAAAATGTAGCTTATGAGGGGTGACAATGGGATTGGGAAAGCCATAAGGACCACACTTCCCCTTGTCTAGTTTATGGATGGATGAGGAGAAAAATAGGGGAAGGAAACAAACAGACAAAGGTACCCAGTGTTCTTTTTTACTTCAATTGCTCTTTTTAGGTCTAATTATTATTCTTGTTATTTTTGTGTGTGTGCTAATGAAGGTGTCAGGAATTGATTTAGGTGATGAATGTACAACTATGTAATGGTACTGTAAACAATCGAAAGTACGATTTGTTTTGTATGACTGCATGGTATGTGAATATATCTCAATAAAATGTAGATAAAAAAAAAGAGTCAATGTTACACAAGGTCTTGTATCCTATTCTGGAGATTTACTGTGTTTCTGGTTGTATGCAGGACAGCTGAGTATTTTTAGGCAATACATGTCTGTTATTGTGTTCTATTTAGAGATTAAGTATGGTTTAAGGTGACATGTATAGCTGCCAAGCTGACAAGGGGTGGACTGTGATGGTTAGGTTTATGTGTCAACTTGGACAGGTGATGGTGCCCATGTGTCTGGTCAAATGAGCACTGGCCTAACCATTACTGCAAGGACACTTGTGGCTGGTTAATAAACCAGAAATCTGGTTATTAAATCATCAGGCAATTGAATGCATCTGTGGCTGATTATATCAATCAAAGGCATGTCTCCTGCAATGACAGAATTCAATCATCTGGATTTAATCCAATCAGTTGAAGACCCTTTAAGGGAGAAGAGAGAGAATCTTTTCTTCTTTGGGTACCCAGCATCTTCTGAGAAGATCATCAAGCACTTTCATCTGAGTTGCCAGTTTGCTGCCCACCCTACAGAATTTGGACTCATGCATCCTGCCATATGGAATTTGTATTCAAACATCCCCACAGTGGTGTGAGACACTTTTATAACATCTTATATTTACAGATATCTCTTGTTGGTTCTGTTTCCCTAGAGAACCCTAACTAATACAATTATACTTACAATATTGTGGTACCATCAGACAGAATTATGCTCTCCATTTATGGATATTTGCAGTCAATCCTGTTGATCACTCTGCACTCCTTCAGCATCAAATGTTCAATCTCTACCTTCTTTTTACCTCCTAATAACCTGTTTTCTTAACTGTAACTCTCAGAGTTTGCTCACTACAGTTAGTTCATATTAGTGAGATCATACAGTATTTGTCCTTTTGTGTCTGAATAATTTTGCTAACCATAATATCAGGGTGCATTAAAGTTGTTGCATACATGACTTTATTCTGTCTTACAGCTGCATAATATTCCATCCATAATACACTTTGTTTATCCACTCATCTTTGATGGACATTTGGGCTCTTTCCATCTCTTGGCAATCGTAAATAATGCCACTACAAACACTGGTGTACAAACGTCCATTTGCATTCCTGCCTTGAGTGCCTCCAAGTATATATCAAGTAATGGTATTGCTGGATCATACTCCAATTCTCTACTTAGCTTCTTGAGAAACAACAAAACTGCTTTCCAGAGTGGTTGCACCATTCTACATTCCCACCAATAATGAATAACTGTACCTCTTCCACTGCATCATCCCCAGCACTTGTAGCTTTCTGTTTTGTTTGACAATGGCGAATCTAGTAGGTGTGAGATATCTTCTTGTGGTTCTGATTTGCATTTCCCTAATAGCTAGTGATGTTGAGCATCTTTTCATTTATTTTTGAGTTATTTGTATTTCCTCTTTGGAAAAGTGCCTGTTCATTTCTTTTGCCTATTTTTAAATTGTGTTGTTTGTCTTTTTGTTCTTGAGTTGTAGGATCTCTTTATATATTCTGGATATTAAACCCTTATATGATATGTCACTTCAAAATATTGTCTCCATTACATAGGCTCTTTTTACTTTCATGACAAAGTCCTTTGATGCACAAAAGTACCCAGTTTTGAGGATATCCCATTAATCTTTTTCTTCTTTCATTGCTTGTGCTTTGGGTGTAAGGTCTAGGAGACCACTGCCTATCACAAGATCATGAAGATATTTCTGTATCAGTTAGGGTTCTCTAGGGAAACAGAATCAATGAGAGATATCTATGAATATAAGATTTATAAAAGTGACTCATGCACCTGTGGGTATGCATGAGTCCAAATTCCATAGGGCTGGCAGTAAACTGGCAACTCCAATGAAGATGTTCAATGAACTCCTCAGGAAATGAACTGGCAGCTTTGACTAACTCCTCAGGAAATGCTTCACTGGTCAGCCAAAGAAGAAGTGAAGGTCCTCTATCTGTCTCCTTAAAAGTCTTCGCCTGACTGATTGAATTTAATCCAGCCAACTGCATTCTCTCATTGTGGAAGACACGCCCTTCATTGAGTCATCAGTCACAGCTGCAGCCAATTCACTGATGATTTAATAAACCAGCCACAAATGTCCTTGCAGCAATGGTTAGGCCAGTGCTTCCTTGACCAGACAGCTGGGTACCATCACCTGGCCAAGTTGACACATGAACCTAACCATCAATTTCCCTACATTTTCTTCTAAACATTTTATCATCTTAACTTTAATGTCAAGGTCTTTGATCATTTTAGGTTAATTTTGTATAAGGTGTGAGATAGGTGTCTTCTTTCATACTGTTGGATATGGAAATCCATTTCACCAAGCACCACTGGTTGAAGAGGCTGCTCTGTCCCGGTTAAGTTGGCTCAACTGACTTATCAAAGATCAATTGTTTATAGATGACAGGAGCTATTTATGAACACTCAATTCTATTCCATTGGTCAGTATAACTATTTTTATGCCAGTACCAAGCTGTTTTGACCAATGTAGTTTTATAATATGCTTTAAAGTCAGGTAGTGTGATACATCCCACTTCATTTTTCTTTTCCATGAACACAGTATATCCTTGCATTTATTTAGGGCTTCTTTGATTTCTTTTAGGAAGTTTTGTAGTATTTTGTGTATAGATCTTTTATGACCTTGTTAAAATTTATTCCCAAATATTTGATTCTGTTGGTAACTATGGCAAACAGATTTTTTTTTCTTGATTTCCTCCTCAGATTGCTCCTTTCTAGTGTATAGAAACACTACTGGTTTCTTCATGTTGAAATTGTATTCTGCCACTTTGCTGTACTCATTTATTAGCTGTAGTAACTTTACTGTTGATTTTTCTGTGTTCTCTACATATAGGATCATGTCATTGGCAAACAGTGAATGTTTTAGTTGTTTCCAATTCGAATGCCTTTTATTTCTTTTCCTCACTGAATAGCTCTAGCTAGAATTTCCAGCAAAATCTTTGTTCCAGTTTGCTAATGCTTCTGTTATGCAAAATTCAAAAAATGGATTGGATTTATAAAGGGTATTTACTAAGTTACAAATTTACAGTTCTAAGGCCATAAAAGTGTCCAAACTAAGAAATCAACAAGAGGATACCTTCACTGATGAACAGCAGGCAGCATCTGAAAAACCTGTTAGCAGGAAATACATGTCATTGGTGCCTAATGATACTTTGCTCCAGGGTTCTTGTTTCAAAATGGCTTTCTCCAAAATGTCTCTGGGGATTGTCTCTTAGCTTCTCTGGAGCAAACTCTGGGCTAGCATCATGAAACGTCTCCAAGATCTCCAAGTGCCAGTGTCAGTGTCAGCTCTTAGCTTCTTTCTCAAAGTGCCCCTCTCAGCTGTTCTCTTACAGGACCCTATTGATTTGATTAAGACCCACACTGAATGGATGGGGCCACACTTCCCTGAAAATAATTTAATCAAAACAAATTTAATCAAATTTAATCAAAACAAATTTAATCAAAGACATCACCCACAATTGTCACATCTCCATGGAAACACTCAAAAGATTCCAACCTAATCAAAAGATTAATGTCTGCCCTCACAAGATTGCATTAAAGAACATGGTTTTGGGGGGACATAATATATCCAAAGCAGCACAATCTTGAATGACAATGGTGACAGTGGCATTCTTGTCTTGTTCCTAATCGTAGAGGGACAGATTGTGGTATTTCTTCACTATGATGCTAGATATGTGATATTCATATATTCCCTTTATCATATTGAGGAAGTTTCCTTCTATTCCTATGTTTTGAAATGATTTAATCAAGGAAGGGTGTAGAATTTTGTCAAATGCCTTTTCTGCATCAATCAAAATGATCATGTGGTTTTTTCCCTTGTTATTTATTGATGTGGTGTATTATGTAAATCGATTTTCTTGTGTTGAACCACCCTTGAATACCTGGAATAAAACACAATTGGTCCTGGTATATAATTCTTTTAATGTGCTTCTGGATTCAATTTGCAAGTACTTTGTTGAGGAATTTTGCTTCTATATTCATTAAAGAGATTGGTCTGTAATGTTCTTTTCTTGTGACATCATTGTCTGGCTTTAGTACTAGGGTGATGTTGCCTTTGTGTAATAAGTTACATAGCTTTCCATCCTCTTCAATTTTCTGAAAGAGATTGAGCAAGATTTGGTACAAATTCTTTCTTGAATGCTTGGTAGGATATACATATGAAGCTATCTGGTTCTGGACCTTTCTTTTTCGGGAGTTTTTTGATGACTGAAGTCATTTTCTCTCTTTTACCCAGGTTTTTCTTGTTGGCTGGCTTTGTTCTCTGTTCTTTGACATTCAGTTCACCTTATTTGAGTCCTCTAGCATAGCTTCTGATGTTTGAGGAAGGTAGGGCTGAAAAGGTGGTCTCCCCAATGTGGGGATATGTTGGCGCACTCACCCCATTGTTTGCCATCTCAAGAGATTTAAGACAGAAATCCACTCAATACTAAGTTTGTGTTCCTCCAATGGATTTCCAGAGATGCTTAGAATTTTTGATTTATGAGAATGTTGTAAAACAATACATATATGGATTATCCATTTCCTGAAGGATTATAAATATATTAAATTGAGACATATAGTGACCATTCTTCCAGCAACTCAGGAGGTTAGAAATCTGCAACAAGAGAATTGTAATCCTCAGGAAGCTTAAGAGCCTCACAATTTGAGTTTTTTGCAAAAATTGTCACCAGAAGCTAGTTGACTTATTCTTCTTGTCATGCTCTTGGTACCAACACTGGGCTTGGTATAAGATATGTTAACCTGACCACTAGGATGGGAGGATAAATGTGGGCCAGTTCTCTTCTTGGGGGTGTCTGGAGATAAAACACATCCACTTGCGTATAGTGGCTCATTTCTCCCCCTTTTTATTCAGTCTTCATTGGAGACTCCTTGGTTATGTATATGCATTTACATCACCTGCCCCATCCCCATTGCTATATATGTCCCCACAGGGAGGGGGTAAGATCCCTTACCTACAGCACATAGGAAAGAGGTATGCATGTAGACTATATCTCAGAGGGGACCTGCTGGCCATGGGAGACTGATGTCCACTAGTGGAGCAGATCTTGCTTTGTCTCTTCTGTATGTGATCAAGAGATGTTCCATCCACTGCCTCTTTAAGTTGGGTCATTTTTTAGCAAACACAAATTGGTTGACAATTCTTAGGACTCCTAACCTGGAGGTGTCAACAGTTGCCTCTTTCCCAAAAAGTTTGCTGTATTAAGCCTGAACACCAAATAAGTACCCCATGGCATTGTGGAAGTATAAGGGTTCTTCAGTTTGTAATCCTAGAGTGGCTTTGGCATCCTGGGGGATTACAGGCTGAGGTACTTGCTTCTCTCTAGCTGCACGGGGACAAGCAGGATATAAGATACCTTCCTATTAACAAGGATGAACTGGTGTGATGGTTGAGGATGGAGATGTGGGAAGTGGGTCCTAAGAAGAGTAGAGAAACTTTACCCTGGCTCTGGTTGCACACTCCCACACTGCTCACCAGCCACCATGGTTTCTCAAGTTTCAAATGTCTCCAAAGGGGAATCTGAGGCTCTCATGCAGGGAGCTCCATCCAGTCCAGTTTGTTTATGGGCCCCAGATTACACCAGATTTCACTCAATCCAAAACCACTGATGGTGTTGCTGAAAGCAAAACTATTAAAATGAGGTATTTTTCTATAAGTGAAATACAGAAATTAAAACTTCAGATTTTCAGATAATAAAATAGACAAAACCCAGGAAAGTATCATGTGCCTTAGTGCATCTGTTGAATAAGGGACCATTGCAATGTTAGAGGTCTTGGGCTAAATGTAATATTCTGAAGAAACTAACTATGGATCCCTTGATAAAACACATTTTTTGCCCATACCAAACAGCACAAACAACAGGATAGCTACAGAGACAAATTCATGCCACTTTTTGCCTGGGTTGCTTGGGTTATGATAGTGTTCCAAACTTGGAGGAACTTCTCAGTAAGTAAAATCCCTATGAAAAACTGAGACCACAACTGCCAGTCAGGTTAAGGTGATAGTCATAGCTAAATAATTCCACCTCTGGTCAGGATGTGGATGAGATTCTAGGCTCAAACAGCACTGAGGCATTCATGAGACATGGGCCTTTCAAGTGAGACACTCCTGCCCCATTTGTTGTTCCTGGAGATGATGGTGGCCAAAATGGTGGAAAATAATCCAAACCCATATCCTATCTTGGGGTTGAAGCAGGAGCATGGAGGCAAACCTAGATGGATAGAAGCCAGGCAAAAGGAAGATGAATTTCAAAGAAAGGCCAGGAAAAGACAAAGGAAGGGGTGGGGCCCACCTTCAGGGCACTGTGGCTTTGGTTACTGTGCCAATTTTAAACTGCTATGTATTGCATGAAAAGTCATGTTCTTTAAATCCAATCTTGTGGGTATAGACTTATTATGGGTGGGAAATTTTGATTAGATTATTTCTATGGAGATGTGACCCCAGCCATTCAAGGTGGGTCTTAATTGTGTTTACTGGAGTCCTCTATGAGAGGATAAAAGACAGAGACATATTGAAAGAGAACAAAGAGACACTTAGAAAATGCCCAGAGACATTTTGGAGACAGCCATTGAAACCAAACATTTGGAGATGCTAAACTAAGAGATGAAGCCAAGAGTTTGCCCTGGAGAAGATGAGAACCCACACATGCTTAAAGAGAAAGCCATGGGAATTAGGAGCTGAAAGCAATGCAAACCAGGAGCAAAGGACAAGCAGATACTAGCAAAGTGCCTTCCCAGCTTACAGAGGTGTTCTAGACATTAACAGCATCTTCCTCAGAGAAGGTATCTAACTCTTGATGCCTTAATTTGGATATTTTCCTGAACTTAGAACTCTAAATTTGTGAATAAACCCCCATTGTAAAGCCAATACATTTCTGGTATTTTGCATTCTAGCATCTTTAGAAAACCAGAACAGTTAGTAAGACAGGATAGACAACAAAGAAATGGATATCCCTCCAGTAGAACACTGCTAAGCCCAATGGTATCCAGAGGGAGTCCCTGAGTTACAGGTTTAAGGCTCTCATAGGAGTCATAAAGAGAAGATGGCTGGCAGGACTTTAAAGATTTAGAATACTGCACAGCTTCCCTTTGAGTTCCTGGATTGTGTACTGAGCAGGATGCATGGGTCGCTAAGTCTTCCCTGTGCCCCAACCAGGACAGTGAGAAAGACAATTCCAACTGCGAGCATAATGAGCCACATGGGAAGTATGCTTCTCCTTGCCTGTATCCCAATATTACTCCCTATAAAAAGAAAAATTAGGGATGCAGCCATGGTCTCAGAGTCCTCTCCCTTTTGCCACCTGAATTACCCAAGCCTTGCTGGGTTATTCAACAAAATCAGTATTGCTGCACAAGTGAAAAAAAAATGAAATTACTCTAGTGTTTCAGAATGTACTACACACAAGTGTATTAAGAACCATCTTATCATCACTTAATAGCCTAGTCTGGCCCTTTAAAAAGACATCAGAAGCCTAGACGTTAACAGATCAAGAAAAATAAAATGTTGCATGCTGCCCCGGGCCTCTACTTTACTTGACATTATTGCTGTTACTGAAGTGGTGGCAGCCCACTCAGAGGACTGGTATGCTGTTTTCCACCTGGCTAATTAATACCTTTTTCTCAATTCCTTCCTGGGATGAAGATCAAGATAGATTTGCCTTCATGTGGAATTGCCTATAGTATCCACCTGATCTGCTTCCTCAGGGATATTTCAATTACTTTTCAATATATCTCTAGTGGGTAGGGCAGACTTGCAACAAGCATAATTACCCCAAGAAGTACTTATAATCCAATATGTTGATGGCACCCTCACTGCAGGCTCCACTAAGGAACTGGTTGAACATGCCCTACATATGGTCTTAAATACTATAAAATGTACAGGTTTGACAATAATCCCTAACATAGTCCAGTTGCCTGCCCAACAGGAGCAAGTTTTAGGGGCCACTTGTGCTGAGGTTTGAGTTCTCAAGGCTGCTTAAAGCAAGTAAAATGAAATGTTTAGGCTTGTATAAATGAAATTTATTTGCCTATGGATAGAATCCAGGGAAAGGTCCAAATCAAGGCATCATCAAGGAGATGCTTTCTTCCTGAAGACAGTTGCTGGGGTTCCTTGGCTCCTCTGCTTCATGGCAAGTCAGACGGCATCATTTGCTGTTCTCTCCCTCCTCTTCCAGGTTTTCTCAATTTCAACTTCTTGCCTCTGTGGCTTACTATCATTGTCTGAATTTCATTGTCTTATAAAGGGCTCCAGGAGCATTAAAAACCATACAGACTGAGGTGGGTCATACTTCAAGTGAAGTAGCCTCATCAAAAGATGCTACTTAAAATGGGTTTACACCCACAGGAATGGATTAAAGAATATGACTTTCTGGAGTACAAACACTTTCAAACCACCAGAGCTAGTAACCAGAGGAGCTTATACCAGACAAAATTAAACAGAAACATTTCTCAGTGGCAGCTCCCACTACCAAGAGACAGTTTGGCTACTAGAGAAAACATGTGCCATATATGGGCATTTTTTGGACCATCTAGTTAAGATCACCCACCTTTGAAAGTGCACAACTCCTGGCTCTAGAGGCAGTGTCACACTCTGCCACTAGAGTCAATGGAGCTTGTCATTCATATGAAACTACAGTTCTCAATGACTCCTACCTATGCATATGAGATTCTGTGGCAAGAAGAAAGTACTATTGTGGTGTACTGGCCCTTGGTTTTTAGGATTGAAATCTTATCAAAGTGGCCACTAAACACCAACCCCTTCCTTTGAATGGCGGCTTTTATTCTGTTAATGGGACTTAGTTGAGCTGAGCACTTAACAACTGACGTGCCCTCTCTGACTCTAAGGTCTAAACTGCTCACTGTCACATGAGTACTCACTAATTCTATTAATAAAGGAGGACAGGTTCAACAAAGCTCCAGGAATGGCATATCCAAGAATAAGCCTCAGCAGGACCTAAGGGAGTTAGTCAACTCTATAAACAAAGTTCTTCTTTGCTGTATGGGGCTGAACAGCCCACAGGGGATGGTCCTGCCCCTCCCTTGGCTAAGTGGGATGGTCTAAATGATGACTTGGCTTCATTCATAGGTCAAACTGCAAAACTCATAGCTGATGTAGCCCATTTGTTCACTGTGGCCATCTGTTCTTAGAATGACCACTTTTTGACAAAGACTGGATGAGTGTTCTGTCCAATTGAACTCCACGTGACAGTGATGGCTATGCAAGCTACTCCAAGAAATTTCTGTTCCATATTTATAGATTAATGGGTTCTTTCAATCTATCCATATTGTCTACTGACTGGCATATCAATGATTAGAGATTAAGAAGCTCCTCCATGTGAGTACAGGGGCTATAGCAACAGCTTGTGAGGTATTTAGTAGGTCAATTTCTCACCATCATTAACATCCATTGCAAAAGGCCAGTGAAGCAGAACAGAAATGGAAATTCCTTGTTGACCAACCATGCATCCAACAAGTTGCCATGATTACTTGTTGGATGCACCACAGGACACAGAAGCCCAACTCAGATGCAAGAATGGGCCAAATCATGAGGATGCACATTAGAAGAGGCAGAGGTCAAAGGTACAGCACAGTCATGAGACTCCTGACAATCAACTCAGGATGCACAGCATGGTGAGCTTGGCCTTATCAGCTGGGGATTAGGCCCTGCATGAGAGAGGAAAGTCAACCACATTACACTGCTTATCCCTAGTCATAAGTTCCAATGGCAGCTCACCAGTTTAAATACATGTTTTGATATTAGATAGCAATTCACATGTATCATGTGGATGCTGGGAGCACTGTTGCAGCCTTGGAGAAACACACAGGCTATGTAATAATATACAAGACGCCAATCAGATCAAGGTATCTAAGATACAGCTCATGTGGCCCAGCAATGTGTGTGTTCCCCTTGCAAGATATTGGCCTTTCATGTACCCTATGGCCTCCAAGCAAATGAGGCAATAGTACATTGGAATAGATGATCCAGGTAACACCTACACAAAGACCATCAGAAAGAACTTATTGGGTGGTACCACTGTGTAATTAAAGCTATTTGGATATTGAACACTGCATTCCAGTGGAAGGAAAAAATGACAATGGTTCACACAGAAAGAAGAGCCATAGGTTTCTAGGTCACAAAGTTCCCAGATATGGACCAGCACTACTCCTAGGAAAGGCAACTTCTGCTATGGTATTAGGTTTTGGTGGAAATGGAAAGGATTACCAAGAGCTCTGAGGTCTTCCTGAGGCTAGAAATCCCAATGATATCCTGGATCATGGGTAATCAGAACACTTACACAAGCAGTGCCCAATAACAGACTATAATCAATTAAAAGTGGTAAATGCTTGCTCAGGTTCCCAAGAAGTGACATGCTTGCATGAGAGGTTGGCAGAAGTACCCTGTTCCAGTTTGCTAATGCAGCCATTAAGCAAAATACCAGAAATGACTGGCTTTTATAAATGGGGTTTATTTGGTTACAAAGTTACAGTCTTAAGGCCATAAAGTGTCCAAGGTAAGGGGTACCTTCACTGAAGTATGGCCAATGGCTTCCAGAAAATCTCTGTTAGCTGTGAAGGCACATGGCTGGTGTCTGCTCCAGAGTTCTGGCTTCTAAATGGCTTTCTCCCAAGACACTCCTCTCTAAGCTGCAGCTCCTCAAAAAAGTCACTCATATGCTCTTGGGGCATTTGTCCTCTCTTAGTTTCTCTGGAGTAAAAGTCTTCTTTCAAAGGCCATCTCCAAAACATCTCTGTAAGCTGCAGCTACTCTCTCAGCTCCTGTGCATTCTTCAAAGTGTCCCTCTTGTCTGTAGCAAGCTCGCTCCTTCTGTCTGAGCTTATGTAGTGCTCCAGCAAACCAATCAAGGCCCACTCTGAATGGATGGGGCCACAACTCCATGGAAATTATCTAATCAGAGTTATCACCTACAGTTGGGTGGGTTGCACCTCCATGGAAACACTGAAAGAATTATAATCTAATCAATACTAATACATTTGCCCACACAAGATTACATCAAACATAATGGTGTTTTGGGGAACATAATACATTCAAATTGGCACATACCCCAAGACAATGATCCTGTTGCAATGCCAGAATGTCCTTGCCTCTGTGCATTGAAATCCTGAGGAGCCAGTTTCATGGATGTGCCCGATGGGCTGAATTGTGAGTAAACCTAAGTATACTGGGATACTTGGACATAAGCACCACCCCCCCATGTACATGTTTATTTCCTCATGGGGGAGGCCATAACAGCTTAGCAGTCTGGTCAGGTACATGGACAGAATGTGGCAGGATAATCAAACATGTGGCAAAGGGATCTTTGGAAACAACTGGTGGTGTGGAAAGGCAATATTTATATCATTCATCATGCACAAGGCAAGGGTCCTATTACAATGAATATTTTTAGAATAACATAGACAAGGAAGGATACAAAACCTGCTTTTCACATCCAGTGAGGCTTGAGATCCTGGTAAGAGGGAGGCTAAGAATGATCCCTTGCTGGAAGATGAGAAAAATGGACTTAACCTCACTGACTTCTAAAAATAGCTGAATTTCCCATGACAGCTTCCACTGCTGGATGGATCCACCACCAACTGGACATAGAAATTCTGACACAGGAAATTATGGGCCAAGGAACACAGAATATCTCTCATTAAATTTCCAGTACATAGAAATTGAATTTTTTTATTTGGACCCAGAGACCTTACTAAATTTACTAATGGCCTCTAACATTTTTGTAAGCTTAATAGTGGTTTATATATACTTAATTATGTCATCTGCAGAAAAATGTAGTTCTCTTTTACTTTTCAAGGCTTTCTGCTTTTCCTTTCCACTTTTTGACTTATTACACTAACTAAATCCACAATTATATCTCTATAGTAGTAGTGATGAGAGAAGACAACTCTTTATTGGTTTATATTCAGGATAAAGCAATCAGTCTTTCAATGTTTCATAAAATTTGAGGTGTAGTAGTGAGAACAGAAATAATTCTAGTGGCACCAATTCTAGGAATGCTTTCAGCACCCTTTTACAATTACAAAATTAGATGAAAAGTTTTCATATATGTATGCTCTAGATCATAAATTTTTCCCAAAATTAATGTCAAAGGCTGGATGGTCACATCTGGGCTGTCATAGTGGCATTGCCTATGGGCCCTGTACATTTTGGAACCTATTACCTCTTTGAGTATTAAGACAATTCTTTCAGTGGGTTCTGACTGACTCTCTAATCAGCCATTAGCGAGGGGAAATGGGAACTATCTGGACCTCCACTTGAGTCTGTGAGCTACTGTGTGCATGATCCTCTCACCCACTGATATTCAACTCATTGAGATGAAGTATTGTTTTCTCTAAAATCTGAAACAAAGGAAACATATCTTAGTTTCTAACCTTCATATAATTAATCACTGACACACACAAAAAGTCCATCACTGATCCATTAGAGGCAATGACAGCACCATACTCATTTACCCTTGAAGATTCCCAGTTCACACACATCACACTCTTACCACTAATGACAACTCCACCCTGAAATACCCATTTTTTTTTTCAGTTTGCTAAAGGTGCCAGAATGTAATATTCCAGAAATGGGTTGGCTTTTTCAATGGGAATTTACTAGGTGATAAATTTACAGTTCTAAGGCCATGAAAATGTCCATATTAAGGCATCAAGAGGAAGATACCTTCTCTGAGGAAAAGCTGCTGACATCCAGGGTTCCCCCCTGTCACATGGGAAGGCACATGGCAATGTCTGCTAGTCCTTCTCTCCTGGATTCTGCTTTCAATGGCTCTCTCCAACATGTCTGAGCTTCTGTGGGCATTATTCTTTAAGCTTTCTCTCAATGTTTCTGTCTTTTATCCTCTCACAAAGGACTCCAGTGAAAGACTGGGCATTGTCACATGTCAATTGAAATAGAGTAACCAAAAGGTCCCACACACAACAGAGTTGCCCCAATAGGGATTAATAGGACATGATCTTTTCTGGGGTACATAACAGTATCAAACCAGTACATCAATATATGCCCAATACCATCAAAACACCATCACTCAGAGACAATAACTGATGCCCACAAGTTCCGAATTACTGAATAAATTATTTCCTATTATTTTACATCGAATACATTTTCCATCAAAAAATGTCTTGATCTCCCCCAAAAGAATTCATCCTCCTAGTAAACACTTTTCCCTCTTATTCATGTTTTCATAGTTATTCCTAAACTGAGTTTCATTTAGCACACCAATGCTTGTGTCACTGAATGACAGTGCATGCTGATTACCAACCTAGTGTTTCATGGACTTGACGTATTATTTAAAAGTTTATATTAGTACAGACAGAATTTATCATGTGATTTCTCTAGTTTGCTTATCAGAGTGGCACATGAACACTCTCTACTTCCACTGGATTTATATTATGAGTTCTCTCATGACACATGATCAGACCATCTACTAAGAGCTTTGATACACAGGTGACATTCATATCAGTTCTCTTCTATATGAATTTTCTTAGACTAAATGAAACAATAAAGATGACTAAAAGCAATACCACGTTGATTACAAACCATTTCTTCAGTATGTGAGTTCTCTGGTGTGTTTAAAAGTTAAATTTATGGCTAAAGTCTCTTCTATATTAAAAAATACTCATACAATAAGTACTTTCATTCCATTTAAAGTCAGAATACTGACTTAAGGCTTACTACAATGATGACATTCATTGGGTTTTTCTAAAGTGTGAACAATTTCATGTTGTCTAAAGTTAGAAACATTAAGTTTTCCAATATAGATGGTTTACTTATGGCTTCTGTCCACTGCACATTCTTTCACATTACTGAGGGCATAACTATGAGTGAATGCTTTCCACATAGATGACATATATAGGTTTTCTCTGCATGTGTGAGTTCTCTCATGTCATTTAAGGGAAGAGCAATGACTGAAGGCTTGGCCACATGGATGGCACTCAGAGTTTCTATCCAGTGTGAGTTCTCTTATGTTTAAGGGCAGAGCAGTGAATGAAATTTTTCCATAGAGAAGACATTTATGGGGTTTCTCTCCTGTGAGTTCTCTCATGTTTGTGAAGGTGAGCAAACCGACCAAAGACTTTCCCACATAGATGACACTGATGTGGTTTCTCTCCTGTGTGAGTCCTCTCATGTTGGTGAAGATGAGCAGATTGACTGAAGGCTTTCCCACACAGGTGACATTTATGGGGTTTCTCTCCAGTGTGCCTTTTCTGGTGTTGTTTAAGGTAATCAGAACAGCTGAAGGCTTTCCCACATATATGACATTCATGAGGTTTCTCTCCTGTGTGGTATCTCTCATGTTCACAAAGAAGAGCAGATTGACTGAAGGCTTTCCCACATAGATGGCATTTATGCTGTTTCTCTGTGTGAGTTCTCACATGTTGGCGAAGACTAGCAGATTGACTGAAGGCTTTACCACATAGATGGCATTTATGGGGTTTCTCTCCTGTGTGAGAGCTCTCATGTTTTTTAAGGGAAGAGTAATGACTGAAGGCTTTCCCACATAGGTGACATGCATGAGGTTTCTCTCCAGTGTGTGATACCTGATGTATTTTAAGGTAAGAGAAAACACTGAAAGCTTTCCCACATACATTACATTCATGGGGTTTCTCACCAGTGTGTGACATCTCATGTCTTTTAAGGGAAGAGGAAAGACTGAAGACTTTCCCACATACATGACATTCATGGGGTTTCTCTCCAGTGTGAGATTTCTCATGTATTTTAAGAGAATAGGAGCGACTGAAGGCTTTCCCACATAGGTGACATTCATGAGGTTTCTCTCCTTTGTGACTTCTCTCATGTTCGTGAAGCTGAGCAGATTGACTGAAGGCTTTCCCACATAGATGACATTCATGTGATTTACTTCTAATGTGATTAAAAGATGACTGCTCACTG
Source organism: Choloepus didactylus (assembly GCF_015220235.1). NCBI lineage: Eukaryota > Metazoa > Chordata > Mammalia > Pilosa > Megalonychidae > Choloepus > Choloepus didactylus. The sequence continues at coordinate 62,306,709 of NC_051326.1, read as the reverse complement.
AAGACTTTCTCAAGTGGTTTGGGAAAATATGGTTTCCTTTTCATTTGAATTAATGATTGTTGACTAACTGTGGATGTGTGAGTGGTATCTTCTTGCAAATAATTACATTTCATAGAATTCTTCTCAGTGTGAGATATCTGCTGTGGGGAGTTAGATGAGAAATGGTAAAACATTTGTCACTGTGCATTAATTTCTTCATTACCATACATATTAATTCTAGAATAATTCTTCGGTAATAGTCTCCAGTAAAAATTTCCCACATGTTAGTTTCATATACACATTATTCTCCTTCATGCAAGATTTTCTCTATTATAGCATCCCACTTGCAAAGCTATCCAATCAATTTGGAACTTCATGATATAGCAAAGTTTATGTATGTGAGCCATGTCTACACAACTGTGTGTTTTTTTTACAAGAACTCAATTTATAGTTTTGTGGTCAATTTATTTTTCCTTAAATCTAAACTGTCACAGATTTTTGCTGGATTAGCATTTAATCTCAACATTAATTACAGCTAGATGACTGTACCTTAATTCCTGATCTATTTCATCCACAGGTGTCTACTTGGAAAACTAAGATTCACACTAAAGAAGCTTACCAATGACATGATGTTAGAAGTGTTTTTCCTGCAGGTAGATTGTGTAAATAGAATTTCTTCTTTTTTAAAGATGCTTTTCCTGACTGTAATTAATAGAAAAAAAACACAACAGAATGTTAGAGAACGATCAGGGAATAAAAATGTTAAAAAGTCCCAAATACCTTGTCAGTATGTTTCAAACATTGACACTTGACTGAGAAAGAATATCAAATTAAGGAATACTTTAGACAGAAAAAAACATCACAGGACATTAAAAATCAGAACATATTTTCAGTATGGAAATATGAGAAAAATAAAAAGTTGGGATGTCAGTGAGGTAAAAAGAGGGAAATTCTTCCAAGAGTATGACAAGGACAAGGCTTATTATGTAAAGGCTGAACTCCAATAGTACATGAATATCTCTTCCCTAAAGTCAAAGACATATGAATAGAGCTTGATAAATATATGGAATAATGACCACATAAGAAAAATCCCCTTATATCCTTGCCTACATTTCAGAAATCCTAATACCCTTAAGGAGACCTGAAGTTAATATTCCAAAGGACCTACTCACTAAGTGATGAGGCCCTCCTGTACTGGTGATGCACAGGTTCATAGAGCTCACCTTGACTCTGATTTTGAAGAAATCTTATTGCTTCTCTCCACACTTCCTCTCCATGCACCAAGTGGAAAATCACATCTGATTTGAAGACCTGACATCCTGTTTGTAGGAAAAAAGACTTTGAGTTAAGTGCAAATAACTATTCATTATAAAGCCCATGGCATGCTACCAAAGAAAAAGAACTGAAAGTCAGAAAGGCAAAAATCCTTTGAACACAGAACATTGACAATATTTCATCAGCAATGGGGTAACTTCTTTGCCTTGTTCCTGTTACAGTTGGGACCTATGGTTGTTGTTGACCATGCACAAGTTCTAAGGCACTTGAACACAGAACACCGACAGTATTTCACCAGCAGATGGGTAATGTTTGACCTTGTGTCCATTATACCCAGGACCACAAACTGTTGCTGCCCACGGACAATTTCAAAGAGATATGGCAGAATCCTCCATATTATAAACGGGGAGATATTCTGTTTCAACAGTGGTTATTTTCAACAATAATACAATAAACATAAATTCCACCCAAACAATCTAAATTCTATATGGAAAAGGATATACATGGTATTTTTACTATTGTGTCCTGAAGTCTCAGAATACCCTCAAAGCAGTATAATCATTTCAAAATATTTAGTAACTTAACCCATTCAAAAGTTATTCATTGACTTCCCACCACAGCTCTAAGTGTTGGCGATTGGGATTCAAGAAATACATTAACTTACGGACAGGAAGATTAAATTCTTGGGGGATGAAGTAGATGTAAGTAAAAAGTATGGAAACACATTTCATTTGGGCAGTTGTGTTTTAAAATAATTTAAATGTTTTTGTGGTAAAAAACATAAAGAACATAAAAGGTTATACAACAATATGGAGAAGCTGACCTAGACACTTGAATAAATAGATGATATATGATAGATACATAGGCAGATAGTTGATAGATACCAATGATGGATAAATTCTGAGAGACTCACCCACTGAGACCAGATGATTGATATTCTCCAGCATCACTTCTCTGAACAGATTTCTCTGGGCTAGGTCTAGCAGGGCCCACTCTTCCTGGGTGAAGTCTACAGCTACATCTTTGAAGGTCAATAACTCCTAAAATATCACAGAACTTTGGGTTCACATAGGGAATTTCTTACCAATGTCCTGAGTGTGATGCTCAAAATGACAACACTGAAGGTCAATAACTCCCAAAATATCACAGAACTTTGGGTTCACATAGGGAATTTCTTACCAATGTCCTGAGTGTGATGCTCAAAATGACAACACTGAGGAAGCAGAGACTATGTAAATAAAGATATAAATGTATAAGTAAGATCACTCTCAATGTCAACTGGCATCTGCATTTCAGATACACTCACAAATGACATTCTTAATACACAGACCACAGTGGTAAAAACAGCTTGGTACTATATTAAAGAGGCCTATTGATAAATGAAATTGAATTGAGAGTTCAGAAGTAGACCCTCAGATCTATGGTCAACTGATTTTAGACAAGGCCCTTAAATCACTAAACTGGGACAGAACAGTCTCTTCGATAAATGGTGTTGAGATAACTGGATATCCATATCCAAAGGAATGAAAGAGCACTGTATCTCACGCATACAAAATTTAACTCAAAGTGGATCAAACACCTAACTTTAAGAGCCAGTACCATAAAACTCCTAGAAGAAAATATTAGGAAACATCTTTAAGACCAAGTAATAGGAGGTAGCTTCTTAGAACTTATAACCCAAGCACCAGCAATGAAAGAAAAAACAAATAAATGGGATCTTGTCAAGACTGGATACTTCTGTACTTCAAAGGTCTTTCTCAGAAGGGTGAAAAGGCAGCTAATTCAATGGGAAAAATATTTGGTGACCAAATATCTTATAAGGTTTTGGAATCCAGAATATATAAAGAAATCCTACAACTCAATAATAAAAAGAAAAAAAGAATTAATGGGCAAAAGACTTCAACAGCCATTTCTCCAAAGAGGAAATAAAAATAGATAAAATGCACAGGAAAAAAATGCTCATCTTTACTAGCTATTATGGAAATAAAAACCAAATCACAAGATTATCATCTCACACCCATTTTTAGAATGGCCACTATTAAACAAACAGGAAACTACAAGAGTTCGAGAGAATATGGAGAAATAGGAACACTTATTCACTGCTGGTGGAAATATAAAATGGTAGAGTCGCTGTGGAAAATGGTTTGGTGTTTCCTCAGAAACCTAAATATCGACTTGCCCTATGACCCAGCAGTTCCGCTATGCAGTATATATTCAGAAGATATGAAGAAGGGATATAGACATTTCTACACCAATGAACATAGCAGCACTGTTCACAACTGCCAGAAGACAGAAGCAATCCAAGTGCCCTTCAACCAATGAATGGATAAACAAAGTGTCGTATACACATATGATGGAATATTATTCAGCAATAAGATGGAATGAAGTCCTGAAGCAGGTGACAACATGGATGAACCTTAAGGACATAATACTTAAGTGAAATCAGTCAGTCACAAAGGGACAAATGCCTATGATTCCACTGATATGAACTAATTAGAATATTTAAACTCATAGTCATAAAACATAAAATATAGGTACCAGGAGATAGAATAAGGCTAGACAATGGGGATGGGTTGCCTAGTATCTACAGAAATTTTAACAAGCTTCAACATAAATGTTTGGAAATGGCTAGAGAAGATGGCAGCTAATTTTTGGGAATATAATAGTCCTGAATCGTAGGGGAATATGGTTGAAAGGGATTGTTTAGAGCCATGTACATCACCAGAAGGAAAGCCAGAGGCTAAAATATGGGATTGTGTAACACAGTCAGCACTGTAGTAGATGATATTTATGATTAACACTAGAAATATAAATAAATGCTCTCATGAATGACTACAAATGTATGACACTTGTACAGAGTTTATAATAGAGTGGTATATGACGGAAAATGTGCATATTGTAAAATGCAGACAATAGTTAATAGTAATATCTTATGCTTTTGGTCAACTAACAAATGCACTACAACACTAGGGGTCAATAATAGGGGGAGACAAGGGGTGTGGTGTGCTTTGTGTTTTCCTTTATAGGCCTATTTATTATTTCTGCATTTGAAGCAATGGAAACGTTCTATAATCATTTGTGATGACTACACAACTAGGTGATGATACTGTGAGATGGATTATACGGTGTGAATAAAAATAGAAACTGCAGTTTAAAAATAATAAAGGGAAGATGGAGGATTGTGAAAATTTGTTATGGACATAAATGTGACAAAAATGAAATAGCTTACCGAGATGGAAGATGCTGGAGGGAACTGGTGGGGGAGAGGACATACAGCACTTACTAGAACATACTAAATGTGTTTACTAACTCTGATATAAAGTGGTAAGTTGATTTCATAAGTCTGTTCTTTTTCCAGGGGTAAAATTAAAATTTAGGTACATACTCACACTCAGCTTTGTTAACTATACTTAAAATATTGTGTTATCATCACACAATATTGTGCTATACACTTCCAAACCCATACAAAAAACCTTATTAAACATTCTGTACTCCTTAAGCATCAATTGCCCAATCTCTGCCCTCCTTCCATCTCCTGATAACCAATTGTCTCAAATTTAACTCTGAGTTTGCTCTTTACAGTTAGTTCATATTAGGGAGACCACACAATATCTGTCCCCTTTATCTCTGGCCCACTTTGCTCAACACAACATTGTCAAGGTTCATCCACATCATTGCATACATCATGACTTCATTCCTTTCAGCAGCTGCACAATATTCCATCACACGTATACACTACAGTTCGCCCCTCCACTCATCAGTCAATGGACCCCTGGGCCACCTCCATCGACTGGCAATCCTGAACAATGCTGCCATAAATGTTGCTGTGCAAATGTCGATTCATGACCCTGCCTTAAGTTCTTCTGAGTATGTACCTAGGAATGGGATTGCTAGATCACAAGGCAGTTCTATACTTAGCTTCCAGATGAACCCAAACATTGCCCTTAGAGCAGCAGCACAATTGCACTTCCCCATCAACAGTGAACAGGAATACCCTTTTAAAGTTTTATTCACACACCATACAATACAACCTAAGTGTACAATCAATGAATCCTGGTATAATCACATATGCATTCACCACCAGAATCTATCAAAGAACATTTTCACTTCTTTGAAAAAGAAAGAAAAGTGTCCCATACACCTCCTTAGTATCCCCCTATTTAATTAACATTTAGTTTTGGCATAATGTCTTTGTTATAATTAATGAAAGACTACTATAATGTTACTGTTAACATAGACACTAGTTTGCATTAATTGTATTTTTCCCATACACCACCCCATTTTTAACACCTTGTAATAGTGACATACATTTGTTCTAGTTCATGTAAAAACTTTCTTATATTTGTACAATTAGCCACTGTCATCATCCACCCTAGGCTTCACTAAGGTACACAGTTCCAATATATACATTAAGGTATGTTCACAAAGGTATACATACCCAGTGAGCATGACTGAAAAAGATGGGGTTGTATGATCACATAAGAAAATCTAGAGGATAAAAACTAGTAGTGTATAATTTAGCAAAACCTATAGTGGACAATGACAGTGGTTAATTGTACAAATATAAGAAAGATTTTGCATGAACTAGAACAAATCCATGTCACTAATACAAAGTGTTAATGGTGGGTGGTATATGGAGAAAATACAATAAATGCAAACTAAGGTCTATAGTTAGCAGTAACATTGTAATGTTCTTTCAATAATAGTAGCAAAGGCATTATACCAAGGCTTAATATCAATAATAGGGGTAAAAAAGGGAGGGATGTGATTTTTTTCTTTTTGGAAGAAACAGGAATATTCTCATATGGATTGTGGTGGTGAATTCATAACTATGTGATTATACTATTGATTGCATACTTGGGATGGATTTTATGGTGTGGGAATAATACTGTTAAAATTTAAATATCTACCACAATGTATTATACATCCTTATTATTTTCTTACTGAGAATTTGAATTTATATTTGAGTAGATTCCAAGTGTTTCACTTTTATTAATTCCCTAATTTTAGATTTTTAAATCTGATTATGGTTACAACTATTACTAGAAAAACACTGTAAGATATATAGTATATGCTGATGTATATATGAAAATAATATTCCTTTTATAAAAGAACAGGTCATTGTTCTTATGACTACTTGCATATTTAATGTAGAAGTGTCCCGTATTACAACACATACTCTGAGAATGGACATCAAAAGCCACCTGCACACTGAAATCTCCTGGGAGCTTCAACAAATTCTAATATCTGGGTCTGGTCAGAGATTCTGATTTAACAACTCCTGAGTGTGGCTCAGTTGTTCACAGTTTGAAAAACCCAGCTGTGATTCCAACAGGCATCAAAGTTTGAGAACAACTTCTCTAAGGAAGCTAAGATCTCAAACAGGGCCTTGGTACTCATAGCGTGTGATAAGGATCTGCAGCATTACCATGTCTGTAAGCTTCATAGAAAAGCAGAATCAAAGGCCCTATCCCAGACTTATGGAATCAGGATCTGCATTTTTACAACATTCCAGGAAAGTCTCATGTTTGCTGAAGAATGGTTAGCAATGGTCCACAACTCATTTCTGTCCTAGAGGTCTATGGGAATCCTATACTTTATGCATGACTGGTCCCTAAACCCACAACTTGTCTAATAAGAATATATTTTCAAAATTTAACATGGGCAAAAACTCAAGAGGAATTAAGACATTCCCATACAAATAAAAGTTAAGGGAGTTTGTCACCACTATGCCACCCTAAAAGAAATGGTAAGGGAAGTTCTGGTTGCAAAGAAGGTACAGTAGACAACAGATTGAACTTTTATGAATAAATAGTGATCTCCAGTAAAAAAAAACCTCATGGAAAATATAATGCCATTACTATAGTTTTGGGAGGTTGTATTTCCACTTTTTACATACCAGAGGATCTATAATATAAATGCACAGCAGTAGGTAATTCATGACAATAACTTCATAACGCTGAGTAGATGGAGGAGTATAGGACTGTAGTATGTGTATGATATTGAATTTAAGTTGATATAAAAACAAATGAGATTGTTATAGATATAGGATGTTAAATTTAAGTCCCATTGTAACCAGAGAGAAAATAATGGAAAAATATGCACAGAAAGAAATGAGAAGGATTTCTAAGTATTCAGTATATAAATAGGCAAAGGGTTTGAATATTTATCCAAGGATGTATAGATGTCAATAAGCACATATTCAATATCATTCATTGGCCAATGGGGAGATGCAAATCAAAGCCAGAGATACCAACTCACACCCATTAGAAAAACTATAAAAAAATGGAAAGTAACAAGTGCTGGTGAGGATAAAGACAAGGGAGATCTTAATACATTGCTGGTGGGAATATGAGATGACGCAGCAGTGTGTAAGAAAACTTCGGCAGTTCGTAAGGAAATTGGGTATGGAAACAGTAATTAATCCAGCATTCCCAGCACTAGGTAGCTACAAAAACAATTGAAAGCAAGGATCCAGGGAGACATTTGAACTTCAAAATTAATAGCAGCATTGTTTAAGGAAGCCAGGAGTGGAGACAACCCAAAGGTCCACAGCGTATGAATGCATACACAGAATGTGTTATATACATTCACTAGAATATTGGTCAGCCTGGAGAGGAGGAAGGTTATGATGAATAGTGCTACATGGATGAACATTGAGAACACAGAGGGACAGATATTGTATGATTCCACTAGTATGAAACAGAGTGTGTAAATTCATAGAGACCAAGTAGAATACACATTGCAGGGGTAGAGAAGGGAGAATTAGGAATTCATGCATGACAGGTGCAGGTTTTTTTTTTTAAGGTGATGGCAATTTTTGGTTAATAGATGGTGGTGACAGAAGCACAGGATTGTGAGTGTGATTAAAATCCCACTAATGTGGAGTTTGAGATATGAAAGTTCATCTTGCATATACATTACTCAATTAACAAGACTGAGACAGAGATTATAGACAATAACAAAAGCACTACATAATCCCAGACTGGATTTAATGATGCTGGAAAAAATGCCCAAAAACACATTATGGGACATATGAACAAATCATCTGAACCTACTATTCACCCAGATAACCAGACCCACTAAGTTTTCTCATTTTGTGTATCATTCTATCTTCTATCTATCTATCTCAACATTTAAGGATGTATACCTCATGCTCCCTGAAAGCTTATTATTTATTTATATATTTATTAACAAGAATAGTCAATTATGCAACCTCCTTAAATGCAGTTATCAAATTCATCCCTTGGTGTGGTATATTTGCTACAATTGATAAAAGCACATTTTTATAATTGTACTAACTATAGCCCAAGATTTAACTTAGGGTTCACTGTGTTGTGTAGTTCCATGAATTTCTTTTTATTCTTGTACCATATATATAACCCACAAGTCACCTTTTAAACCACATTCAAATATACAACCAAGTCCTGTTAATTACATTCTCAGTGATGTGCTACCATCAACACCATCGTTTACCAAATAATTTCCATCATCTGAAATAGAAACTAAATTTTAAGCATTAACTCCTTATTCCCTACACTCACTCTATCCCTTTGTAACATTTATTCTTGATTCAGACTCTATGAGTTTGTTACTGTATTTATTTCAACCATTGCCTAATATATCAGTGAGATCATACAATATATGTCCTTTTGTGTCTGGTTTATTTCAGGCAACATGATGTCTTCAAGGTTCATCCACATTTTCACATGTGTAAGTTCATTCCTTTTTAAGACTAAACAATATTCCAGGATTCAAGATGGCGGTACAGGAGTCAGCTGCTCAGTTCGCCATGACCCTCAAGGTGCAGGAGTACCTGACCCTCAAGCTGTCACTGACATCTGAGTTTGCTTTGTCTTTTCCTGACCATGGGTGAGAAGCTCCATCCAGGACAGGGAATAAGTAGCTCTTAAATTAATGGATGAATGCATAAATGTTATTTCAACAATTCTGTCCAAAGCAGTAAGACGTGAAACACAAGTATAACTGTTAGGAAGGAGAAGACACCCTGTCAGCCACCAGTGCCAAGTGTGGTACTGCCCAAGTAAGAACCTTGCTGAGTTGTGTATTTCATCTAGAAAAAGAGAAAGTGAGCTCTGCCGGTATTTTCAACATGCTGGGGGCTGAGGGCCTGACGCTGGGCCGTGTGTGGCTTGTGTGTTGCCCTTGGTGCGGGCACTGTCCAAAGGGATGAGAAGATACCCCACTGTGATGAGTTGCAGCCCCAGAGCCCCTACCAAGGGCGTGCAGTGGTTGGTGCCACGCTGCAGTGTGCACAGCTCACATTCTTAGTTTTCTCATACTACCCTTTTGAAGATGGCCGGTGCTGTAGGAAGATTTCTACCAGGACCAGCAGGCTGAGGAGGAGGCAGAGGAGAGCATGGAGGCACCAAAAGCTCCCTTCCCCTTTTCCCCTGGCCTGCTCTCGTAAGCCGCTTCGTGAGGGGAAACAAGAAACTGAGCTCATCAGATCCCCCTGGAAGTTGACCAGAAACATGTCAGTTTCAAGAGGCCCATTTAAAATAAGGGGTGTGAACCACTGCTGGCCGTGGCAGGGTGCCTCACTTGGGGCGTGTGCTGTGCCTGCAGAGGTCAGCTCATGATGGTGCGAAGCCACTAGGATTCACAAGCCTAAACTGCATTGCACACCAGCCACTGAGATGGACTCTCCAGGACCACCCTTCAGTGCTCAGTCCAGCCCGAGTCATTGTCATCAATGTCACCAGTGTTGTGATATTTACGAATCTCTTCTGAGGATTCTTTCTTGACTGTGAAAAACAAAAAACACATGCCATTGGGGAAACATTTCCTTCCTACACTGGTAAAAATGGCTGAAAACATTATAATGACAAACTAAAATGCATTGCTTTGTCAGCAAAAACTGTCAGAAAACCCACAGCAAACGCTGGAGAAAGTATGAAGCACGAATGAGGCAGTGTGGGGAGAGTGCTCTGAGTGGACAAAAGTGCAGATGTGTCATGTGAGCCGCAGCTTATGGAGTTCAACAGATTCCGTTTCAGTAACAAAAATGGGAAGAATCCCTTTTTGTGAGTCACTGAAGGGGAAATGTGCTGAAGAAAATATAATTTAACATCAGTTATCTGGATGGAGAGATTCTGTGATCTTAAAAGCTGTAATGCAACAAATACCAAGGACAAAATGAAGATTTGATTAATAAAAGCTTTAATCTTTTGGTATAACCAGATAAAATAGGACCAGAATTTAAAAACAAATTTAAAAAGGTATTGTTACCAAATATGGACCACAGAGCTGGTTCAAGTCAAGGAGAAAGATGCAAGACCTCCTCTCCTCCCTGTGGAGTGTTGGACAAGGGATGCAGACAAACTGTGTAGAAGGAAAAATGTATTAAGTTGAAACATAAAATTGCATTTTTTTCATAGGTTAAAAAAAATATTCCATTGTGTATATACACCACATTTTATCCATTCATTGGTTGATAGGCCATTGGGATGCACCAATCTTTTGGCAATTGTGAATAAAGGCACTATGAACATCAATGTTCAAATATCTGTTCTAGTTCCTGCTTTCGTATTTTTTAGGTATATATGTAGAAGTTGGATTGCCAGCTCTGGTGGTAGTCCTGTATTTAACTTACTATGGAACTGCCAAACTGTCTTCCACAGTCTTTGCACCATTTTACATTCCCAAAAGCAATGAATGAGCATTCCTGTTTCCCCACATCCAAACAACTGTAATTTCCATCTTTCTAGTGGATGTGAAATAGTATATAATTGTGGCTTTGATTTGCATTTAACTAATGGCTAATGATGTTGAACATTTTTCATTCAGTCTGTCCCTTTTCTGTCCCTTTCAGTCCAGGCTGGCAATGGTTCCATTCATACAGATCCCAACAAAAACTTGACAGTTTTGCATGTAGTACACTGGGGTCCAATTATCAGACAGAAGGACTTTCCATAGATCCTTCCTGGGTAACAGCACTTCCAATCCTGATGTGCACTGAAATTGCTAACTGGATCCATCTTCAGTTAACCCCCACATGGAGCACTAGTCTCTGGGAACTCACTTTCCAGAAACTTGGAATTTTCCAAACCATCTATTTCTGGTTTATTTGTGTGCAGGAGTTCAGTTCTCAGCTTATCCCTTTCCTCTTGCATTTTAGTATAAGCTGCAAGTAGAAAACATGCTACACTTTCCACATTTAGCTTAGAAATCTCAGCTAAATATCCAAGTTCATCACCTTTAAGTTCTGCCTTCCACCTGATAATAAGAACTCAATTTTGTCAAGTATATTGCCACTTTAAAACAAAGAACTCCTTTCCTTCAGCTTCCAATAACATGTCCTTCATTTTCTTCTAAGGCATCATCAGAAGTACCTTTACATCCATATTTCCAGTCTCTTCAAATCAATCTAGACTTTTTCTATCAAGCACCTCACAATTCTTCCAGCCTCTATCCATTACACAATTCCAAAGCTATTTCCTCATTTTTGGTATTTGCAATAGCAGCATGCCAGTCTCTTTGTACCAAAATCTGTTTTAGTATACTATGCTGCTACAGCAAATACCAGGAAATGGGTTGGCTTGAACAATGGGAATTTATTCATTCATCTTATTATAAGGTTTTATTAACATATTGAGTTAGAGTCTGGGAAAATATCCAAATCAAGGAATCAAAGGCAATGTTTTCTTCCCAAAGACTGCTGGTGATCCTTGACTCATCTTCCACCTGGCAGCATTTCTGCTGGTCTCTTTTCTCTTTCAGTTTTCACTGCTTTCAGCTTTTTGCTTCCATGTTTTCTCTCTCTGTCTTGTCTCCACTTATAAAGACCTCCAGTAATAGGATGAAGACCCATCCCAAATGAGGTGGGTCACACTTGAATTGAAGTGGCCTCATCGAAATGTCCGACTTACCATGGGAATGGATTAACTTTAATAACATGTTTTCTCTTGAGTACATACAGCTCAAAATCACAATTTTAGTGTTCATAAAAACTATATCGTAGTTTGAATATTCATTTTAAATATTTACTTTTACATTTAAAATGGAAATCAGACTATCCTAAATCATGGCCTCATTAAACTGAAGACACTATTCTGTACATCTTGCCACCTTCTGGCAGGATCTGTTCCCCTCAAAAACCTTTGTTTGGAAGAATTCAAAATAGCGTTAAATATCAATCCTTTATCAGTTTTTGCTCATGAAGCTTTAGTATACTGTCATAATTTCATGTAACTAATTTTCCATACCTATCACTAAATTTTTTTTATGTTATTATTGGTAAAATAAATATACCACTCCTTGTGCTCATCTACTTGTCTGCTGTCTTAGGGTAGATGAAGAAAGAGATTGTGATTATGTCTGGAATTTGAAAGAAAAACCAGTTAGAAGATCCTGTTAGAACCAAACAAAACTAAAGAACCTAATATTAAAATAGACACAACTTGAATTGATAATATAATAATTGCAATATTAAAGACAGCATCAATTTTGAATTATACTGTGATATTTTAATGATAATCATATAAATTTCCATTTATATTATTTTATATCATCTATGTTTATATCCTGAATACTATTAACAAAATATAATAGCTATTATTAGTATTAATTATAAGGTGTTAACATATTAATAAATAGAACTTTAAGTTTGAATAAACAGATTATATTAATATTATGTTAGAGTTGATAATATATTAAATTCAAATAATTTTACAAAGGAATGATTTCTAAATCTCTCAGTAATTTTATACACAGGTTATGTGAAGCATCCTTTGGCCAACAAATAAAGTGTTAGCAATTTTTGATTAACTGAAAAATGGGAACATTTACAGAAGAACAGATTACATAAAATTGTATTTTAATAGTCTTTTACATTTCACATAATAAAGTCACTATTGTATGCTCCATATTTATGAAATTCCCCATGTTGGCTAATATCCTACTTTGAAATGTAAAGTAAGTCACAGAAAGGCTTACGACAATTATAATATTTGCTGGTAGAAGAGTATGCTATTTGAATATTTAAGTTATTGTCAACTCAACTGTTTCAATCTAAAACTTGCTGACTGTCATAAAAATATTTTCAAGTGTTACATTGATTATAAATTTAATAGGTTGCATTTCAATGTACACATTACATTTTACATAATTGTGCAATTTTAACTGTTTCAGAAGTTTCCAGTGATCGTTAATCATTTTGTTACGTGTGACTGAACACAACATGAAAATTGCTGGATGACAGCCCTTAAGACAGGGTTTGAAATGTATATGATTCTATTATTTATAATTCTTGGAATATAAGAACCCACACATTATCAGTTAAATCAATGATGCATATGAAACAGAATTCCAGAAATATGCCTTTTTCCACTTCCCTAGTTCTCCTCAAATAAGCTATAATACCTTTATAAAACTAACTTTTGATATAGTATTTTTCAAATATAATAATTCAGATTTAGTAGTGAACACAAAATGTCACAAGGATGGTCCACTAGTATTTAGTATTACTAATAACTTCCCTTGTTCTCTTTAGTCAACCAAAAGAGCCAGAAAAGAAAGGATGGGAAATAGAAAGCTGTGGTCTCCTGGAGAAGAAAAATGTCCCCAGATTTCAGAAAAGCAGAAGTAAAAATTGTTTCACTAAGGTAAACACCAAACCCTCAAGACAACTTTTGGGTTTTCTTTTTCTTTTTAATTTTTTTTGTGGAGTAATGAAAATGTTCTAAAATTGTGGTGGTGAATGCAGGACTATGTGATAATACTGTGAGCCCTGTAAGCCACTGATTGCATACTTTCAATGGATTGTGTGGTGTACTATAAATATATCTCAATAAGGCTGCAGTAAAGAAAAAAATTGCTCAAATGGCTAAAAAGAAAATATGCACAATGAAATCAGGAAAATCATAGATGAACACAAAGAGTACCTATGAAGAGACAGAAATTATGAAAAAAGAACCAAACAGACATTATTCCAGAGTTTCAAAACTAGACTGGGGTGGAGTAATTGTGGGAAGATGGTGCAGTAAGAAGCTCCAGGAATCAGTCCCTCCACCAAAGAAACTATCAAACTGATAGAACTATTTGAATCAACTACTGAGAAATGCTGGAGTCTAGTGGAACACTGCAGAATCCAACAAAAAGCAGGAGGTAGAAGTTGAAAACTGTGATAAATACCAATGAGTTTCCCCCTTCCTCCAGAAGGTACCATCCCCCTTACCCCAGCCTCATGGCAGGCAGCAGTGGGGAATGGGGCTAGGATCCCTGATTAAACCTGCTGGTGGACGTAAAGACAGTCCTCCAAACTCTGGAGGGGAGGGGGATGTGACCTTATCACACATCTCAAATTTACTGGCCATTTATAGAAGCCCTGTGTATATAATATGAAAAAGCTGCTCTCAACTCGCCTCCCCAACCTTTAAAAGAAAACTTTTGCTACATCTAGGCTTTCTCAATGTAAAGAGGCTGTCAACGTATAATTGAGTTAGAAAATCACACATCTTGTAATGCCCATTTGTTGCAGAAAAAAAAATCACAGAAATGTCTTCTGGAAATGACATTGAAATGGAATTTAGATTGCCTCTGGAGGTGACACTGGGAGCGACACACACATCCATGCTTGTTCTGTGGGTTAGAGGACATGGAGCAGAAGGCTAAGAGGAAGAGAAGGTTCTATGACAGACTGGTCATATTTAGAAGATATTTTTATATTATAACCATTCTACTGTGTGGACATTTTAATCCTTGCTACTGTACGTATAGTTGACAATGCTAAGTACATTTTGAAATACTTCCTCTTCCTAGATGTTCTTAAGGTCCTAATAATGTTAAAAGTGGAGCTAGTACAATTTTTTGTAGTTATCATTTTATTAAAATTCATATGAAATATTCTGGGTTATTTTTTAGAATGGCCAAACCACCTGTTTGAGTAGTATACATTTTGTGCATGGTTTGGGGGAGGAGTGAAAATGAAGTGCAAAGGCTCTATACCAATGTTTATAATAAGGCAAGATTAACCACAATCCCTGTGTGTGTGCACAGTTGGCTTTGATTTTCTGTGTATATAGTGTATATAATGGATGAAAATACACAAATTTACATCGTCTTCTACATATTAAAGAGGCTGCCAGTGTATATGACAAAAATAGTAAACTAATATATTTTGTATTAAAATTGCTAGGAAAGATTGTTTTCTGAAATTTTGAGCATTATAGCCCGAAGGGTTGGAGGAGGGATAAAAGGGAAAGGTTCTAGACCAGAATGTTCATATTTCAAAGACACTTTCAGATTAACTGTTGTTACATGTATGCAGTTCATTCAAGACTGCTCTGTATATAGTGGACAAACTAAGTCCTTATTTGAAATATCTGGTCTGTCTATATGTTTAAAAGTGCCTGATGTATGCTGAAAGTATTAAAATATTACTTTGTAAATATGGTTTTACTCAAATTCATAAGAAATAGTGTCTTTCGGATATGGAATTGTTAAACCATCTCTGTGAGCAGCATACTACTGTGGTTTGGCAGAGGTGAGAAAGAAGCAATTGCAAAAGGTAATATGCCTGTGTGTTGAGACAAAACTTTTTTGGCACTGTGCATCTTGTTTGGCAGTATATATAGTGGACAAATGAGTTTTAATTTTGCAATATCTAGTCTGTAGATGTTAAAACAGGTCGTCAGGGTACACCAAAGTAGAGTTAGTACAATTAGCATTGGAAAGCTTGTCTTCTGAAAATAATGTTTGGCTATGAATTTTCTCAACCACCTCTAAGCATTACACTTGCATGTACTTGTCCACTGAACTGCTGGTGAAGAAAAGAAAGTGAGGAGGGAATTATTTGAGGCCAAGATGGTCATGTTTAGGAGATTATAACCACTGATATGCATATACAGTTTTAACAATGCTATATGTGCACTGGACAAGTTCTTATCTGAAACATCTAGTCT
This sequence comes from Choloepus didactylus, assembly GCF_015220235.1. Lineage (NCBI taxonomy): Eukaryota > Metazoa > Chordata > Mammalia > Pilosa > Megalonychidae > Choloepus > Choloepus didactylus. Next base: position 62,290,531 of record NC_051326.1, on the reverse strand, counting down.
TTCTAAATGTTTAGAAGTGCTTGATGTGTTTAAAAATAGAGGTAATAGGATGACATTGTAAGTAGCTTTTTTAAATTGATGGGAAATACCATCATTGGGAACGGAATTGTTAAACCACTTCTGAACATTGTACTCTTGTACTTGTTCAATGGTTTCAGAGAGGTGGGAAATAAGAAATTGCAAAAGAAATTGTTTTGCTGGTGTGTACTAGAAAATTTCTGATCATCAACTGCCTTGTATGTGCATGCATTTAACTTTCTCTACTATATATAGTAGGTATATACTGGAAAATTGAGTCCTAACTTTATAAAATCTAGTCTCCAGGTAATAAAGAGGTTGCCAATGTATGACAAAAGTAGAGTTAGTAAACTAACATATTTTGTATATTTTTGTGTTAAAATTCATAGAAGGATGGCTTTTGTAAGTAACTTTTGGAAATGAAATTGTAAAACCACATCTAAGTGACACATGTGCCTGTAACTCAACTGGGCTTGTGGAGATATAGGATTAGGAGAAATGAAGGGCTATAGACCAAAATACTTCCATTTAGAAGACACTATCAGATATAACCATTGTTACATGTGTGTAGTCTTTCTAGATGTTTAGAAGTGCACAAAGTATGTTAAAAGTAGAGGAAGTAAAATACACTTTGTAGATAGATTTGTTAAAATTCACATGAAATATCTTTTGGAAATGGAATGGTCAAACCACCTGCAGAGCAGTATACATTCTGTTTATACTGTTTCAGGGAGGAGGGAGAAGGAAGTGCCAAGGGCTCTATGCCAAGTCTATTATTTGGGGAAAATAAACCATCATCTTATATGTTCTGTGCATTTTGTTTTTGTATATAATGGACAAGTCCTACTTTTTATCATCTAGTCTTTTTTAGCTGTTAAAGAAGCTGCCAGAGTATGACAGAAGTACAGTGAGTAAATTAATACATTTTGTACATTTCATGTTAAAATGTTCAAAATGTATAGATTTTGTTCTGAAAATGATGGAATTTTACTTGTGGAAACAAAATTGTTAAAATACCCTCCAAACATTGCAGACACAACCACTGGCTTGATAGAATTGAGAAGGGAAAGGGTTCTAAGCTATAATGTTCCTATTCAGAAGACACTTTCAGATTATATCCTTTGTTACATGTGTGTGGTTTATTCAATGTTACTGTATCGTGGACAAATTTAAGTCCTTATTTGAAACATCTGGTCATTCTAGATGCTTAGAAGTATACAACATATGTTAAAAGTAGGGAGTGTAAAAATAGCACTTTAAATTTTTTTTTTGTTGTTAATACAGAGGAATGGATGTATCTGGGCAATGGCACTGCTAAACTAGATGTCTTGGAGCAGTATAGTGAGGGTGTGGGGGTAGGGAAGGGTTCTTTGGCCATGACTAGTTAGATAAGCTGATTATCTGGCCATTGCTCTATCTGCACATTTTAGGTATGATCATGTTAGGGTGTTCACTGCCTAGACATCCCTGAAGTTCGAGAAAGTGGTTAAACTGAAGGAAGGGGTAGCAACAGATAAGATAGAATTTAACAAAGGATTACGAAGTCTCTATAATTTTCTTGGTTGCTATGATATTAGATTAGCTAGAAGGGAAGAACCGATATGGTGGGACTGAAACCCATAGCATTCTTTGAAATTTGCTAACTACTTGTTAAATCACACTTTGAGAGTTATTTTTATTTACATGTTATATTCCACAATAAAAAAATGAAAAAAGCAATAGAATAAAAAATAGTTAACTTGAACTTTGTAAAAATTAAAACCTTTGTTCATGTTAATCCACAGATCATCCAATGACATGTATATATCTGAAAAGCAGAATGAAGTTTAACTTGAGGACAGCATATAACAATATGCTGTCCAGCAGACAGGCATTTGCACACTGGCGTCAAATACAGCAGTATTCATGACCGGCAATGGATGAAGATGGCCCAAAGGCTCATCAACGGAAGAACAGAAGGGCATAGCGTACACATACAACAGAATACTGAATGGCCACAAGAAGGAATGAAGTTGTGAGACATGCAACCAGGTGAATGAACCCTGAGGACACCACGCTGAACAAAACGAGAAACGAAAGGACAGACATTGCACGGCCTCACTAATACAAACTAACAACAATGAGCAAATGCTGAGAACTGAATCCGAATACAGGCCACTAGTGGATACAACATGGGCAGAGACCAGGCAATCCATGACCAAGAAGCTGCATTCTTCAATCAATGACCGCCAACTCTCTGCCCACCTTCCACATCCCAAGACAACCCATGCAGTTGAATTAAACTCTCCAGAGCCCACCCATCACAGCTAGCCTACACCAGCAAGACCACGTACTATCTGTCCTTTTATCTCTGGCTCACTCCACTGAACAGTGCCCTCAAGTTTCACCCAGAAAGCCACATGCCATACAACCCCACTCCTATCCACCGCCGCTCAACATTCCATTGCATGCACACGATTTGCCCCTCCATTCATCAGAATAAAAAGAAACACTTGAAATCCAGGTGTTTTTTTTTATTTTGCATTTTTCTCTGAATATGGTGTCATTTTTGTCCAAAAAAGAAATGAGAAAATGTTTATTAATAGAACTACTGATGTTTATATATAAATGTCAAAATGTGTACATTTTATATTCCAGAGAAAACTGGATTTCTTTAAATAAAATATCATGCTTGGGCTTAGGCTTATCTGCACATCTTTTTATTGAGATGAAACTCACAACACTTAACCATTTTAAACATCATGATCAGTGGTGTTTAGTACATACACAATGTGCATCAGCTTTACTTCCACAGCATTTTCAACTCGAAAGGAAAGCTCATACCCACAAAAAGAGCCCCTCCCTATCTCCAACTCCCTTCAACCCCTATCATCCATTAATCCTTCTGTACTGATTTACCTGTTCTGGATTTTGCATGTAAATGGAATCACCTTAGGCGTGACCTTTTTTATCTGGCCGCTTTCACTTATGTTTTTGAGATTTGACCATGTTACATCTTGGACCATTATTTCACTCCTTTTTATGGCTGAACAGTATTCCAATGTATGGATATAACATTTTGCTTTTTCATTCATTACCAGGACGTTCTGGTGGTAATGGCATCAATATTAATATGATCTTGATGGCCTGGATGTTTACTACAGTGATCTTGTCTTGACTGAGCCCTCCTAATCTAAGAGGATCCAACCTACCTGGAAAGCCAAGTCCTCATAATGGACAAGAGCCACCAGCCCCTCCTGAGGAATAACTTTATTATATGGGAAGTGAAGACAGTTAAACACCTTGCACTAAATGAAGACGACCAAGAGTACTCTTAACCCCATTATAACTGTTTTTCCTTTTGCATCTGCAATATGGGATGGTATTGTTTTCATGAGCTTCTAGAAATTTCACTTGCAAGCTTATTTTTGCTTCCCGTGTTATCACCATTCCTATTTACAGTATATTTGAGAAAATGATATTGTAAAAAGTTACACAGGGCTTTTTTTTAGTTTTCCTAAATGTAAACATACCATTCTATTTGTAACTGATCATAATTCTTAGGATGATTTCTGGTATGACTGAAGGACATTTGAGATCTCTGCATTTAAATATTTCAAATAGCTTTGATAGGTTTAAAAATTGCTTTTTTGCAAAAGGTACTTATAAAGTTATTTGGACTTGCCTGAGATTGTATGAATGAAAATTAGAACCATACTGTATTTACATTTACCTTGATGGTTTATTAGTGGGTGCAAGTTTTCTCTTGTTCTTGGGACTGTGGCAGCCCTTGAATATTTTATAAATTACAGCTGAAATCTGTATCATCTATTAGAAATGGCTAATGTGACTAGGAGAAATGAAATGGCTGTTTATGAAGTTTTTACATACATTAAAGTGTCTAACGTTAAGAAAACTTTAAACATGGTCAATAAAAAAAAATTGTAAGAGCAATTTTTTCTTTTTTCTAGAAATACAGACCAAATCTCTAGACTGTTGCATGAGATTTTTAGGCAACTGGATATATAGTTATTCCTCTAAAACATCAGTTCTTTTTAGATGTAGATACATTGCTCATACACATACACTTTCATTGGCTTCAGTCTGTTTTTACTGGGTTCTCAGGAAGGATATGGACATATTGGATATTTTGAACATTCAGATAAGACTCATTGTGGAGATTCCTGGATTGTGGGCTTCTACAGTAGTCACAAAAGTTCCTGAGTTTCAACTGTTATTTATAAATTCTGAGATGCTATGCTATGTCCATGAAATGGACCTGGTTGGGACTGAGGTAGATCAGAATATAGGGTAAAGGATGATAATGTCTGTATTTTAAAACTTCAGCTTCTGTATGAGACCAAAGGAAGAGATGTTTATTTGGTTCAAGGTTTAAATTTTCTGTAGCACTCTGTCTGATTTAACCTGTCTGATCAGGTTCTTTAAACAACCCAAATACATGAAGCCTAGAATAGGGAATGAGATCTTGTTGTTTTATATAAGTTAATGTAGTACCCAGATACATCCTGAGGTGTTTTGGACAGAAAATAGAAAAGTATTTGTGGGTCTTTTTTGGGGACTGGGAAGAAATGTGGAACAATTGAACTTCTTCACCTGGGGAACTCCTGGTGTTCTCTCAGGCACTTGGGACTCACAATTAAGCCAAGCCCTCGATCTTGAGGCCTGCCTTTCTGAATCTTACTTCTGCAATGGGAAAGCTATGTCTACTTATAATTATGCCCAGGAGTCACCCCAGGGAGCCTCTTTTGTTGCTTGGATGTGGCCTCTCTTTAAGCCAATTCTGCAGGTGGACTTGCCACACTCCTCCCAGTGTGGGATATGACTGCTGGAGGGTGGGTCTCCCTGGCAGCATGGTACATGACTCTCAAGATGGGCCTGGCCCTGGCTTCATGAGATTGAAAATGCCTTCTGGACCAAAAGGAGGAAAAGAGATGGGACAAAACCAGGTTTCAGTAGCTAAAAGATTTCAAATAGTCAAGCAGTCATTCTGGTGGCTACTCTTATGTAAGCTTTAGTCAGATATTGCAAACTACCACACTATGCCAAGCACCAACCAACAGTACTCCTGAAAACTCCAGGGAGTGCACTGGGCTCTAAGTATGAAACTTTTTCTTAGTAACAACCTCCATTTATTTTTATTTCCAGATTTATTTCAGAGAATTCCAGCCGTTAGAGACTCGGTGTGTTAGGTTCCCTGCTGAAACTTCAGGACCTCGAATATTTCCTGGAACACATAAATACAAAGGGATTTATGAATGAATAAATGAATGAATTTATTTTCAAAACAGCCCTTCACAATGGCCTAACATGTACAGCATCATAAGACGGTTTTAATTTTGTAACTGTCTAGTATTTCCAATTAAGATGAACAACTGAGTGTCCCACAGAGTGTTTATTTATCTGTGTAATCGGGGTGCAAACCCTAGAATATAGCCCTTATTAGGTTTATTGAATGTTTTAAAGGGAATATACACAAACAGAGGTTATATTCACCTTCAGAAGTAGAAGCTGGACATGGCAGAATTTTGGGAGAAGACCAAATCACTGCTTTCCTTTGCAACCAGTCTCAGAACCTAGTTGACTTCACAGAGTCTTCCAATTATGACTTCTGATGAGTTCTCCAAACAATAGATGTGAACAAGTGTCATTTACTTACACTTTTATAAGCCCTGACTATATTCACACTTTTTTATATCTAACCAACATCTTACATTTTATTGTGCCAACTTTGGCCTCCATATTTATTTCCTATTTTGATTATTTACATCCATTTTCCATTTTTGTCTTGAATCTACTTCATTACTTTTAATTGCCTCCTCCAAAATACTAGGTTAGTGCTGTTCAATACTGTGAACACTGAATACTTCTAAGCCACATGTTGCTATTAAATTTAAATTACTTAAATTTAATTAAAACTAAAAAAATTCAGTTTTCAGTAGCACTAGCCCAAATTTAAAATGCCCACTAGTCACATGTGGCTAGTGGCTTCTATAATGGACCATGCAGATATAGAACATTATCTTCATCACAGAAGGTACTTACAGGCATACTGATCAGGATCTTAGATATTTCTTCCATTTTTCTATTTATAAATGATTTATATTTTGCTTTGCTCTATTAGTTCCCCTCTGTCTTTCCTCAAATGATTCTTGATTGTATTTCTGAAGGTAAGGGTTATCATTTAATTATTTATTTTTAATTATTGTATTTTTCACAATATAAGGCCAATAATTTTCCTGGGAATATTGGTTTGGCTTTGTGACTTTAGCACTTTTATGTAATATACTCAACTACTTTTTTTCATAATTACATTTTAAAAATCTGTGCCAAGTTTATTTAGAAGAGTTTTCCCCATTAATTTTCAGTGCATACATTATATGTTTTGGTTTTATTTCCATCTGAATAGGGAATACTAATTAGCCCTTTCAAATTTTTGAGTTTTTCCTCCATCTTATTTTCATGATGTGAAATGCATCATGATCACAGGAGACGCAGATATTGATCATGACCAGGTGCTGGCCCAGGCGATCAGGGAAGCCCGGGAGCAGCACCCCAACATGTCAGTCACCAGGGTGGTGCACAAAGAAACCGAACTGGCAGATGAGGGGGACAGTAAGCAGTACTCAAGTTTGTGAACATGAAGCATTCTGACCATTCCAAGTCTTAATGCTACACCACTTCTTCAGCAAATGTTACTACGACTGGTAACAAATTTTACTATGACTGGCAACAAAGAAGCCAGAAGATTAAAATGCCAACACCAAACCTTACCTCAACAGTGCTGGTCGACACTTTTCCCTTGCAGTTTAATATATTGTTTTGTTTTATTATCACTTCTAAAATTCTTGTTTCTTTCTCTCCCCCTTCTCTTTTTTCTAATTAGAAGTTTTGTTTTGGTTTTCTGTTCACTCTGTGTACAACTACCTTCTATGTATGACTCATTTTGATCAACTGACAGTGAACAAAGCCAGCCCAAGCTGGTGAGGTGCCTGTTCACTTGAACAGTTGCCGTTGTGCAGAAAGAAAACCCTGTGACTAAATGAAAAAAGTGGTGTTCTTTCCAGATCCTTTCCATTGAAGTCTTACAGTAAATATTTACAGAGTTTTCTGATTACAGTAATTTACTGTATGAGAAAATACTAATACAGATTAAAAACATTTCTTACGTTGTGAAAATTTTCTGATGTTTGAGAATTTCCTTGAGGAAATTTTTTTACTGGGAACCCTCTTGACTTTCCAGCCCTTTGGCTTTTTACTTTCAGTGGAAAGTCAGAGACTCTTTGGGCTGGAGAATTAAAAGACATTCACTGACCGTGCCCTGTGTTCCAAGCCCCCTGCACCACAGTGCCAGGCTTCTCAGGCACATGCTCTTCTGCAACATTCCAGAAACAGGAGAGAGGAAAAGAGAAAACCTTTCTTCCCTTCTATTAAATGATCCAAGAAGCTTAAAACCCTAGTGGTGCTTTCTTTTTTTCTTAAAATGCCCAGATTTCAATACTTTCCATTATTTGAACACTCATGTCGAATGTATTAAACCTTCTTGTCTCAATGTAAAACTGACCTTTTGTTACTGAGCAGCCATATCTTTTTGAGATAGTTTGATGATTTGCAGACAGGTTTGAGGGCTGTGGTGGTCTTTAGATGGTTATAAGGCACCACCACTTATAGCTGACACCAGAGACCTGATAGGGATGGATTAACTGTATTGAACATTTTTTCCTTTGCTTTTGACCCTTTGTTTAGTTACAATGCCAGATTAGATTTAAGGCAGCTTCAAGTTGTATTAAATGGTATTTTGCTTTCTGTAATATTGTTACAAAATAAAGTTTGTTTATTCTCATATCTTTTTTCAGATATGGTACTTTCATATATACATCTGTTGAATAGTTGTGGAATTCATTCTACAATTTTTTTTTAGAAAAGTAGGAAGGATTTTCATTGTCAAAGCAAGTAAGAGACCTAGTGCTGAACGGCCTATGAATGTGGTGGAAAATCGAAGTTTGGAGTCATGTATGTCACCAGAAGGAAAGTTGGAGGTTAAAACATGGAATATATAACACAGTGAATCTTGTGGTGGACAATGCCCAAGTACAAATATTAAAAAGTTCTTTCACAAACTAGAATATATGACACATTACTATTACAATAAGGAGTTGAGGAGTTTATGGGGAAAAACTGTACCTGTTGCAAACTATGAACTACAGTTAACAGTAATATTTTAATACTCTTTCATCGACAGTAACAAATGTACCACACCAATATTATGGTTCAATAAAAGGCGGGGGATGGGTATGGGAGGATTGAGGTTTACTTTTTTTATTTCTTTTCTGTAATAATAAAAATGTCCTAAAGTTGACCCTGGGGTTGTATGCACAACTATGTGATGATTCTGTGAGCCAGTGATTCTATATTTCAGATGGTTTGTATGATGTGTGAATATATCTCAAAACTGCATTTTTAAAAATAAAAAAATAAAAAAACCCTAAGAGACCCAAGCATAACACAAGATAAATAAGTTGGCCTGAGATGCAGTCTCTCCTCCTAAGCCCATGTGAACAAACCAAAGCTTAACTCCCTTCCTAATTCTTGTAAATGCTCCTTCTCCCAGAACCTGAAACCTGAGAACCACCAATCATAACCTGCCAGCTCCCTTTTTCTTCTACCTCAGTTCCTCTAAGTCAAGACTAAACCAAGTAAGGACAACTATCCTGTACCAATTAATAAGGTTATTTTCTTTAATACAACCTTGTTGTTCTGCCATACATTCTTGCTCTTGCTGTCACTCCAGAGTTTCCTTCCATTTTACAGATTAGATATTGCCTAATTAATGAATTTATTAATTAAAAAGTGTGAGATCCAAAACCTAATTTTCTATAGAATTTTATTTGTTTTACTTTGACAGTTTTGGTGATGATGACAAGATGTGAAGGCAACTGTGACACTGAACCCTTTGCTTTCTCTGTTCTCCTCACCCTCTCTAAGGTTCATGGGTGAATTATTCTTAGATCTGAGCTCCATTCTTTTTCTGTCTGAGCTCTCTGATCTCACTATCTCTCAGTCCAAAAGTTAGTGAGTGAATCTTATTGATAAGAAAGATCAAATTTTGAGCCTGAGTCCCTAGCCTTTTGGTGCAATTCAGTTTCATTTTTTCTAATGCTGATTTCTTTGCCTGTGCATGAGGTAAGAGATGAGGTGACAAAGATGGAATCCTCAAACTCTTAAAATTTTGATTCTCCACCTTCTGGCACTGTGCCACTGACATGTTCAAAAATGTTAGAATTAGAGTCTGTGCCTATCTAACAAAACAGCAACATCTCACCAAGGACAATCTAGAATTCCAATGTTCTTTATGGGAAACATTCCAAATAGACAAAGTTACTCATCTCAGAAATGCACTACAGAAAAAGAGCTCTCAAACCACTCAAATGCAATGTCGGTTTTAATTGGTAGAGTATGTTAAGAAATTCCATTATTCTAAAACAGTTTCATTAAAGGATTCTTTGCAAAAAGCAAATGACAAATTAAAAGTTCATGAGATTTGTTTTATGTCTAACAGAAAAAAATTTTAAACAAAAAATTTTTAATTGAAGCTATAAGCTGTCTCTTTGTGTCTGTCCATAGGCTTGTTGTATGAATCTTCCTACCTCTGAATGGTGTTACCAAATTAACTTATAAAACTCCTTAAAAGAGCTCTATTCAAACTGACTAAAAGATAAATAAGCATTTATATAAAAAATAATAAAACAAACTTAAAATATTTCTAATGCAAAATGAGTATTCATAGAAAAAATCCAATTGTTTTGAAGAAAATTAAAGTTCCCATAATTCAGAAAAACTTTGGCAAAAAGGGCTAATTTAATATTATTAGTTAAATAAAAATAGCTATGTCTTTGGGATAATCAATGTAAGAAAAATATAAGCATATAATTTTATTCTATTTTGATGTGTTTTTCCTCAATTTATACAGGATTACTGATCAAAAAAAATAGTATTATATCTAATAGACCTCTAATATGATGAAAAATGTAAATTTGTACTTAAAGAGTAATTATTGTGTCTTTCTTTAAAATTTTTATTGAGATTGTTCACATACCATATAATTACCCAAACATCCAAAGTGTACAATCAATTGCCCTCGGTACCCTCATACAGCTGTGCATCCATCACTACAATTAATTTTTGTTCAATTTTTAGAAACTTTTCATTACTCCAGACAAGAAACAAAGACAAAGAAGCAAAAAAAAAAAAAAAAAAAAAAAAAAAGAAAAGGAAACTCAAATCTTCCCATATCCCTGGCCAACCCCCTCCATTGTTGACTCATAGCATTGGTACAGTACATTTGTTATTGTTTATGGAAAAATGTTGAAATACTACTGACTGTAGTATATAGTTTGCAATAGGTATATATTTTTTCCCTATATGTCCCCCTATTATTAACTTCTAGTTGTACTGTCATGCATTTGTTCTGGTTCACGGAAGAGATTCCTAATATTTGTATAGTTAACCACAGACATTGCCCACCACAGGATTCAGTTTTATACATTCCCATCTTTTGACCTCCAACTTTCCTTCTGGTGTCATATATGACTCTGAGCTTCCCCTTTCCACCTCATTCACACACCATTCAGCACTGTTAGTTATTCTCACAATGTGCTACCGTCACCTCTGTTCATTTCCAAACATTTAGGTTCATCCTAGTTGAACATTCTGCTCATACTAAGCAACCGCTCCCCATTCTTTAGCCTCGTTGTATATCTTCATAACTTACATTTCATGTCTATGAGTTTTACATATTATAATTAGTTCCTATCAGTGAGACCCTGCAATATTTGTCTTATGTGTCTGGCTTATTATACTCAGTATATTGCCCTCAAGTTTCCATCATCAACCCATTTTGCTTTGTAAGATGGTTTTGTTCACATGCCATACATTCCACCCTAAGTGAATAAATGACATATTTATGTGTTCATCACCCTCACCACTATCTATATAAGGGCATCTACATTTCTTCCACAAAACAGGAAGAAGCGTCAAAGAAGGTAGAGAAGCAAAAGAAAAAAAGATGAAAAAACAAAACAAAATAAAACATGACAGCTAGGAAGCAGCAAAAGGAAAGATAAACTTAAATCAAAGTAGAATAAAGAGTCAGACAACACCACCAATGTCAAGTGTCTCACATCCCTCCCCTATCCCCCCCATTATCTGCATTTACATTGGTGTATTGCCTTTGTTACATTAAAAGGAGCATAATACAATGATTCTGTTAATTATAGTCTCTAGTTTATACTGATTGCATCCCTCCCCCCCAATGCCTCCCCATTTTTAACACCTTGCAAGGTTGACATTCACTTATTCTCCCTCATGAAAAACGTATTTGTACATTTTATCACAATTGTTGAACACTCGAGGTTTCACCAAGTTACAGTCCCAGTCTTTATCTTTCCTCCTTCCTTCTGGTGTCCCACATGCTCCCAACCCTCCTCTCTCAACCATATTCATAGTTATCTTTGTTCAGTGCACTTCCATTACTGTGCTACCACCTCCTCAAATTGTGTTCCAAACCTCTCACTCTTTTCTTCTCGTATCATTCTGTAGTGCTCCCTTTAATATTACCTGTAGGGCAGGTGTCTTGTTCAAAAAGTCTCTCATTGTCTGTCTGTTGGAAAATATTTTGAGCTCTCCCTCATATTTGTAGGACAGTTTTCCTGGATATAGGATTCTTGGTTGGCAGTTTTTCTCTTTCAGTATCTTAAATATATCACACCACTTCCTTCTTGCCTCCATGGTTTCTGCTGAGAGATCTGCAGTCTTATTAAGCTTCCTTTGTATGCGATGGATCACTTTTCTCTTGCTGCTTTCAGGATTCTCTCTTTGTCTTTGATGTTTGATAATCTGATTATTTAGTGTCTTGGTGCAGGCCTATTCAGATCTCTTCTGTTTGGAGTATGCTGTGCTTCTTGGATCTGTAATTTTATGTCTTTCATAAGACATGGGGAGTTTTCATTGATTATTTCCTCTATTATTGCTTCTCCCCCTTTTCCCTTCTCTACTCCTTCTGGGACACCAATGATACGTACATTCTTGTATTTCGTTTTGTTCTTAAGTTCCCAGAGACGTTGCTCATATTTTTCCATTCTTTTCTCCATCTGCTCCTTTGCATGCAGGCTTTCAGGTGTTTTGTTCTCCAGTTCCTGAGTGTTTTCTTCTGCCTCTTGAGATCTGCTGTTGCATGTTTCCATTGTGTCTTTCGTCTCTTTTGTTGTGCCTTTCATTTCCAGATTCTGCCAGTTGTTTTTTAGAACTTTCAATTTCTGCCTTACGTATGCCCAGTGTTTTCTTTATAGCCTTTACCTCTTTTGCCATACCTTCTCTAAACTTTCTGAATTGGTTTACCATTAGTTGTTTAAATTCCTGTATCTCAGTTGAAGTGTAAAGGCAAGAAAAAGAAATAAAAGGCATCAAATTTGGTGAGGAAGAAGTAAAATCTTCACTAATTCCAGATGACATGATCCTATATGTAGAAAATGCAGAAAAACCTACAGATTAGCTACTAGAGCTAATCAATGAATACAGCAAAGTGGCAGGCTACAAGATCAACATGCAAAAATAAGCAGTGTTCCTATAAACAAGTAATGAGCAACAAGACGAAATCAAGGCAAACATTCCATTTACAATAGCAACCAAAAGTATCAAGTATTTAGGAATACACTTAACCAAGGTCACAAAAGACCTATACACAGGAAACTACAAGAAACTGGAAAAGAAACCAAACAGGACCTTAAAAAATGGAAGAACATACTGTGTTCATGGATTGGAAAACTAAATAGTTAAGATGTCAATTCTACCTGAACTGATTCATAGATTCAATGCAATACCAATTAAAATGCAAACAACTTATTTTGCAGAAATAGAAAAACCAATAACCAAATTTATTTTTAAGGGCAGGCTGCCCTGAATAGCCAAAAATATCCTTGAGAAAGAGGAATGAAGCCAGAAGTATCACACTATCTGACTCTGAAGCATACTACAAAACAACAGTGGTCAAAACATCATGGTACTGGCATAAAGATAGATATACTGACCAATGGAATCAAAATGAGTGTTCAGAAATACACCTCATCTACGGACAACTGATCTTTGATAAGGTAGTCAAGCCAAAGCAACTGGAACAGAGCAGTCTCTTCAATAAATGGTGTTTAGAGAACTGGATATCCATATCCAAAAGAATGAAAGAGGACTCCTATCCCACACCTTATACAAAAATTAACTCAAAATGCATCAAGAACCTAAACAGCAGTGCTAAGATCATAAGACTTTTCGAGGAAAAAACAGTGAAATATCTTCAAGGATCTAGTGATAAGAAGGGATTTCCTAGACCTTACACCCAAAGCACAAGCAATGAAAGAAGTAATACATAAATGGGATCTCCTCAAAATTAAACACTTTTGTACATCAAAGAACATTTTCAGAAAAGTAAAAAGGCAGCCTATGCAATGGGAGACAATTCTTTGGAAACCACATATCAGATAAAGGTTTAATATCCCAAATATATAAAGAGCTTCTACAACTCAACAGAAAGAAAAACCTAATTTAAAAATGGGCAAAAGACATGGATAGACACTTTCCTGAAGAAGAAATACAAATGACTCAAAAACATATGAAAAGGTACTCAATTTCACTGGCTATCAGGGAAATGCAAATCAAAATCTTAATGAGATAGCATCTCACACCTACTAGAATGGCCATTATCAAAAAAACAAAAAACAAAAAACAAAAACAGGAAATTACAAGTGCTGGAGAGGATGTGGAGATGAAGACACACTTATTCACTGTTGGTGGGGATGTAGAACAGTGCAGCCACCCTGGAAGGCAGTGTGGCAGTTCCTCAGGAAGCTAAGTATAGAAATGCTACATGATCCAGCAATTCCATTACTAGGTAGATAGATACTCAGAGGAACCGAAAGCTAATACATGAATGGACATTTGTAAACTGATGTCTACAGCAGCATTATTCCCGAATGCTAAGAGATGGACTCAGCCCAAATGTCCATCAACGGACGAGTGGATAAACAAACTGTGGTATACACACATGATAGAATATTATGCAGCTGTAGGATGTAAGACAAAACAATGTCACGGAACATATAATTATGTGGATGGACCTTTGGGACATTATGTTAAGCAAATTTAGCCAGAAACAATTTAGCCAGACCATTAGTGTACGGTCTCACTAATATGAATTAACATTAATGAGCAAACTTTGAGAGTTAAAGCTGAGAATACAGGTTATCAGCAGATGGAAAGAGGGTAGAGAGAGGGCATTTGATGCTGAAGGAGTATAGCATGTTCAACAGGATTGATTGTATACACCCACAAATAGATAGCATAATAATGTATGATGGTCACACAATATTTTAAGTACATTGAATAAATGTGTCTATGACTGAAGCTGAAAGAGGATGGCTAGGAGCATGTATGACTCCAGATAGAAAGTTAAATGATAAAGACTGGGACTGTATATCAGTGAAAGCTAGAGTGGTCAATGATGGTAACTAAATGTACAAGTATAAAAATGTTTTTACATGTGGGAGAACAAATGAATGTCAACACTGCAAGTTGCTGTAAAAGGGATGGTATTGAGGAAAAATACAATCAATGCAAACTGGATTCTATGGTTAGCATTAACACTGTAAAATGCTTCCATTAAATGTAAGAAAGGCAATATACCAAAGCTAAATGTCTATGAGAGGGGGATATATGGGAGGGGTATGGGATTCTTGGTTGACTTTATTATTGTACTGTATTGTTTTATTGTACTGTATTCTGTTGTAAGTTTTTAAATCTTATTTATTATTCTTAAAAAAATTTTTTTTGGAATATTGAATATGTTCAAGTGCTGATTGCAGTGATGAATGTGCAACTATATGATGATGCTGTGAAGACCTGATTGCACACTGTGGATGACTGTACGGTTTGTGAATGTATCTCTATTAAATTGCTGGGAAAAATATACACAGAGGGATACAAGTGCTGAAGAAAACAGGGAGAGAGGGATTTACCTATTACTGTTGGTGGGGAAGTAGAACGGTATAGCCTATCTGGAGGACAGTATGGTGTTTCCACAAGAAGCTAAGTATCTGGGTGCCGTAAGGTCCTGCAACCTCATTATGGGCTATATACTTGCAAGATCTGAGAGCAGTGACAAGAATGGACATTTGCACAATGGTATTTATGGCAGCAGTATTCGTGATTTGCAATGGATGAAGGTGGCTTAAGGGTACATTGATGATTATCAGAATGGGGAACTGTGGTGGATGCATACAATAGAGTAAATGAGCAGCTGCAAGAAGGAATGGAGCTGTGAGACAGGCAACTAGGTGAATGGATCTTGAGGACAGCATTCTGTATCAAGTATGCCAGAAACGAAAAGACAAACATCACAATGCCTCACTAATATGGACTAACTATAATGTGTGAACTCTGAGAAGGCAATCTTAGAGCACAGCTTATCAGGGCAATGCTTATTGTAATGGTCCCTAGATTGCAAGCTCTTAAAGCAGTCACATCTATTCCTGAATTGTAAAGGTTATCTCCAAATTCTGAGATGCTAATACTTTTGTGTATAACCTGGTCAGTCTCTGGAACTTTGGGTATCTGTGTGACACATTAAACTCAGAGCCAGAGCTCAGCAGCTATGAATATCAGTATTACCTCATACAGCAAATGTTCAAAAAGCTGAAAAAGAGTTCAGCTTAAAATTCTAAAATTTAAAATTCAGCTTCTGTTTTAAAATTTCAACTTCTGTTCAAGACCAAGAGAAGAGATGTTTATATAGTGCAGGATCTATACTTTCTGCAACACACTAAATAATTTAACTTGTACGGTCAGTTTATTCAAACACCATAATTACATGGAACTTTGACTAGGAAGCGAGATCTGATAGGTTTGTACAGATTGGTGTGAGATGCCAATACATCCCAGAGTGATTTGGGTAGAGAATAAAAATACATTTGTGGGTCCCCTGAGGAACTGGGGAAAGATACGGAAACATTGGACTTCTCCACCTGGGTTATTCTCATGGACATTGAGGACTGTTTGGTGGGCCGAGCCCTCGATCTGCAGGCTTGCCCTTATGAAGCTTGTTACTGCAAAGGCTGAGCCTACATATGATTGTGCCTGGGAGTCTCCTCCGGAGAGCCTCTTTGTTGCTCAGATGTGGCCTAAGTCCACTCGGCGGATGAACGTGCTGCTCTCTCTCGTGCAATGGGACATGACTCCCAGGGGTGTGGATCTTCCTGACAACATGGAGCATGGCTCCCGGGGATGGGCTTGGATCCAGCATTGTGCAATTGAGAAAATCTTCTTGACCAGGAGGGGGAGGTGAAATGAAACAGAATAAAGTTTCAGTGGCTGAGAGATTTCAAATGGAGTCAAGAGGTCACTCTGGAGGGCATTCTTATGCACTATACAGATACACTTTTTTGTTTTTTGACGTACTGGAATAGCCAGAAGGAAATATCTGAAACTGTTCATCTGCAAAACAGCAGTTTTGATTCTTGAAGACGACTGCATAACTATGTAGCTTATGTGGTGTGACTGTGTAATTGTGAAAACCTTGTGGCTCACAATCCCTTTATCCAGTGTATGGAGAGAAGAGTACAAAAATGGGGACAAAAACTAAATGAAAAATGGAATGTGATGGGGGTGGGATAGAATGGAATGCTTTGGGTGTTTTTTTTTTTACTTCTGTTTTTATTCTTATTTTCATTCTTTTGCAGTAAGGAAAATGTTCAAAACTTGATTGTGGTGATGAATTCACAACTATATGATGGTACCGTAAAGTTGTTTGTGCACCATGGATGACCGTATGGTATGTGAAAATAGCTCAATAAAACTGAATCTAAAAAAAATGCATGTCCACTTTCAGCTTTAAGACCCTTGCTATGTAAAGATTCAAAACAAAAATAATTTTTCAACAACTCCTTATTTGTATTGCCAGTATGACCGACCCTTGGTTACTAAGGAAAAATGATAGTATTCATAGTAGTGGGTCTATAAACATCACTTTTACTGGGATTACATTGTTATGCCAGGCTATTTTTTCATTTGAGGAGGCTTTGATAAGGTATTAGCCTGGGCACTAAATTGTCTTTATAGCTGGTAAATGTCTGGGCAATGTCCACCTGGTCTCCTCACTGCCCCTTAGGAGTTTACAATCAGTCTACATTTTATTTGCCTCGATATACATTCTTAGACAAATGAGGATTTACCCAGGGAGTTCAGGATTCTGGGTTTGCCTCTTTTGGTAATCTGTTGCTACCCTGGCTTCGGTAATCATGAAAACATGCTAGAAATCTATCAACCACAATAGGAGAACTTGCTGAATCTACTGCTAGAGCTAGAGCTACACTTGTTTTAGACAAGAGCATTGTTGTCCTTGATTACTTATTATATGAACAAGGAGGAATTTTTGTCATTGGCAACAACACCTGTTGAACTTGAGTCAACACCTCTGGGAAAGTTCAGACACAATTGCATGAAATAATTGAACATATCAAACAGCTCAAACAGGTAAGGTCTTCCTCAGAGCCATTTTTAAATCACTTTGATTTCAGCTGGTTTAAATCATGGGCCTAAGCTTAGTAGCATATTAAGAGTTGGGCATTTGGGCATTTTATTGCTCACAGCACTCATTATAGTCTCCATGGTACACTCTTTCTCTCAAGAGTATTAAATGGGAGTACCCAGCTACTTGGGAGATGGTTTCTCTATGCCTGGAATGACAAAAAAAAGTGATGAATAAGCAAAAATTGACATCATGACCACCTATGAGCCCAACATCAAAACAACCTGCAATTACTATTCTAAGATCTTAGGCAGTAACTAAGAGTGGTGCTCAACCCCCCAAAATTTGATCACAGGTCTCAATGGCTGAGAGACAGGTCAAAAGGGGGGTAAACTGTTAAATACATTAAGTAGGCATGAGGATGGAGTCCCTCATGCTAAGCCCTAGGTCAGCAAACTGGAGCTTAACTGAATTCCTTTCTCTTGTAATTGCTTGTTCTCCCAGAACCTGAAATCTGAGAAAAACCTATCATAATTGCCATTTCCCTTTTTCTGCTGTAGCTTAGTTCATCTAACTCAAGGCTAAACAAAGAAAAACATTCCTGTACCAAACAAATATTATTTTACGACTTCCTTATTCTGCCTGTATAAGCCTTGCTCTTCCTCTTCAGACCACCCCTGCATATAATGGACTTGATGCTACCCAATTCATGAATCACTTAATAAAGCTCTGGGATCCAATCAACTAATTTCCTGTGGGTCTTCTGGAACTGTTGATACAGAAAGCACAAATTAATTACTTGTTCTGATCATTCTGGACTCCCAGATTTCTCTGTGGAAAGGTAGGTTCACTATGTAGACAAGATAACATAAAAAACACAAAACAGCAGGACTTGGAGACAGTTTGCCTATGGCCCATATAAAATAGAAAAGGTTACCAGATGACCAGTATCTGAAAAATTGATCCAGATATTTCTATCCTAAATTACATAGTTATTTTTGTCATCAATAAGGAAATCCTAGGCTACTCATACCTGATCTCAAACAAAGAAAGGACCGGGACGATATTATTATAGAACCAGGATGTCAGGATCTTTCAAAATAGGAATTGGCTGAGGTAAATGAAATGTTAAGTCCCAAATGTTAAAAGAGAACAGAGTGTGTGTGTGTATTAACTCTCTCAAAAACCTGTCATCGCAGAAGTTGAAGCAGGATAATCTGCTGGAAAGTTTACTTGGCCTTTCTATGCTCTCATTTTCCACTCTGTGCAGTGGGAATTATAAAAGGACCTACCTATTACTTAAGCTCGTAACCACTGATCCTCTGAGACTCCATGAGGATACTAATAAGTGACATTTGTCAGAATTTGTCATGTTACTTATCCTCTTTTTGCCAAAGATTTCCCATCTATCAGCGTGAACAATTATGACTACCTTTTATATAACATTTTGTAAGAAATAATGAGTTACTATACAGAAAGTACAGAGAATTTTATCTGATGTACATTAAGGTATCAAGTAATATTTATTATGACCTGATAACCCTCCCATGCTTTCAAAGGTATCAAAAGTCCCATGTTTTCTAAAATTTTTTTATCAAATTAGAAAAATGTATGCCAGTTGATACGAACCACACAGATGAATTGAACTAGCCATGCCATAGCCCAATACAAGTACCTTCAATCAGCCAGAATGCGTGAGACTGCTCACAATTTTAATATACACAAACTTTTCGAAATCTTAAGGAGTTATTATTACAACAGCAACATATCTGTAAGTCGATTTTCACTGACTGAAATAATATAACTCAATTAAAAACTTTTACCTGGTATCCGCGGACGAGCTGCCGCCTGCACGCTCCCGCCCCTCCCCGCACCCCTCCCGTCCCTCTCCCTCCCCGAGAGGGAGCCGCGCGGGCACAACCGGGAAGGGTGGCGGCTTCCGCCCCTGGGGAGGCCCTGCGACCCCCAGGCCAAGCCGGCGAACGACTCCCGTCAGCTGTGGGGCAGCGTGCCGGCAAGACGGACTCATTTACCAGAGGTACGGTGAGCACCGCCATCCTGCACCAGCCGCGGCCGCCGCAGAAGTCCCACACGCCTGCTCACTTCCTTTCTCACGCGATCTGGGCGACGGCGGAAGCTCCGGGAATTACCCAACTCTCGCGACAATCGGCCTTTCCTCAGGCGAGGTGAAAGGCGGAAGCGACGCGCTTCGGGTGTTGTCGGCTCCCGCTCTCCAATGAGGGTGGGGGACGAGTGCCGCCCTCCTCCTGGGCTGAGCGAGCGGCCGACACCGCGGAAGTCCATCTCCCCAAGCTATCAGCAGAACAGTGACGAGAGAACCTCCATGTTTCATCGATTTTAAGATGCATATTCGTCGCATTTTAACATCTTTAAAATGTCAGGTGTGTAATAATGAATGGTGTGTTCTTGTTAAATTGGCAACATTTTCTCTTTCCTTGGGATTCAGGAAACAATAGTGCATCTTAAAACTAATAGCGTCATACATTTGATGATACACAGTAAGTAGATCTTGAACCCGAGGAATGGGGCGCATGAAAACAATCCTTCTTGAAGGGCATGCAGGTAGAGTACCCTTAGTCCCTGAACTAATTTTAGAAGGCTAAGCATGGCCATCCGTGGTATTGGAAGAGCTGCTGTGGGCAATTGCCAGGTGCTGGACACAGTCCCAAGCCAGTAATTCAGTTTTATGACCTGGAAGAAATCAACTTTCTAAGCCCAGTAACCTGAGATTGTTGGCCCACTAAACCGCAAGAATGTGCTTACCAAGTTGGGCAAGTGTATATGGTATAAAGAAAACCTGTTGTTAAATATGGCAGACTCACAAGGAGTGCCACACACTGAAGACGACAGTCATAAAGACGTAGGCTGAGAAAGATGAACGGGGCGAATCACTGATGCATTCACCGCACCCTGAATTCTTGCTCTTGTACACACGTATTGGCTGAAACCAGCCTTTATTTTCCTGGATGTAAATATTAACAGTGATGGGTCACGGTTTTCCATGTGTGAGTACTTTATACTCACTAATGAATGTCTAACTTTGAACAACCCTGTGAAAAAGGAAGAATGTATCTATATTTGCATATCACCCACATGTGGGGTGGTACAGGTATGCTGATTCCATAGCCTGAGCCCCTGGGCTCCAGAAGGAACCAGTTCAATATTATTTTGGCCTTGGGAAACTAGCACTCAACAGTGATGATGATGATAATGACAGTGGAGAGTGTTATGGTTGTTATTGAGAACATCTACCCACACTGATTATTTGCCAGGTGACATGTAGGGCCTCTTTTAGATTAACTGGTTTATTCTCCAGACAACATCCTCTGAGTCAGGAACTACACAAGTATCCATTGAATGTTCAGACACTGGCGTTAAATCATAGTTCCAAATCCTGAAGGGGTCTCTTACAAGCTGTGAGAGCTTCTACAATTTACTTGACCTCTTTGTGCCTCTTTGACTACAGCTGCATAACACAAAAATATGTGTATATTCCTGGGGGCATTATAGTGGGGAATTACATGAATTAATACAGCACTGATAATGTTAAAAAGAAAAAATAAAAACTGTCCAATAACTCTGAATAATACATACAACTGACTTCTAATTTGACAAAAGTTTGTTTACAAAATGAAACTGATATGGAATATTTATTTTGGAGCCTCCATTCCATATCCCAATACACTGATATGCCCCCAAATTCCTTGTTATTGGTTTGTCTTTCCTTATGTTCCCAGTATCATTTCTATTCAGACTCTACTACATAATTAAACATGTTTATGTTCTTTATCTGCCTTTCTCTATCCATTTCTCCTCCCCAGAATATCTTGTCTATAGGGTCCCACTTTGGCTGTGCCCCTTCTGGTCATAAAGCTTAATCACTGAAATTTTGTTCAGATCATTCAATTCCTTGAGACTCAGTCAAGGTGATGGGGACTCCTAAGGAGAGCTAGCATCAAAGACATAAGGAAGGAGGGACCAGCATAAAGAACAGAAGCTAGAGAGCCTCCTCCCTGCCCCCAGAGCCTTCTGTCTGAAACAGGCCACTGCCCATCAGCCAATCCTTGGCTGAGGCTTCATGCCTCTCACTGGAATGTTTGTGACATCCTGCTGACTCCCATCCCCACACACCTCCCTTGCCTTACTCCTGCAGAGTCCGTGCCAACCCAGAGTCCTCCCATTCTCCATGCCACCCACACACTGCACCTGTCCAGACATGAGATGCCTGCAGTTCATTGATGAATTTATTGAGACTTGGATAATAACCCATACAGGATCTAACTGCCAGCCCAAAGCAGGGCAGATCCCTACCTACTATCCCAGAGTAGGGCTCAGAGAGAAGCAGGGGTCACAGAAGCCCAACAGGTGTGCTGCCTAAACTGTTAGGGTGATTGTGGCTTCTCCTCCACTGCCTTAGATCCCACACCTAAATTTCACAGTTCCCCCCACACCCTTGCATAGTTCCCATTGACAGTAAAGGAGCCTGAACAAACCTTTCCTTTATTTTTCCATCAGTCTGTCAAATATTCCTGTTTGTTGTTTACTGGCTTTAAGTACAGTGTGGTTTCTCTGGTGTGCTGACATTTGTATTCCTTCATTTTGGCCTTGGTTTTGGCAGCAGATACTAATTTTTATTCAGGCAAATTTAGTATGGCTGATTAACAGAAAAATAAGTGATTACCAGATCATAAAGATCCTTGTTTGCATGACAGAAATTTTTCTGGGATATCAATTCCTTGAATAATGTCATGCTTGAGATGAGCTGACTTAAGAAAAGACTTGAGAAAGGAATTTAAGAAAGCCAGGAATAAGGCCCTGTACCTCAAAGTCAATTCTAATTTCCTGAATGGTGTGAAATCTTGTGGGTTGGATTCTCGTGAATACCGCATGTTAGTTCCTATTACAATAAGTGAACATAGTCCTCAGAGAATGAAAAATTAATTAGAAGTGCAAATCACATGCTGTTCTGAGAGATTGAAACACTGCTATTCATAAAGGACTGTCAGATCAAGAAATGTGAATGTGGCAGGCAACATGTAAATTAATTGAATAACAAACACAGTTTTCTTTCTGCAAGTGTTTCTCACCACAAGTGACCCACCTGAGTCTCGCCCAGCTCCTTTGCCTCCATGATCCGAAGTCAGGAGTAACTGAAATGAGCTGAGGTACCTATGTCCACACACTATAAGGTGTAATCAAGTTGACTGGGAGCTTGGAAGTCTCAAGTTTTACTCCTCATGTGTCACTGGAAATCATCTGTGTATCTGAAGTTGCGTCTAAAATTCCCCTTGCCCCTCTCTCCCCATCTATGTAAAAAGATGAGGAAAACAGAAAGCCCTGACTCAGAGGGCTACTGTGAGGTTAGTGCTGGAGCCAAGTAAAGCACTCTGAATAACTATGCTCCTTGTAGATTCTTTTACTTCGATTTTTAAAACAAACCTAGTATTAGGCTTTAAAGTCAAAATTTGCCATATGAGACTCCCCTCCCTCAATTCACTTTACTATAATTCTTACCTCAGAAGTAACATTTGTGTGGTTCTTTCATGTTTTCCATTATTGTCTTTTAAGAATGACCAAGGGAAATGAAGTCTAAAGATCATGCTACTACTATAGCTGTGCAGTAGCAAAGTGAGGCTATCCGATGGAAAGCAGCAGGGAGTACAAAACCAATCAATTCACTTAAAGATTAATTGTGCAGAAAACCTGCACAGATAACAGAGTGTTGCATTAGAAGTGTGCTAGGCCCACAAGCCAGGGTGGATGGTTAAGACCATATCCTGCCACACTTTGGTCCTTATTTCTTCTTTTCAGAATTTTACAGATGAACTTAAAGATAAAAAGATAACCTGGCCCCTGAAACATGGATTCCCAGCCCAAGAGTCTGGGAGCAGCTTCCCTCCCTTGGAAAGCTGCTGGGGGGCCATGGATGCCTGGTGTCCTCCAGCCCAGGTGTCATTTCTTCACCTCCTCTGTCCAATGGGAAGGAAGAGGCTGCAGGGGTCAGAGGCAGGGGTGTGAGGAGTGGCATGTGATGAGAAGCTTCCTGGCCTGGCTGGGAATATGGCCACTGTTGGCTCCCAGACTTGCAATGGCAGACCCACAGACTTCCTGGAGGAGTGGAAGGCCAAGTGCCAGGAGATGCATGCCAAGCAGTGCCTGGAACTCTGCTGCTGCATGTGGAGTCAGAAGTGAGGCAGCCTGGAAACCCCAGCAGGGCCACTAGGCACCCTGAATCACCACCTCCCTGCCAGTGTGGCCACCCCTGCCTGGGAGCATGAACTACACAGTTGGCTTTGTGGCACTATCCTGTGCCATCCCCTGCTTGCAGAAGCCAAATGACAAGTTCCCTGCTGCTGCTGGTTCTGGGACACTGCCAATCCAGCTTGATGAGGAGGAGCGGGACAGATCTGAGAAGGGCCAGAGTCAGGCCCCAGTGCCAGTAGCTTTCAGAGAGCTAATATTCTGCCAAACTTCAGTCCCAGTTAAAAAAAAAAAAAAAAATGCTATTTCAAGTCCTTATAATTCTTCTATACTTGTTTATTCTTTCAATTAAAACAATTGTGGTAAAACGTACATAACATGAAATTTACCTACAAGTGACATTTAATACATTCACATTATTTTGCTACCATCACCACTATCTAGTTCTAGAACATTTTCATTACGCCAAAGGAAACCCCATAACCACTTAGCAGTCACTCCTCATTTTTTACTTCTATTTTATGCAATTTTATTGAAATATATTCACATACCAATCATCCAGAGTGCACAATAGTTGTTCACAGTGACATCATGTTTTTGAACATTTTCACTAATCCAAAAAATGAAAATGAAAATAGGAAAAACACACAAAACATTCCATATCCCTACCCCCCATTATTCATTTATTTCTTGTTCCTATTTTTCTACTCATCTCTCCATACACTGGATAAAGGAAATGTGAGCCACAGATTTTCACAATCACATGGTCACACCATGTAAGCAACAGTTATACACACGTCTTCAAAAATAAAGGTTCAGTTCAACAGTTCAGTTCAACAGTCTCAGATATTTACTTTTAACTATTCTAAGAGACTAAAACCTAAAAGGGGTATGTATATAATGCATACGAATAACCTCCAGAATGACCTCCCAACTCCATTTGAAATCTGTCAGCCACTGAAACTTTATTTTGATTCATTTCTCTTCCCCCTTTTGGTCAAGAAAGCTTTCTCAGTCCCACAATGGCAGGTCCAGACTCATCCACGAGAGTCATGTCCCATGTTGCCAGGGAGATTTACACCCTGGGAGTTACGTCCCACATTGCAGGGAAGACAGCAAATCCACCTGAGTAATTGGCTTAGAGAGAAGGTCACATCTGAGCAACAAAAGAGGTTCTCTGGAGATGAGACTTAGGCAAAATTTATAAGTAAGCTTAGCCTCTCCTTTGCAGTAACAAGCTTCATAATGGCAAGCCCCAAGATTGAGGACTTGGCCTACTAAACTGGTAGTCCCCAAAGCTTGCGAGAATATCAAGAATTCCCCAGGTGGGGAAGTTTAATATTTCCACATTCCCCCCCCCCAGTCCCTCAAGGGGGCTTTGCAAATACTTTTTATTCTCTGCCAAAATTATTCTGGGATGTATCAGGGCTTCATGCCATCCTGTACAAAGCAACCATATCTCACTCCCTATTCAAGGTTCCATGTAACTATGGGTTTTGAGTAAACTGATCATAGAAGTTAAATTATATAGTGTGCTACAGAAAATATAGATTTTGCATGAAATAAACATTTCTTCCTTTGGTTCCACACAGAAGCCAAAGTATTAAAGCACAGTCAATGTCATCCTCTACCCTTTAGTCTGATCCACTCATCTCAACCAAGTCCATTTTTTTTATATCTCCAATTGAAGTCTGATCTCCTTTTTAGCCTCTTTAACGGTTGCTGTATGGGGCCTTGTCAACACTCACAGCTGCCAAAGTCTGGCTCTGAGTCCTAGGTGCCACACAGATGCTCAAAGCTCCAGGGTTTGACCAGGTCACACACAAACAGCTCAGAATCTCAGAATTTAGAAATAATGATTACAACTCATGAAAAGATGTGACTGAGCTTACAATCTAAGAACTGTTAAAATAAACCTTCCCTTATAACCCATGCTCCCAGATTCAATTCTCAGAGTATGCACATTATTCTTAGCCCATATTAGTGAGGCATTATAATGTTTGTCTTTTTGTTTCTGGCTTATTTCACCCAACATACTGTCCTCAAGGTCCATTCACCTAGTTGCATAACTTACAACTTCATTCCTTCTTGCCACCACTCAATATTCCATTGTATGTATATACCATGATTCACCATTCTGTTTTTCAGTTTATGTACCCTTAGGCCACCTCCACCCATTGCAAATCATGACTACTGCCATGACAAACACCAGTGTACCAATACCCACTCATATCCCAGCTCCCATTCCTCCAAGGGTTGCAGGACCATATATCAATCCCATACTTAGCATCCTATGGCACAAACACTCTGCCCTCCAGTTAGGCTGCACCATTCTACTCTCCCACCAACAATGTATAGGTACATCCCTCTCTCCACATTTTCTCCAGCACTTGTATTCTTCTGTTTATTTTTAAACAGTTTTATTCACACACCATACAATCCATCCTAAGTAAGCAATCAATGATTCCTGGCATAAGCACATGTTTATGCATTCACCACCACTATCTATACAAGGAATTGCTTGCACAAAGAGGAAGAAGTGAAAAAAGTGAGAAGAAAAAGAAAGAAAAAAAAAACTAAAAAGCAACAAAAGAAAAAATAAATTAACACAAAATACAATAAAAATGTCAGACTGCGGGATACTGATTACGTGCTTCGACTTGGCGGGCCTGGGCTGGGGGACCTGATCAGCCCCTGGGGAGGGTGGTGGGCACGGGCGACAGCGCCCTCCACAGCCCCCCAGGCCTGGGAAAGTGAGGCCGGAGGCAGGCCCCATTTCCTCACCCAAAATACAACCGTTAGGGGAGGCTTGCCGGAGGGAACCGCCTTTTCCCCCACCCCTTTATCTTGCCCGCACACTCCCCATTGCCAGTGCAACTCCCACCACCGCCAGTGCGCATGCACCGTTGCCAGAGCTACTCCCGCCCGCTGCAACAGCTTCCGCGTTCTCTCAGAACCAATCCTAGCCTTTTTCCCCTCAGCATTACCATTTTAGGCTCTTACACCCCCACTCCAACCCCGCCCTTCTTGCCAGCCTATATAACCTGTGCTCACCCCTGAATAAACTCTCTTTTGTTCTACCCCCACTGGAGGAAGAGTGTCTTGCCTTTCCCTTTTCGCCGCCCTCCACACCTTGCACGCTACCGCCGGGGACCTGGCCAAGTCCCCCGCCTCGCCCTCGCCTCCAGGAAAGAGCCCCCGCCGCCGGTACCCTCAGAGCAGCCCCGAGAGCTGAGGGTTCAGCAACCGGCCGCCATCCCCCCGGAAGATTTAACTGAGACCGCATCAGACAATAACACCAACACCAAGAATTCCATACCCCTCCCTTATATGCCCCTTATGAACATTTAGCTTTGGTATATTGCCTTTGTTACACTTAATGGAAGCATATTATAATTTTACTGTTAACTGTAGACTCTAGTTTGCATTGGTTGTATTTTTTTTCTCCAATATCACCCCATTTTAAACACCTTGCAAAGTTGTCATTCATTTGTTCTCCTTTATGTAAAAACATATTTGTACATTTAATGACAATCATTGACTACTCTAGGTTTCACTAAATTATACAGTCCCATTTTTTATCTTCTTCTTTCCTCCTTGTGTCCTAGGTGCCATCAACCATACTCATAGTCATCTTTGTTCAGTGTACTTATATTATTGTGCTACCTTCACCTAATATTGTGCTCCAAGCCTCTCTGTCCTGTCTTTTCCTATCTGTCTGTATTGCTCCCATTAGTATTTCCTGTAGAGCAGTTATCTTGTTCACAAACTCTCATTGTCTGTTTGAGAATATTTTAAACTCTCCTTCATTTTTGAAGGACACTTTTGCCAGATATAGAATTCTTGGTTGGCAGTTTTTCTCCTTTAGTATCTTAAATATATCATACCACTGCCTTCTTGTCTCCATGGTTTCTACTGAGAAAACTGCACAAAGTCTTTTTGAGCTTCCCTTTCATGGGATGGATCAATTTTCTCTTGCTGCTTTCAGAATTCTCTTTGTCTTTGACATTTGATAATCTGATTAAGTGTCTTGGCATAGGTCTATTCAGATCTATTCTGTTTGGGGTATGCTGTACTTCTTGGATCTGTAATTTTATCTCTTACATAAGAGATGGGAACTTTTCAGTGATTATTTCCTCCCTTATTCTTTCTACCCCTTTTCCCTTCTCTTCTCCTTCTGGGACACCCATGGCACATACATTCATGTGCTTCATGTTGTCACTCAGTTACTGGAGATGCTGGTCATATTTTTCCTTTCTTTTTCCCTATCTGTTCTTTTCTGTGTAGAATTTCAGATGTTCTGTCCTCCAGCTCATGAATCTTTTCTTCTGCCTCTTTAAATCTGTTGTTGTATGTCTCCATTGTGTTTTAATTCTCTTGTATTGTGCCTTTCATTCCCATAAGTTCTGCCAGTTGTTTTTTCAAGCGTTTGAGTTCTTCCTAATGTTTGCCCAAGGTCTTGTTTATATCCTTGATCTCCTTTGCCCTATCTTCCCTCAACTCATTGATTTGATTTTTTAATTGATTTGGGAGATTTGTTTAATAATTAGTTGTTTCAACTCCTGTATCTAGTTGAAGTGTAAGTTTGTTCCATTGACTGGGACATATCTTAATTTTTCCTAATGTGATTCATAATTTTTTGTTGTCTAGGCACCTGGTTTCCTTGATTACCCCAATCACATTTTCCCAGACCAGATGGACTCAGGTCTCAGGAGAAGACTGTTTTTAGTATCAGGTTTTCCTGAGGGTGAGACCCAGCAGATTGTGAGACTTCCCTGTGAGGCCTCTAGATGGTGCTTTTCCTATCCTGTCCAGCAGGTGGTGCTTGTCAGCCTGTAGATCCCCACTGGTGTAAAGAGGTATTGTCCTTGTAATTCTCTGTGGACTCTGGCCTGGCCAGAGGCCAACAGTGTCAGAAGCCAAGCTTAAGTTGTTTCTGGTTTTTTTCCCCACAGTCTCTGGGGTCTGAATTCTCTGAGGAAGGGCAGACACTTGAGCTGGGTCCCATGCTCCTTTTCTTAGAGAATATATACTCTTTGGGGAGTTATCTTCTACACTGGAATTCCTTCTTTGTCTCACTGACTCTGGTACCTCCACCCTTGCCTGGGCAGCACTGACAATTGAGAATGCCTGTAGCTTTCTCTAATGAACTACTTAGGATGAGTGGGAAAAAAGGAAAAAGAAAGCCCCTTTTCAGAGTCAGTTCCCAGCCCCCAGTTTCACCAGTCAACCAGTGTTGGTGACTGGTTCTCTGTGCCCCTTTTCCTGGGACACAGCTGTTTTCCAGTATTCTGAGCTCAGCTGTCTCCAAAAGCCTATGTTTTTAATTATTTTTTTCCATCAGCCCTGTCTCCTCTCTGCCAGGAGGAACCTCAGGTTCCTTTCCTACTTGCTCCAGGTTTATCTGTGCTTGTAGCTTGTATTCAGTAGTTCAAATTTGTTAATTTAAACCACAATTGGAGCTTGGAGCTTTCCCTCACTCCAGATTACCTGCTTCTTTTTTCAGCAGTGAATGTTTCAGCTCAACCTGGTATGCTGGTGGGGGAGGGGCATCAGCTCCACAGCTTGGAGAGCTAAACTTCTAGTTCTATGCTGCAATCTCAGCTGTTACACCCATTCCAGACTGATGTACGATGTGTTTTCAATCACAGATGTCCTCCAACAGTTGTTCCAGACTATTTACTAATTGTTCCTGGCAATTTACTAGTTTCTCTAGAGGACTAACTAAATTCCACACCTGTCTATGCCTCCCTTATCTGTTCTTTTGTGTGTAAGTTCAGATGTCTTTATCCTGCAATTCATGAATTGTTTCTTCTGCCTCTTCAGAACTGCTGTTGTAGGTATCCATTGTGTTTCTCTTCTCTTCTGTAGTGACTTTCATTCCCAAAAGCTCTGCCACTTGTTTTTTCAGACTTACAGATTCTTCTTTATGTCACCCAGTGTCTTTTTTATACCCTTCATCTCTTGCCACATTCTCCTTCAGCTCATTGATTTGATTTAGAAGATTTGTTTAAATGTTTTTATTTAGTTGTTTCAACTCTTGTATCTCATTTGAAGTGTAAGTTTTTTCCTTTGGCTGGGCCATATCTTCATTTTCCCTAGTGAGACTCATAATATTTTGTTGTCTAGGCATCTGGTTTCCTTGATTACCCCAAACAGATTTTCCCAGACCAGATGGGCTCAGGTCTTAGGAGGAGGGGGTAATCAGTATCAAATTTAGAGTTCTGTGCCATGGTCTTGGCTCTTACACCCATTCCATACTGTTGTATAATGTGTGTCCAGTCACAGATGTCCGCCAAACAGTTGTTCCAGACTATTTACTAGTTGTTCTTGACTATTTACTATTTCTTTTTTTGGCTAAATTCCACACTTCCCTATGCTGCCATCTTGCCTGACTTTGTGTTTTGTTTTTGTTTTTTTAATTCAGTTTTATTGAGATATATTCACATACCATACAGTCATTCAAAGTGTACAATCAGTTGTTCACAGTACCATCATATACTTGTGTATTCATCACCCCAATCTACCTTTTGAACGTTTTCATTGTACCAGAAAAAGTAAAAATAAGAATAAAAAATAAAAATAAAAAAGAACACCCAAATCATCCCCCCATTCCCACCTTTTCATTTACTTTTTAGTCTCCATTTTTCTACTCATCAATCCATACACTGGATAAAGGAGTGTGATCCACAAGGCTTCCACAATCGACTGTCACCCCTTGTGAGCTACATTGCTATACAATCATCTTCAAGAGTCAAGGCTACTGGGTTGGAGTTTGATAGTTTCTGGTATTTACTTTAGCTATTCCAATACATTAAAACCTAAAAAGGGTTATCTGTGTAGTGCATAAGAATGCCCACCAGAGTGACCTCTCAACTCCATTTGGAATCTCTCAGCCACTGAAACTTTATTTACTTTCTTTCCACATCCCCTTTTTGGTCAATAAAATGTTTTCAATCCCATGATGTCAGGTCCAGATTCATCCCTGGGAGTCATATCCCCTATTGCCAGGGAGATTCACACCCCTGGGAGTCAGGTCCCACATAGGGGGAGGGCAGTGAGTTCACCTCTGAGTTGGCTTAGCTAGGAAGGGCCACATCTGAGCAACAAAGAGGTACTCAGGGGAAGACTCTTAGGCACAATTATAGGCAGGTTTAGCCTCTCCTTTGCAACAATGAGCCTCATAAGGGCAAGTCCCAAGATAGAGGGCCGGCACACCAAACCGCCAGTCCTCAATGTTTGTGAGAACGTCAGCAACAATCCAGGTGAGGAAGCCCAACACCTCCACATTTCCCCCCAGCTCCTCAGTGGGGGAGGAGTCCATGCATATATATTTTTACTCTCTGTCTATATTTGGGATGTGTCACTATTTCACACTAAACTATGCAAACCTAGCAGGTCTCACCTCCTATTAAAAGTTGCATGTAATTATGGTACTTGAACAAATTGTATGAGTTAAATTGTTTAGGAAATATAGATCCAGCACCAATTAAACATCTCTTCCATTGGTCTCACATGGAATTTGAAGTTTTAAAACACAGTCAGTATTGTCCTTTACCCTTTGGCCCAATTTGTCAAATTCCTAATTACATCTGCTTCATTCATACCTCTAATTGTAGTCTGGACTCTTTTTCAGCTTGTTAATAGTTGCTATATGTGGTAATACTGACATTCATATCTGCCAAGTTCTAGCTTTGAGTTTCAGGTGTCACATAGGTACCCAAAGTTCCAGGGATTGATCAGGTTATACACAAAGAGGTAGGCATCTCGGAATCTGGAGATAGCCATTACAATTCAGGAATAAATGGGACTGCTGTAAGACCTTACAGTCTAGGGACTGTTGCAGTAAGTTTTCCCCTGATAAGGTGTACTCTAAGATTCAATTCTGAGTTTGCACATTGTAGTTAGTCCATATTAGTGAGGCATTATGGTGTTTGCCTTGGTTTCTGGTGTAGTTTACTCAAAATGCTGTGTACAGGATCCACTCACCTCACTGCTTGTCTCACAGCTTCACTACTTCTTGCAGTTGCTAAATATTCCATTGTATGCACACACAACAGTTCACTATTCTGTTCTTCGGTTAATGTACCCTTAGGCACCTCCACTCATTGCAAATCATGCATAATTTCTGCATAAACACCAGTGTGCAAATGTCCTTTCATGGCCTTGCTCTCAGATCCTCCAAGTATATGCTTCTTAATGAGGTTTCAGATCCTTATAGCACCCACATATCTGTCTAGTCTAGTTCATTTATTGTATAATTCAACATCTCTGTATCTTTATTGATACTCTGTCTATATATTGTATCCATTGATGAGAGCGGTGTATTGAAGTCTCCAACTATTATTGTAGAGGTATCTACTTCTCCTTTCAGTATTCTCAGTGTTTGCCTCATGAATTTTGGGGCACTCTGACTTGGTGGATAAATATTTATGATTGTCATGTTTTCTTGATGAATTGACCCTTTTATTAGTATATTGTGTCTTATTTGTCTCGTTTAATTGTTTTACTTTTGAAGTTTAATTTGCCTGATATTAATATAGCTACTCCCACTTTTCTCTGGTTGTTGTTTGTGTGAAATATCTTTCTCCAACCTTTCACTTTCAGTCTATTTTTGTCCTTGTGCCTAAAGTGAGTTTCTCGTAGACAGCATATGAATGAGTCCTGTTTTTTTTTTAACCCATTCTGCCAGTCTATGTCTTTTTATTGACGAGTTTAATTCATTAACTTTTAGTGTTATTACTGTAAGGGCATTACTTTCTTCTACCAATATGTCTTTTGGATTTTATGCATCATATCTTATTTTTTTCCTCTCTCTCCTTTTACCCTTCCTGATAATATTCATTTCTACACTCTTCTCCAAACTTCTCTCCCCTTTCCCCTCCCATCAGCCTGTAGCACTCCCTTTACGATTTCTTTTGGCTGTAGTGTCTTATTCACAAGCTCTCTCAGTGTCTGTCTGAAAATCTTTTAATCTCTCCCTCATTTTTAAAGGACACTGCTGCTGGACATAGAATTCTTGGTTGGCAGTCTGTCTCTCTCAGTATCCTAAATATATCATACCACTGTCTCCTCACCTCCACGACCTTTGTGGAGTAATCTGTACATAGTCTTATTGAGCTTGCCCTGTATGCAATGGACCACATATCTCCTGCTGCTCAGAATCCCTGCCCTGTCCCTGACATTGGACAGTCTTATCAGTAAGTGTCTTGGAGTAGGTCTATTGGGATCTATTCTGTTTTGGATATGCTGTACTTATTGAATCTGTAATTTTCTATCTTTCATAAGAGCTTGGAAATTTTCAGTGAATATTTCTTCTATTATTCTTTCTGCCCCTTTCCCCCCCTCTTCTCCTTCTGGGATACCTATAACATGTACATTCATGTGCTTCTTGTTGTCCCTCAGCTCCCTAAGACCCTGCTCATATTTTTCCATTCTTTTCACCATCTGTTCTTTTGTGTGTATGAATTCAATTGCCTTGTCTTCCAGTTCACTGATCCTTTCTTCTGCCTGTTCATATCTACTATTGTATCCCTCCATTGTGTTTTCCATATCCTCAGTTGTACCCTTCATTCCCATAAGTTCTGCCATGTTTGTTTCAACTTTATGAATTCTTCTTTATGGTCATCCAATGTCTTCTTTATATCCTTCATCTCATTTTTTCCATGTCTCCCCTCAGCTCACTGATTTGATTTTTGAATTGATTTAGGGATCTGTTTGATTATTAATTAGTTGTTTCAATTCCTGTATCTCAGTTGAAGTGTTAGTTTGTTCCTTTGGCTGGTCCATATTTTCATAGTTCCTGGTATGGCTCATTATCTTAAGATGTCTCGGCATCTGACTTTCTTGATTAGTTTATTCTGGAGCTTGTTTTAACTTTTACCTAGGGTTTTCTTGTTGGTTGGCTTTGTTATCTATACTTTGGTGTTCAGTACAACTTATTCTAGACCTCTAAATTAGTTTCTATTTAGTAGATCAGAATTTTTGACCTCTTGTTCTTCTGGTTCTTGCTCTGCCTCTATGTAGCCTTTTCTTGAGTGGGTCTCCACAGATATGGTCAACCCCAGTCAGGTTTTCTCAGTCCATAGAGGCCCAGATCTCAGAAGGCAGATATGGAGTTTCCCTGAGAATGAGACCCTCTGTGAGGCCTTTAGACTGTGATTTTCTTATCCTGTTCAGCAGGTGTTTGCTGGCCTGCAGTTTCCTCATCAGTGTAAAGAGGTGCATTGTCTTTAATTTTCCCACTGACTCTGACCTTGTCAGGAGCATGACTGATTGAAGATGGTTTCTGATTTCCAGCCCCTGGGGTCTGAGTTCTTTGAAAGAGGGCTGCCAACTGAGCTGGACCATGCCCCTATTTTCTTGGGGAAATTATGCCCTTTTGGGTGTTGTCTCCTCTACTAGGTTCATTGTTTTGTCTGTCAGACCTATCTCAGCTCTCTGTTGCCTGGGTCCAGAGGCCAGTTGCAAATATCTAGGCTTTCTGTAAAGAGCTATATAGAATAGATATTTTAAAAAGAAAGAAAGAAAAGAAAAGAAAGGAAAAGAAAAGAAAAGAAAAGAAAAAGATAAACAGAAGTGCCTTTTTTAAGGCCTTTCCCCAGCTTGGAAGTTTTGTATAGAGTATTTAAAGATGCACTTTGGGCCATTATCTGTATAATTACTCTCCAACAGCTTTAATTCCACCTTTTCCAGGGGGCTATTGAAGTGTTAAAAGATAAGGAGTCAGAAAGCAAGAAAATAAAAGGGGAAAAAAGTGTAGGAATAAAGGAATCCTTTTTGGAGCCATGGAATGTGTGCCCACTTCTATGTGCCATCCCCTTTCCTGGAGCCCAGCCCTTCTGTAGCACCCCCAGCTCCAAAAGTTAATTGATTTTTAAAATAAATCTGCAGTTGAGGCTGGGTTGAGCCCCCGCTTCTTGCTCCAAGCAGATTCTTTTTCCCTTTCAGGAAGCCAGCTGTAAGACAGTCCATGGGTTCTGGACAGGGAGGGGTGCCAGACCACTGGTCAGGGGAACTTACAAATTTTGCTGCAATCTCAGCTTTTCCATCCATTCCAGACCTGTGTGTGATGTGTGACTGATCACTGGAGACCCTGAAAATACTGTTTCTTGCAGTTCCTGGCTGATTACCAGCTGCCCTAGGAGAGAGACTAAATTCCACACCTCACCACTCTGCCTCTTGCCCTGCCCCTTTGATATATAATCTTTTGATTTTTCTAATTTGGAACAATTATCTTTGTGTGCACAAACTTTTAAAAGACATTTTATTAAGATATATTCACATACCATACAATCCAGCCAACCTATACAATCAATGACTTTTAGTATAATCACAAAGTTGGGCATTCATCAACACAATCAGTTTAGAATATTTTCAAACTCCAAAAAGAAAAACCTTATATCCCTTAGCAGTCACTTCTCAATCCCTTTACCTTTTTCTAGCCCTATCTAACCACTAGACTATTTCTTCCAGGGAAAACACTTTTTTTTCCATCTCAAATTTATTTATATTTACTTTTTATGTAAGCAGAGTAAAACATTATGTAGTAGTTTGTGTCTTGTTTCTTTCACTTAGCATAAAGTTTTTTTTTTTTTTTGCAATTGTTGGAAGAATATTCATATCTTCCTATTTACTGCAGTCCATAGTTTGATTTAGCTGTATTTTTACCCATTATTATATATACAATACTTTTATTGACACCTCATAATAATATTGTATATTTCTTCTAATTTATGAAAGAACATTCTTGTATTTGTGCTACTGATCACACTTATCATACACAAGAGTGTTTACTATGTTATACAGTCTGATGTTTAATCCTCTAGCTTTCCTTCTATTGACATACATGACCCTTAACTTTCCTTTCAACAACAAGCAGACCAACATATCATCACAGAAGCATACATGTCATGGGAGTCCTAGAAGGGGAAAAGAAGGGAAAAGGGGCATAAAGAATATTTGAGGAAATAATGGTCAACAATTTCCCAAACCTTATGAAAAACATAGATATCCATGCCCAAAAAAGTGCAACATACTCCAAACTGCACAAATCTGAATAGATCTACTCCAAGACACATACTAATCAGAATGTGAAAAGCTAAAGATAAAGAGAGAATTCTGAAAGCAGCAAGAGAAAAGTCATCCACCTACAAGTGATGCCCAGTAAGACTAAGTTCTGATTTCTCATCAGAGAACATGGAGGTGTGAAGGCAATGGTAAGATATATATATGATACTGAAAGAGAAAAACTTCCAGCCAAGAATTCTCTGTCCAACAAAACTGTGTTTCAGAAATGAGGGAGAGTTTAACACATTGACAGATAGACACTGAGAGAGTTCATTAACAAGGGTCCTGCCTTACAAGAAATACTAAAGGGAGTCCTGCAGGCTGAAAGGCAAAGATAGGAAAGAGTGAGGCTTGGAGGAGAGTAGAGAAATGAAGATTGTGAAGGTAACTAAAAGGGTGAAAGAGACAAAGATAAGACATGACATATAAAAACCAAAGGATAGCCCCCGCGGCCCGCTCCGAGCCATCGTCCGCGCGCACCCCACCTTCGCTTGCCGGGTCCCGGCACAGGCCCCTCAGGCGGCGGTGGTGAGGAGGTGCGGAGGCGGCGGCTGGGCTGAGGAGCGCAAGCAACGGTGAGGCTGAGAAGTGCGAGGAAGTGTGGCCGCAGCCCGGCGCCATGAGCGGCTCCTCGGCCACCCCGTACCTGGGCAGCAAGACCAGCCTCATCTCCAAGGTGCAGATCTGCTACGAGAGCATCCTCTACACCATCGACACGGACAACTCCACCGCGGGGCTCGCCAAAGTGAGGTCCTTTGGTACTGAAGACTGCCCCACAGATAGGCCTCTCCCCCCCTCCCCCCTCCCCCGCCAAGAGAGGAAATCTATGAGTACATCATTTTCCGAGGAAGTGATAACAAAGATATTACTGTGTGTGAACCTTCGAAAGCTCAACACACACTACCTCAAGATCCTGCTATTGTTTAGTCTTCCCTGGGCTCTGCCTCGGCGTCGTCCTTCCAGCAACACATGCCTTACAGCCCTTTCCGAGGAATGCCGCCCTGCAGCCAGCTGGCGGCCAGCTCCCTGCTGAGCCAACAGTACGCAGCCTCCCTGGGCCTTGAGAAGTTGGTAAGCCCTCCAGCTTCAGCCGCTGCTTCCAGCCCTAGTTCTTCTCCATCTCCACAACCCGTTTCAGAGCTTGACATGTCCTCAGAGCCACATCAGCTCACTTCCAAGGGAGCTGCTTTTCCATCCATCCCAGTTGGCAAGAGCCCCATGGTGGAGCAGGCTGTCCAGACTGGTTCTGTCGATCACCTGAATGCCAAAAAGCTGTTACCTGGCAAGGGCACTGCAGGGATGCAGCTCAACGGTCGCCAGGCCCAGCCGAGCAGCAAGACCGCCAGTGATCTAGTTCAGCCCACAGCTGTGCAGAGTCAAGGGCAGGTGAATGATGAGAACAGAAGGCCTCAGAGAAGACCAGGGAACAGGCAAACGAGGAATCACTCTAGAGGACAAAACCGCCCAACTAACATTAAGGAAAACACAATCAAGTTTGAAGATGATTTTGATTTTGAGAGGGCAGATGCTCAGTTCAACCGAGAGGAGCTCCACAAAGAATTTAAGAAGAAACTGAATTTTAAAGATGACAAAGCGGAGAAGGGGGAAGAGAAGGACCCCAAGTGACCCCAAGTGACGAGACCCCTGCCGAAGAAGACCTGCTGGGGCCCAACTGCTACTACGATAAATCCAAGTCTTCCTTTGACAACATCTCCTCTGAACTCAAGACCAGTTCCAGGCGCACCATGTAGGCCAAAGAGAGGAAGCTCAATACGGAGACCTTCGGGGTGCCACGGAGGTTTCTTTGTGGACATAGTTTCCCGGGGTGGATTTTGAGGAGGCAGAGGCAATGGTATGGCCCTTCACAACCCAACGTCCCACCGAGCTGGGACTGGCAGGGTGTAGAGTACCCGAAGGCTCCACCTGAAGCAGCACAGACATGACACTGTGTGTGGAAGGACACGTAGAAAACGCTGCGCTTACTGTGGGAGAAATGGGTCACTTTGTTTACTAAGTTTGGAAAATTCCCATACTACTTAATGTTTTGGACTTAACTGAACTTGGACATGGTCTGAGTTAAAACCACTTATTTTTTGGGGAAGTGTTCATGGGTAACCTCTTTGAGGTGTGTTGGCCTATTTCTCCTTTGCAGTTGCGTACGGCCCAATTCTAAGGTTTTGGTATTTTGCAGAAAGGGTCTGTTATGAATGCTTGACCCTCACTCAGTGACTTTTCTTTAATGACAGCCTTGACTTTGACTTTCAAGGGGAACCAAATCTTATCTGGCAGATGAGGCAGCCAAGCATGTCTGTAACCCAGCTGGCCTGGCACCCCTGCTGACGGGGGTGGTCTCAGGAGCCGGGGCGGGAGTGAGGGGCAGGGTAGGGAAGTGGGGCATCTCGTGGATCATGTTGTGTAAGTGAATGGGATACTCTGATGTCTAGAGTGGAGTTGGCAAGGTTGGGGGCTGGCAGGGGGTAGGGGAGGACTGGGGGAACTTTCAGGCAAAGGAAGGGGCCCCTGACACTAGTTACTTGGCTGGCATCTACAGGGCCCTGCGTCCACAGGGCCCTCCTCCCCGTCCCGGATGTGAGTCAGTTCAGCATCGGACTCTGGCAGCCGCTCCCGGGTGTTCTCATCTCCTTTGGAAATGAGCCGGTCATTTTTTTTTTTGGCAAGGTCAGTTAACCAAAAGCCTATTTCTTCTCAGTTGTAAATAGTTCTGTGTTTTTGTTTTAAAGGTGGGGTGGAGGGAGGGTGGGGAATATAAATTTGTTGCCTGAGTGAATGGGTCAGACCTTTTAGTGTGAGCATGCTTCCCTCTGACAGACCATTTTGTGGAAAACAAGCACCTTGTTAACCAAACCCCTTTAAGCAGCCATAAAAGGTTTTCATTGTATATTAAGTTACTGTAAAGGCTTGGGTTTATTTTTGTAGGACTTACTGGCTAAGAGTTAGAACAGCAGTGGGGCTGCTTTGTTGGAGTAATGTAAATTGTGATTATAAATAAACATGCAAATGTTTAAAAAAAAAAAACCAAAGGATAAAATGTTTGAAGTAAGTGCTACTATCATGGTAATAACATTGAATATTAATGGATTAAAGTCCCCAATAAAAAGACACAGTTTGGCAGAATGGATATAAAAATATGATCCAAGCATGTGCTTTCTTTAAGAGACTCATCTGAGACCCAGATTTATTCCTTCAAATTAAGTTTTAAAGGCTAGAGGTCAAAAGTCAACATGTCAGGAATGTTGTTGCTGACAGGGCGATGCTGAAATGAGACAC
Organism: Choloepus didactylus; assembly: GCF_015220235.1. Classification (NCBI taxonomy): domain Eukaryota; kingdom Metazoa; phylum Chordata; class Mammalia; order Pilosa; family Megalonychidae; genus Choloepus; species Choloepus didactylus. The sequence continues at coordinate 62,251,368 of NC_051326.1, read as the reverse complement.
AGACACAAAGTTAAGATTTAAGGGAGCAGGGGACCCACTGCATCTCATGCTAAGTGGGTGCTGATGTACCTGTGCTCCAGTTATTTATTCGTTTGTTACACAAAGCAAGACTACACTACGTGATCAAAGCATTTAGGGTCTCTCAGATATTAATCTTTACATCCTGCTGCAGATAAGAAGGAACAATCTGGGGTCAATGGTTAATGCTGCTGTCATAGTCACAAGACACACATCTTTACAAGGCCTGCCTACACGGTGTTCCATGCGGGCTTGTGGCCCAGCGTTCCAGGCCACCACCCTGGACATGGTCTAAGTGACATGAAAAGCTTGGTTCCCCACAGAATGTAATACTTAATCCTGGAGATTTGGTATCTGTTGATGACAGTCTTTTGTCACATAGTGTTGTCCTAGAATCCTCCTGTGATTTTCTCCTACTGATCGGCAAAATTACTTGTTTATAAGGGACCCAGCAATACAGATTTGGGGACCACCCTGTTTAATTCTGCTGACACCTAAATAGGATCTAGAAAATCCTGTTCATAAATGCTCCACACTTATAAATGATAACACACCTTCAAAGGGTCTTATATACAAATAGGTCCACACTCTCTGGAACAAGGATGAAGAATAAGAACATGTATGTTTTGGGGTTATGTAATTCAATCTACCAAAAACATGTCTTACAAAAAAATCTCTAATTTATTACTTCAGACTGAAAAGAATCTCCTATAGACAGGGTCTTGAATCCACAGAGAGAAATGAACATCAGAAATGAAAGTTATGTGGGTTAATATAAAAGGCTGTATAGACATACATTTTCTCTTCTCTGGTCTTAATTTCTTTAAAAGATGTAACATTATATAAAGCAATAATTATAACGTTATATGGTGGGTTTATATCATACATAGGTATATAATGACAAAACATGAAGAAAAGGGGGAAGACACTGAGCTACATTGGAGCAAAGTTTCTATATTTTCTGAAATTAAGTTAGTAAAAAATTGAGATACATATGCTAATCTTTCAATTACAAAAACGAAGAATAACTAAAGAAAAAGTTGAAATGAACAAACTGAAAACTAATACAAATGAGGGTAGTCAACTGGAACAGAAGAATGAAAAAGAGAGAAGACATAGAAAAATCCCAATTTGGAAATATACATCCAGACATTTAATGGAAATATACATTCAATATGAATTGCCTAATCTCCCCAGTCAAAGTTGGAGATTGTCAGATTGGATGAAATGGCAAGATCCAATTTTATACTGTCTACAAGAGACCCAACTTACATTCAAGCCAAAAATAGGTTGAAAGTAAAATGACAGAAAAAGGTATACCATTCAAACAGTAAGCATTAGAGAACTGGAGTATTTATATTAATATCAGAATTTATGAAAAGAAATATTACTACAGACAAAGAGGGGCATTTCAGAAGAGTAAAGATTCAATACATCAGGAAGACAGAACCATTGTAAATACCAGCACACTTCACAACTTAGCCTCCATGTACGTGAAGTAAAAGCTGACACCCTTCTCAGAGATGATCACTAAAGATGGAGGGGGCAACATTACTACCTCCTGATCTCCCCAGCTCAGTTTCTTCCACTTTATACAGCCAACTATACTATATTTATCATGACTGTTTTAATCATATGTTTGCTTGTTTGGCTCACCCAGAGCACTTTCTTCCTCCAAATGTTCAACCTATAGCAGTTTTTCACACATACAGTTGATGTAAAATGAGTGTTTTAGAATGAATGAATAAACGAATGAACAGCACCCAGACAGAGATGGAGAAGCAGCAGAGCATAGCATATTTTAGGAACTGTTAAAATTATTCCAAATTCTTCCAGTAGCATTTTCCAAACTGAGTTCCTAGAGATGTTAATAGGCATTCAGTGAGAAACAGTAGTTTGATGCTTAAGCTTTTCTTTCTCTATTCCTTTCTTGGATATTCTCAATGACTGTTACAGTGTTTACGTGTTTTCTCACTTTTGCAAACTTATTTGACCAGAATTTTATTAATATCTTGAGGAACTTCTCCTCAGAACCCTGTCTGGAATATGCTGACCTCTAGTGTAAGACATCTCTAGGGCTCATGGGGGATGATCCTGGAGAGGTGGATCACAGCCAGCCCACCAGATTTCTGGTACAAAATGCTGAGGAATTTGAACCTTACTTTGCAGACTACATAAATCATTGAAAGGTTTTAGATGAGGGAGTTATATTGTCTTATTTGCATTTTATAAATATCCCAGCAGCAGTGTAGAAGATGAACTGGAGTGTGGCCTGGCAAGAGGAAGAGGAACTAGTGGTAAATTTGTGGCAGTGAGCCAGGCTATAAATGATGAAGTCATGGACTAAGTCTATGACGAGAAGGATAGGGAGGAGGGGTGAAATTAAGAAAACATATGTAGTAAGTATAATTGACACATATTCCTGACTAACTGCCTAATTGCATAAAAGAATGAGAGAGCAGAAAGTGTTATGGAAACTTTCCAGCTTCTGAATTTTAGAATTGAGTAGGTGATGATGTTGATCCTGACAAGGAAGGGGGAGTGGAACTTTGGGGGAAGAACATTAGTTAGAGGTACCTGTGAGAGTCCTATTGTAAATTCAGATGTGGGTTTCAGGAGAGTGTTCTGGGCTAGATGAGCAGGGTTTCAGGTCACTGGCATATTGTTTGAGTTGAAGTCATAGGTGTTGTTGTCACTCAGAGAGAGAAATACTATGTAGAGTGACAGGGAAGTGGCCAGTAGCTTGAACCATGAGGGGTAAACAGAGAAAGAAGACACCAAGAAGGAAGAAACAGAGAGGTAGGTGGGAAAGAAAAGGATGATATGGGGAAACCAAGTTGATGGTAGGGGAAGAATATAATCAAATTAATATACAATGCTGCAAAGTCCAGATGAAAAGATGAAGAATGATAGAGGAGAGTGGCTATTGCATTTGAGAACTTGAATATTATTGGTAATCTTACGAGAGCAGTTTCAGTGGAGTGGCTGGCTCATGTGTGGCAAGATCACCATGGATTAATTAAAGAGCATTAAATCTGAGCAGGTTATTCACAAGACTCATCTAAGAAGCTTAGATGTGAAATGAGAGTGAGAAAGCAGGACTTGGAATGGTGAGGTCCTTTGGGGAAGCTATCTTAGTGTTGGATAAGACTTCAAGAGAGGAGGAGAGCATGTGTCAAGGAGAAGTCAGAGAGAGGGAGACACTGACATCTGAGGGGTGTGAGCATGGCTGCTAGGAGGCAGGATGAGAAGCTTCATATTCAAGGCCAACTGCGTAATTCTAGCCATATTTTCTTACTCAAGAAACTTGCCCATCAATAAGTATATTTCTGTAAGACACAATATTTTAAATAGAGTCAGTAAATTGAGTAGAGACATCTTCCCCATGTATTTCCTTCCATAGTAGCTTAGATATAAGTACATGTTCACTTGCCCACAAATGGGCTTTGCTCATCCTGCTGCTTCTGCACTGCTCCCACCCTGTCACAGTCTTATTCCCCCAGCCCTTTTCCATATAGAGATTCTGTGAATAAAATCCACACCTATTGTGTCTGACCAAGACCTCATGTGATCTGCCTTCTGCCTTCCTCTCCAGTTGCGTATCCAACTCCTGTGTCCTACTCTCTTTTCTATTCCTTGAGCTGGTGAGGTGCTTTGCCCCTTCTGGACATTTGCCCTTCTTTGCTGCCATGAATGCTCTTTCCTTAGCACTTTGCATGGCTAATGCCTCATTCTTCATTTCTCAGTCTGAATGTCACTATATCTCCTCACAGGAAAGTAGATCTATGTAAACCCATCCTTTATTAGTGATCATAATACTGTGTAACTCCTTCAAATTTCTTAGTGGCAAAACGGCTAGCTTTTCTTGTTCTAAACTAGACCAGCTGGGTTTAAAACACCATCAAGGTGACCAATAAGTCTTAAGTGTATAACATTTGAGATTGTGAAATGAGTAATGGCAAAGGAGAAAATATTTATTTTCATGATGTTTCAGGGATAATCTTGTTCAGGGCCAAGACCTCATATTCATCTAAAGGCTGAAATTCAGATACTGACATTATCTGCAAGTGAGACTGTAGATTCCTCAGTTGGCTGTGTTATTAGTTCATTCAATGAGCCTTTAGAATGTGCCATAATATAATCCTGCTTTTCAACCTTTTTTGTTGGTTTATTATATATAGGTCCCCCCACACCCAGGGGGCTCCACCATCAGCAGGAACCTGGAGGGAAAGAGTGACTTGGAAGGAAGGGGATTGGGCAGCAGGGATTTCAGAGCTGGCTCCCTGTAATCCACGATTCAGGCCATGAATTCTGGACCATGAGGGTCTGCATCCAGAGAAAGATCTCTGGAGTGTCCAAGTTCAGTGGTCTCTGCACTGACCTTGTGACAACAGGCTGGAATGATTGCTCAGAACCACAAGCTGAATAGGATGGAGCCAAGAAGGTTGGGGGTCTCAGGGAGGAAAATCTGGGAAGAAAAGTTGCTTTTTAGAGGTGGCAACTGAAGGGAGCTCAGAGCTGGAAAGATGACTGTGGCCAAACACACCTGTGCCAGTCAGTGTGGGCTGTGGGGCTTCAGGGCTTCCTGCCTCAGCCTTCCCAGTGCCCAGATTGCTCTGCATAAAGGGCTGTGTGCACATCCAGTTTTCATTTCCTTTTTCCTCCTTTTATTAGTCTCATCATGAACAATGGAATGTGCATGGGCAGAGCACCCACACTGCTGCCAAGTGTAGAGCCACCAGGGCCTATACCAAAGACCTCTCCTATTAATTACAGGATATGCCTTTGTGGACATAACTGCCAAACATAAACAGTTAGTGTTTACTGTTTCAATGTTGGTATTTTTGGGAAAGGGAAATACCCAAGTGGAGCAGAGGAAATGCCAACAGGACAGTCACAAGGAACTCATAGTCCTCACAGGAGGATGGCTGTTTCTTACATTCCCCTGGAGTGGAATTTCAGAGTGTGCTTAACTTCTGGGTTTAACCCTCCCAGTACTCTGCATGCCTGCCTTGAACAGCCTCATGACCAAGCCCGAGTTAAACACCCTCCATCCTGATTTTGGGGGTCTCATATCCACATACCTGACAGTGTGATTCTAGGACTTTGATGGTTGGCTGCAAGGCACAGTCCAGCCTCTGGATGCTGTCCAGATCCAGCCACTGTGACTATTTGGAGGAGTCATGGCTGGTGCCATGTATGTTAGGCAGCAAGGATGCCTGTGCTGCCTTTGTCCCGTCTACTCCCAAAGCTGTAGAAATCTGGGGCTTTCAGGAGAACTCGCCCTGCTGCATGCCTGGAAAATGTCCCAGCCTTGGCCCTGCAGTGAATGAATTTCTAGGCAGATTAAAAACAGTCCTAATCACTGGGGTGTTTTTGGAGAATAGATATTTGTGGGGGTAACCTTTATCAAGAATGAATGTTTGTACCTGACTTTGAGGTCTTTGACATTAAACAATAATCAGTTGTCTTTGAGGGGCTTGCTGTTGGTGACAGATCACTTGACAAGGCACCCCTCAACCCAGCTGTATTTCCTAACTGCCACTGGCCTGGGCATGTGATGCATCGCTGCAAAGCTAAGATTTCTTCATTGTGAAAGAGGGCACTAACAGTACTTGATTTTCTTGTGTGCTTTTTTTTAAGGTATATAGACTTTGTGTTTTATTGTTTGTGTGTTTTTTTAAAATTCAATTTTATGAGATATATTCACATAATCATCCATGGTATACAATTAACTGCTCACAGTACCATCATATAGTTGTGCATTCATCAGCCCAGTCTGTTTTTGAACATTTTCATTATGCCAGAAAGAATAAAAATAGGAATAAAAAATAAAAGTAAAAAGGAACACTGAAATCATCCCCCCATCCCACCCTATTTTCCGTTTGGTCTTTGTCCCCATTATTCTACTCATCCATTCATACACTGGATAAAGGGAGTGTGATCCACAAGGTTTTCACAATCACATTGTCACCTCTTGTAAGCTACATAGTTATACAATCATCTTCAGGAATCAATGCTACTGGGTTGCATTTTGATATTTTCTATTCTAGCTATTCCAATACACTAAAACCTAAAAAGGGATATCTATATAGTGCATAAGAATGCCCACCAGAGTAACCTCTCAACTCCATTTGAAATCTCTCAGCCACTGAAACTTTCTTCTGCTTCATTTCACTTCCATTTTTGGTAAAGATATTCTCAATCCCACAATGCTGGGTCCCAGTTCATCCCCGGGAGACATAGCCTGCATTGCCAGGGAAATTTACACCCCTGAGAGTCAGATCCCATGTAGGAGGAGGGCAATGAGTTACCAGCCAAGCTGGCTTGGCTAGAGAGAGAGGGCCACATCTGAGCAACAAAGAGGTACTCACCAGGAGGCTTTTAGACAAAATTATAAGCAGATTTAGCATCTCTATTGAAGCAACGAGCTTCATAAAGGCAAGTCCCAAGATAGAGGGCTTGGCATACCAAACCATCAGTCCTCAATGTTTGTGAGAACACCAGCAATGATCCAGGAGGAGAAGTTCAAAATTACTACATTTTCCCCCAGCTCATCAGGGGATCCCTGCATATATGTATTTTTACTCTCTGCCCTAATTACTTTGGGATGTGTTACTATTTCACACTAACCTGTACAACCCTACCAGAACTCATTTCCTATTCAAACTTCCAGGTAATTATGGTGTTTGAACAAGCTGACTGTACAAGTTAAATTGTTTATCGTGCTAGAGAAAATATAGATCCTGTACCAAATAAACATCTCTTTCCTTGGTCTGACACAGAAGTTGAAGTTATAAAACATGGTATCATCCTTTACTCTTTTTTTTTTTTATCTTCATTTTATTAAGATATATTCACATACCACGCAGTCATACAAAACAAATCGTACTTTCGATTGTTTACAGTACCATTACATAGTTGTACATTCATCACCTAAATCAATCCCTGACACCTTCATTAGCACACACACAAAAATAACAAGAATAATAATTAGAGTGAAAAAGAGCAATTGAAGTAAAAAAGAACACTGGGTACCTTTGTCTGTTTGTTTCCTTCCCCTATTTTTCTACTCATCCATCCATAAACTAGACAAAGTGGAGTGTGGTCCTTATGGCTTTCCCAATCCCATTGTCACCCCTCATAAGCTACATTTTTATACAACTATCTTCGAGATTCATGGGTTCTGGGTTGTAGTTTGATAGTTTCAGGTATCCACCACCAGCTACCCCAATTCTTTAGAACCTAAAAAGGGTTGTCTAAATTGTGCGTAAGAGTGCCCACCAGAGTGACCTCTCGGCTCCTTTTGGAATCTCTGCCACTGAAGCTTATTTCATTTCCTTTCACATCCCCCTTTTGGTCAAGAAGATGTTCTCCGTCCCACGATGCCAGGTCTACATTCCTCCCCGGGAGTCATATTCCACGTTGCCAGGGAGATTCACTCCCCTGGGTGTCTGATCCCACGTAGGGGGGAGGGCAGTGATTTCACCTTTCAAGTTGGCTTAGGTAGAGAGAGAGGGCCACATCTGAGGAACAAAGACGCATTCGGGAGGAGGCTCTTAGGCACAACCATAGGGAGGCCTAGCCTCTCCTTTGCAGCAGCCGTCTTCCCAAGGGTAAAACTTATGGTAGAGGGCTCAACCCATCAAACCATCAGTCCCCTATGTCTGTGGTCATGTTAGCAACCATGGAGGTGGGGTAGGCCAATACCCCTGCATTCTCCACAGGCTCCTCAAGGGGGCACTACATCTTTTTTTTCCTTGTTTTTCTTTTTTTTTTCTTTTAACTTTCCCTTCTTTTTTAAATCAACTGTATGAAAAAAAAGTTCAAAAGAAAACAAACATACAATAAAAGAACATTTCAAATAGACCATAACAAGGGAGTAAGAAAAAGACAACTAACCTAAGATAACTGCTTAACTTCCAACATGTTCCTACTTTACCCCAAGAAAGTTACCTAATATAGCAACATCTCTGTGAACTTGTTCCTACTATATCCATCAGAAATTAACAGACCATAGTCATTCCTGGGCATCCCCAGAACATTAAATAGCTTATCTGTTCTTCTTGGATTATTGTTCCCCCTTCCTTAATTGCTCTCTATTGCTAGTTCCCCTACATTCTACATTATAAACCATTTGTTTTACATTTTTCAAAGTTCACATTAGTGGTAGCATATAATATTTCTCTTTCTGTGCCTGGCTTATTTCGCTCAGCATTATGTCTTCAAGGTTCTTCCATGTTGTCATATGTTTCACGAGATCGTTCCTTCTTACTGCCGTGTAGTATTCCATCGTGTGTATATACCACGTTTTATTTATCCACTCATCTGTTGAAGGACATTTGGGTTGTTTCCATCTCTTGGCAATTGTGAATAATGCTGCTATGAACATTGGTGTGCAGATATCTGTTCGTGTCACTGCTTTCCGACCTTCCGGGTATATACCGAGAAGTGCAATCGCTGGATCGAACGGTAACTCTATATCTAGTTTTCTAAGGAACTGCCAGACTGACTTCCAGAGTGGCTGAACCATTATACAGTCCCACCAACAATGAATAAGAGTTCCGATTTCTCCACATCCCCTCCAGCATTTGTAGTTTCCTGTTTGTTTAATGGCAGCCATTCTAACCGGTGTTAGATGGTATGTCATTGTGGTCTTACTTTGCATCTCTCTAATAGCTAGTGAAGCTGAACATTTTTTCATGTGTTTCTTGGCCATTTGTATTTCCTCTTCAGAGAACTGTCTTTTCATATCTTTTGCCCATTTTATAATTGGGCTGTCTGTACTATTGTCATTGAGTTGTAGGATTTCTTTATATATGCAAGATATCAGTCTTTTGTCAGATACATGGTTTCCAAAAATTTTTTCCCATTGATTTGGCTGCCTCTTTACCTTTTTGAGAAATTCCTTTGAGGTGCAGAAACTTCTAAGCTTGAGGAGTTCCCATTTATCTATTTTCTCTTTTGTTGCTTGTACTTTGGGTGTAAAGTCTAGGAAGTGGCCGCCTAATACAAGGTCTTGAAGATGTTTTCCTACATTATCTTCTAGGAGTTTTATGGTACTTTCTTTTATATTGAGATCTTTGGTATATTTTGAGTTAATTTTTGTGTAGGGGGTGAGGTAGGGGTCCTCTTTCATTCTTTTGGATATGGATATCCAACTCTCCCAGCCCCATTTGTTGAAAAGACCATTATGACTCAGTTCAGTGACTTTGGGGGCCTTATCAAAGATCAGTCGGCCATAGATCTGAGGGTCTCTCTCTGAATTCTCAATTCAACTCCGTTGATCTATATGTCTATCTTTGTGCCAGTACCATGCTGTTTTGGCAACTGTGGCTTTATAATAAGCTTCAAAGTCAAGGAGTGTAAGTCCTCCCACTTTGTTTTTCTTTTTTAGAGTGTCTTTAGCAATTCGAGGCATCTTCCCTTTCCAAATAAATTTGATAACTAGCTTTTCCAAGTCTGCAAAGTAGGTTGTTGGAATTTTGATTGGGATTGCATTGAATCTGTAGATGAGTTTGGGTAGAATTGACATCTTAATGACATTTAGCCTTCCTATCCATGAACATGGAATATTTTTCCATCTTTTAAAGTCCCCTTCTATTTCTTTTAGTAGACTTATGTAGTTTTCTTTGTATAGGTCTTTTACATCTTTGGTTAAGTTTATTCCTAGGTACTTGATTTTTTTAGTTGCTATTGAAAATGGTATCTTTTTCTTGAGTGTCTCTTCAGTTTGTTCATTTCTAGCATATAGAAACATTACTGACTTATGTGCATTAACCTTGTATCCCGCTACTTTGCTAAATTTGTTTATTAGCTCTAGTAGGTGTATCGTTGATTTCTCAGGGTTTTCTAGATATAAGATCATATCATCTGCAAACAATGACAGTTTTACTTCTTCTTTTCCAATTTGGATGCCTTTTATTTCTTTGTCTTGCCGGATTGCCCTGGCTAGCACTTCCAGCACAATGTTGAATAACAGTGGTGACAGCGGACATCCTTGTCTTGTTCCTGATCTTAGAGGGAAGGCTTTCAGTCTCTCACCATTGAGTACTATGCTGGCTGTGGGTTTTTCATATATGCTCTTTATCATGTTGAGGAAGTTTCCTTCAATTCCTACCTTTTGAAGTGTTTTTATCAAAAAGGGATGTTGGATTTTGTCAAATGCTTTTTCAGCATCTATTGAGATGATCAATTGATTTTTCCCTTTTAACTTGTTAATGTGTTGTAATACATTGATTGATTTTCTTATGTTGAACCATCCTTGCATGCCTGGAATGAACCCCACTTGGTCATGGTGTATGATTTTTTTAATGTGTCTTTGGATTCGATTTGCAAGTATTTTGTTGAGGATTTTTGCATCTATATTCATTAGGGAGATTGGCCGGTAGTTTTCCTTTTTTGTAGCATCTTTGCCTGGTTTTGGTATTAGATTGATGTTAGCTTCATAAAATGAGTTAGGTAGTGTTCCATTTTCTTCAATGTTTTGAAAGAGTTTGAGTAAGATTGGTGTCAGTTCTTTCTGGAAAGTTTGGTAGAATTCCCCTGTGAAGCCGTCTGGCCCTGGGCATTTATTTGTGGGAAGATTTTTGATGACTGATTGGATCTCTTTGCTTGTGATGGGTTGGTTGAGGTCTTCTGTTTCTTCTCTGGTCAGTCTAGGTTGTTCATGTTTCCAGGAAATTGTCCATTTCTTCTACATTATCCAGTTTGTTGCCATACAGTTGTTCATAATATCCTCTTATAATTTTTTTAATTTCTTCAGGATCTGCAGTTATGTCACATTTTTCATTCATTATTTTGTTTATATGGGTCTTCTCTCTTTTTGATTTTGTCAGTCTAGCTAGGGGCTTGTCAGTCTTGTTGATCTTCTCAAAGAACCAACTTTTGGTGATATTTATCCTCTCTATTGTTTTTTTGTTCTCTATGTCATTTATTTCTGCTTTACTCCTTGTTATTTCTTTTCTTGTACTTGGTTTAGGATTGGTTTGCTGTTCATTTTCTAGCTTCTTCAGTTGATCCATTAGTTCTTTGATTTTGGCCCTTTCTTCCTTTTTAATATATGCGTTTAGTGCTATAAATTTCCCCCTTAGCACTGCTTTTGCTGCATCCCATAGGTTTTGGTATGTTGTGTTCTCATTTCCATTCGTCTCCATATATTTAGCAATTTCTCTTGCTATTTCTTCTTTAACCCACTGATTGTTTAGGAGTGTGTTGTTTAACCTCCAGGTATTTGTGAATTTTCTAAGTCTCTGATGGTTATTGACTTCTAATTGTATTCCATTGTGGTCAGAGAATGTGCTTTTAATAATTTCAATCTTTTTAAATTTATTGAGGCTTGTTTTATGTCCCAGCATATGATCTATTCTGGAGAAAGTTCCATGAGCACTAGAAAAGTATGTGTATCCTGGTGATTTGGGATGTAACGTCCTGTATATGTCTGTTAAATCTAATTCATTTATCAGATTGTTTAGGTTTTCAATTTCCTTATTGGTCTTCTGTCTGGTTGATCTATCTTTAGAAGAGAGTGATGTGTTGAAGTCTCCCACAATTATTGTGGAAATATCAATTGCTTCTTTTAGTTTTGCCAGTGTTTCTCTCATGTATTTTGTGGCACCTTGATTGGGTGCATAGACATTTATGATTGTTATTTCTTCTTGTTGAATTGCCCCTTTTATTAGTATGTAGTGGCCTTCTTTGTCTCTCAAAACATCCCTGCATTTGAAGTCTATTTTATCTGAGATCAATATTGCTACACCTGCTTTCTTTTGGCTGTAGCTTGCATGAAATATTTTTTTCCATCCTTTCACTTTTAGTTTCTTTGTGTCCCTGTGTCTAAGATGAGTCTCTTGTATGCAACATATTGATGGTTCATTTTTTTTGATCCATTCTGTGAATCTATATCTTTTAATTGGGGAGTTTAATCCATTTACATTCAATGTTATAACCGTGAAGGCATTTCTTGAATCAGCCATCTTATCCTTTGGTTTATGTTTGTCATATTTTTCCCCTCTGTCTATTAATATCCTTTATTGTACCCATACCGAATCTCTTTAGTACTGAACCTTTCTCCAAGTCTCTCTGTCCTTTCTTTGTTTCTCTGTCTGTAGGGCTCCCTTTAGTATCTCCAGTAGGGCAGGTCTCTTGTTAGCAAATTCTCTCAGCATTTGTTTGTCTGTGAAAAATTTAAGCTCTCCCTCAAATTTGAAGGAGAGCTTTGCTGGATAAAGTATTCTTGGCTAGAAATTTTTCTCACTCAGATTTTAAATATATCGTGCCACTGCCTTCTTGCCTCCATGGTGGCTGCTGAGTAGTCACTACTTAGTCTTATGCTGTTTCCTTTGTATGTGGTAAATTGCTTTTCTCTTGCTGCTTTCAGAACTTGCTCCTTCTCTTCTGTGTTTGACAGTGTGATCAGTATATGTCTTGGAGTGGGTTTATTTGGATTTATTCTATTTGGAGTTCACTGAGCATTTATGATTTGTGTATTTATGTTATTTAGAAGATTTGGGAAGTTTTCCCCAACAATTTCTTTGAATACTCTTCCTAGACCTTTACCCTTTTCTTCCCCTTCTGGGACACCAAAGAGTCTTATATTCAGCCGTTTCATATTATCTATCATATCCCTGAGGTCCATTTCAATTTTTTAATTTTTTTCCCCATTCTTTCTTTTATGCTTTCATTTTCCATTCTGTCATCTTCCAGGTCACTGATTCGTTGTTCAACTTCCTCTAGTCTTGTACTATGAGTGTCTAGAATCTTTTTAATTTGGTCAACAGTTTCTTTAATTTCCATAAGATCATCCATTTTTTTATTTAGTCTTGCAATGTCTTCTTTATGCTCTTCTAGGGTCTTCTTGATTTCCTTTGTATCCCGTACTATGGTCTCATTGTTCATCTTTAGTTCTTTGAGTAGCTGCTCTAGGTGCTGTGTCTCTTCTGATCTTTTGATTTGGGTGCTTGGGCTTGGGTTATCCATGTCATCTGGTTTTTTCATATGCTTTATAATTTTCTGTTGTTTTTGGCCTCGTGGCATTTGCTGAACTTGATAGGGTTCTTTTAGGATTTGTAGACCAATTGAAGTCCTTATCTCTAATTTATCAGATCTACAGCTTCGTGGAGTACACTTTCTCTAACTAACCAGCAGGTGGCGTCCACAAGCCACCTGTTCTCCACAAGCCAGTTCTCCCCTGCTTAGCCTTTTTGGTGAGTGGGGTAGTGAGTCTTGTGGGGTCCAATTGGTGTACCAAGGTTGCGTGTATAGTTGGTGTTGCCTGCCCTGTATATGGGGCGTGTTTCTGGGCAGTCAGGGAGGGGGGGTGGCCCTAACAATCAAATCTCCCTGGTGATCCTAGAGTTTTAAAGCTGCTGCAATAGTCTAATCCTTCAGTTCAGTCCTGCCATAGTTTGTCTCTGCCACTGACCCACAAGTCCTTGGTATTGGCGTATGGCTCCTGAGATTTTCAAGTGGGCCCCTCTTCCAGGCTGTGCACCCCGGGTCCTCTGTTGAGGGATGACTGTGCTATGTCACAGGTGAGTGCCATCCCCCCAGGGCAGTTCTGGGCTGCTGGGCTGTGTAGGGAGGCTCCCAGTCTGCTGAAATGATGGCTGAATGGGGCTTTGTTAATTCACACTGCTCCACCTTCCCAACTCTGGGACAATCAGCTGAGGTTCCAGGGAAGGCTAATGTCCACGCCCAGTTTTGTGGTGTGTGCCTGTTATTTGAAGCACTTCCGTCACACTGGGTTGTCTGGGGCAGCTCTGGGCTATGGGGCTGGCGATGGGCAGGAGTGTTTCCTGTCCACCAGGATGATGGCTGTGAGCGGACACCCCCCTTTTCTTGGGAAGTTGTGGTGTTTAGTGAATTTTCTCAGCCACTGGATTATTGCCTTTTGTCTCAGAGCTCTCTTAGTTCTGCTCTTGACTTGACCTGTCCAAATTGCAAGTCTTTGAAGCTTTCTGTATTGGGCTTCTTAGAGTAATTGTTTTAGAAAAAGAAAAAAGGATTAAAAAAAAAAAAAAAGGGCCCTCCTCAGAGATCTAATGGGCCATTGAAATGCTAAGAGACAAAGCAGCCAGGGCCATTAAGGAAAGGTCCACAGGGCAGAGAGATCAGCTTTTCTTCGGGATTTGCATATGACCCTCAGGGCCTGAGCTCTGCCCTTCCCCTTTCTATGTTCACCAGAACTCTAAAAATCCTCCGCTTTTATTGTGGAGTTTTTCGTGTTGTTTTTTTCTATGCCTGTCTCCTCTCTGCTGGGCTGGCTGCTCTCAGATTCTCTGGTGTCTGGTCTCAGTCTATCTATGGTTGGAGTTTGGATCAGTAGAATGAGTTTCCGATAAGGGCTGCCACTGCAGTTCTCCCTTCTCCTTCCCGGAGCTGACAGCCCCTCCTCCCACGGGACTGAGCCTGGCAGGGAGGGGCGCGGGTCCCCTGGCCACAAAAACTTACAGATTTCGCTGATCTCAGCATTTCCACGTTTTCATGAGTGTTGTATGAAGTATGCCCAAAGTCAGATTGCTCTGTGGTGTCCAGTCCACGCAGTTCCTGGCTTTCCACCTACTTTCCTGGAGGAGCAACCAAAACATACAGCTCACCAGTCCGCCATCTTGCCCTGCCTCCCATCCTTTACTCTTTGGCCTGATTTACCATAGTCCTAACGAGATCTGCTTCATTCATATCTCTAATTGAAGCCTGGACTCTTTTTCAGCATTTTTTTTTAACAGTTGCTGTATGTGCTAATATTGACATTCATATCTGCTGAGCTCTAGCTCTGAGTTTCAGGTGTCACACAGATACCCACAGTTACTGAGGCTGATCAGGTTATAGACAAATGGATCAGCATCTTAGAATTTGGAGACATCCATTACAATTCAGTAATAGATGTGACTGCTGTAAGAACTTACAATCAAGGGACCATTACAAGAAGCATTCCCTTGATAAGATGTGCTCTAAGATTCAATTCTGATTTTACACATTATGATTAGTCCATATTGGTGAAGCATTATAATGTTTGCCTTTATTTCTGGCATTCTGCACTAAAAATGCTGTCTGCAGGATCCTTTCACCTCTTTGCATGTCTCACAACTTCACTCCATCTTGCAGTTGCTCAATATTCCATTGTATGCATACACCACAGTTCACCGTTCAGCTCCTCAGTCGATGTAACCTTAGGTCACCTCCACCCACTGCAGATCATGAATACTACCTCCATAAAGACCAGTGTGCAAATGTCCATTCATGTCCCTGCACTCAGATATTCCAAGTATATACCCCATAAGGAGTTTTCAGAATCTTATGGAATCTGCATATTTAGCTTCCTGTGGAACCACCACACTGTCCTCCAGAAAGGCTACACTATTCCTCTTCCTCATCAACAGTAAATAAGTATATCCCTCTCTCCATGTTTTCTCTATCACTGTTATCCCTATTTATAGTTTTTCCTACAATTTGTAGAGATATATTCACATTCCATACAATTGTCCACAGTGTACAATCAGTTGTTCATGGTACCATCATATAGTTGTGCATTTATCACCACAGTCACCACTGGAGCATATTGATTACTAGGAAAAAATGTTTTTTTAAGAATAATAAGAAAGATAATAGAAAAATAAAATATCTTACAATACAATGTAATAGTAAGGTCAGACAATACCACCACTACCAAGAATCCCATATCCATCTCTTATATCCCCCTCTCATACACATTTTGCTTTGGTATATTGCCTTTGTTACATTTCATGGAAGCATATTACAATGTTAGCATTGACAGTAGACTCCAGTTTGCTTTGATTATATTTTTCCCCAATACTTTCTGTTCTGGTTTCCTATTGCTGCTGTTACGCAAAATACAAGAAATGGATTGGCTTTTATAAAGGGGGTTTTATTTGATTACAAAGTTACAGACTTTAGGCCATAAAGTGTCTAGGGTAAGGTGTCAGCAATAGGGTACCTTCACTGGAGAAAGGCCATTGATATCCGGAAAAACTTCTGTTAGCTGGGAAGGTATGTGGCTGGCATCTGGAAAACCTGTGTTAGCTGGGAAGGTATGTGGCTGTCATCTGCTTGCTCCCAGGTTGCATTTCAAAATGGTATTCTCCAAAGTGTTGCTCTTGGGTTGTTTTGTCCTCTCTTAGCTGCAGTTGCTCTACAAAATGTTACTGTCAGTTACTCTGAGTCCCTCTGTCTGTGAATTCCTTTATACAATTCCAGTGATCCAATTAACACTCACCCTGAATGGACAGGGTAACACCTCCATAGAAATTATGCAAACATTTCACTCACATTTGATTGAGTCACATCTCCATGGAAACACTCAAAGGATTCCAATCTAATCAACACTAATATTTCTGCTCCCACAAGATTGCATCAAAGATAATGGCATTTTGGGGGACGTAAAACATCAAAACTGGCACATTCCACCCCCTGGACCCCAAAATGACATGATCTTTCCATATACAAAATACATTCAACCCATCACAATATCACAGAAACTTAAATCATTTCAGTAACAATAGTTAAGTACGAGATCTTATCAAAATCAGTTACAGGTGTGATCTGCCCTAAAGCAAAATTCCCTTCTAGCTGTGGACCTGTGAAACTTAGAACAAGTTATCTGCTTCCAATATAAAAAGGAGGGTCATTTATATGATGAACATTCCCATTGCCTTAGGAGAAACAGTAAGGAAAACAGGGGTTAAGGGACAAAAACAGTTCCTAAAAACTGCAGGGCAAACTCTATTAGATTTCAAAGTCTGAGCAACATTTACAGAATGATGTTTTATCTTTTGGGCTTGAGAGAGTGGGAGTCCAGCCATTTCCAAGGGCCTTTGTAGAAGTCCTTTTCTCTCCAAACACTGGGGTGAGTGCTCCAACATATCCACACACTGGGGAGGCCACCTTCTTGGCCCCATCCTCCTCAAACATCAGGGCTCCACCCAGACTCTGCCTTTCCAGGGCAAAGGCTCTCCCCTCTCTGAACAGTGGGATGGTAGCCAGGCTCTCCCCAATCCTGGGAAAATGTGCTTCACTCTCTCTGGGGCCTGGGGTGGCAGTACTCATCCTGAGCATCAAGGCAAAAGGCCCGTGCTCTGCCTCTGGGGCAAACTCACTCTTTCCATGTGCATGGGCTGCTCCACTCTCCCAGCCTGAGACCTCTTGACTCCAGAGCTCAATCTCCATGGCTCTGTCTTTGTAGAAATATTTCCTTCTATTTGTTCCTTCTCCAGTCCAAACTGGCAATGTCTCCATCTAAATAGACCTCACAAAAATCTTGTTGGCATGGCATGAAGTACACAGGGGTTGAAACCATCAGACCACAGGAGTTTCCTTTCTGAATAACTCCTGAAATGGTGGATGGTTTACATATATGGTTAAATCCTCACATAGGGCTGTAGCTTCTGGGGTCTCACTTATAAGAAGCCCAGAATTTTCCAAACCATTAGTTTCTGGTTTCTTTGTACCCAAGTGTTCAGTTCTTAGCTTATCTCTCTATGCTCACATTTTACTATAATTTGCAAGTAGAAGCCAGGCCACACTTGATATTTAGTGTTGAAATCTCTTCAGCTATGTGTTCCAGCTCATTGCTTTCAAATTCTGCCATCCATCCAATACTAGTACTCAATTTTGCCAGATTCTCTGCCACTTTAAAACAAGGATCACTATTATTCCAGTTGGCAATGACATGTTCATCATTTCTACTGAAGGCTTCATCAGAAGTATCTTTAGAGTCCATATTTCTACCAACAGCTTCTTCAAAAAAAATCTAGGCCTTTTCTATCAAACTTCTCACAATTCTTCCAGACTCTTCCCCTTATCCATTTAAAAAGCCATTCCAACATGTTTGGTATTTGCAAGCTCAGCAGCACCCCACTTCTCAGGCACCAAAATCTGTTCTGGTTAGCTAATGCTGCCATTATGCAAAATACCAGAAACGGGTTGGCTTTTATAAAAGGGGCTTCATTTGATTTCAAAGTTACAGTCTTTAGGCCATAAAGTGTCCAGGGTAAGACATCAACAACAGGGTACCTTCACTGGAGAAAGGCCTTTGGCATCCAGAAAACCTGTATTAGCTGGGAAGGTACGTGGCTGGCATCTGCTTGCTCCCAGGTTGCATTTCAAAATGGCATTCTCCAAAGTGTTGCTCTTGGGTGGTTTTATCCTCTCTTAGCTGCAGTTGCTCTACAAAATGTTAGTGTCAGTTACCCTGAGTCTCTCTCTGTGAATTCCTTTATACAATTCCAGTGATTGAATTAACACCCACCCTGGATGGGTGGGGTAAAACCTCCATGGAAATTATCCAATCAAATGTTTCACTCACATTTGATTGAGTCACATCCCCATGGAAACACTCAATCAAAGGATTCCAATCTAATCAACATTATTAAGGGTGCTCCCATAAGATTGCATCAGAGATAATGGCATTTTGGGGGACATAATGCATCCAAACTGGCACATCATCACTTTTTAACACTTTGCATGGTTGACATTCATTTTTTCTCCCACATGTAAAAATATTTTTATATTTGTACATTTTGAAAAATCTATACCCACTCCAGTTTTTGCTAAGTTATACAGTCCTAGTCTTTTTCTTCTGTCTTTACCTCTGGTGTCATACATGCCCCTCTTCCACCTCTTTCAGCTTTACTCACAGACATCTTTGTTCAGTGTACTTACAATACTGTGCTACCATCACACATATTATGCTATCTATATCTAGATCTATACACTCAATCCTGCTGAACATTCCATAGTCCTTCAACATCAAATGTCCTGTCTCTACCCTCTTTCTGTTGCCTGATAGCCTGTGTCATCAGCTTTGAACTTTCAAAGTTTGCTCATGTTAGTGAGACCATACAGTATTTGTCCTTTTGTTTCTGGCTGAGTTTGGTCAACATAATGTCTTCAAGGTACATCCATGCTATTAATGTTCCTTGAATTTGTTCCATTTTACAGCTGCATAGTATTCCATCATGTGAATATACCACAGTTTGTTAATACACTCGTCCATTGATGGACATTTCCAACTCTTAGCAATTCTGCATAATGCCACTATAAATGTTAGTTTTCAAATGTCCTTTCATGTCTTAACTTTCAGTAATGTAATAGCTGGGTCATGTGCCACAGTGTCTTCCAGAGTGGATGCACCATTCTACCTTCCCACCAACAATTAATAGTGTGTCTCTTTCTCCACATCCTCTCCAGCACTTGTAATTTTCTGGTTTTTGTATAATGGCCATTCTGGTAGGTGTGAGATCATATCTCATTGTGGTTTTGGTTTACTTTTCCCTAATGGCCAGTTGAGCATTTTTTCATATGTTTTTGAGCCATTTATATTTCCTCTTCAGAAAAGTGTCTTCCCATGTCTTTTGCCCATTTTTAAATTGGGTTCTTTGTCTTTCTGTTGAGGTGTAGGATCCTTTTATGTATTTCAGATATTAAACCCTTGTCAGATGTGTGGTTTCCACATATTGTCTCCTATTACATAGGCTGACTTTTTACCTTTCTGGCAAAGTCCTTTGATGTACAAAAGTGTTTAATTTTGAGGAGATCCCATTTTTCTATTTCTTCTTTGGTTGCTCACACTTTGGGTGTAAGGTCTAGGAAACCACCTCCTATCACAAGACCTTTATGATATTGCCCTACATTATTTTCTAAGAGTCTGATGGTCTGAGCACTAATTTTTAGATCTTTGACCCATTTTGAGTTAGTTTTTGTATAAGGTGTGAGTTAGGAGTTGTCTTTCATTTTTTTAGAAATGGATATCCAGTTCTCCAAACACCATTTATTGAAGAGGCAGCTCTGTCCCAGTTGCTTTGGCTTGACTACCTTATCAAAGATCAATTGTCCATAGATGCAAGAGTCTATTTCTGAACACTCAGTTTGATTCCATCAGTTGGTATATCTATCCTTATGCCAGTACCATGCTGTTTCAACCACTGTAACTTTGTAATAGCCTTCAAAGTCAGGTAGTTTGAGACCTCCCAATTTGTTCCTCTTTCTCAAGATATTTTTGGCTATTCAAGGCACCTTGCCCTTCCAAACAAAATTCTTTCTTGGTTTTTCTGTTTCTGAAAAGTAAGTTGGGATTTTAATTGGTATTGCATTGAATCTATAAATCAGTTTACGTAGAATTGACATCTTAACTGTCTTTAACCTTCCAATCCATGAACACAGTATGTTCTTCCATTTTTAAAGGTCCTGTTTGATTTCTTTGGGCAGTTTCTTCTAGTTTTCTCTGTGTAGGTCTTTTGTGGCCTTTTTTAGTTTATTCCTAAATACTTAATTCTTCTGGTTGCTATTGTAAATGGAATTGTTTTCTTGATTTCCTCCTACTTTTGCACATTACTTGTGTGTGGGAAAACTACAGATTTTTGTATGTTGGGCTTGTAGCCTGCCACTTTGCTGTATTCTTTGATTAGTTCTAGTAGCTTTCCTGTAAATTGTTCTGGATTTTCTACATATAGAATCATGTCATCTGCAAACAATGAAAATTTTACTATTTCCTCTCCAATTTTGATGCCTTTTATTTCTTTTTCTTGACTAATTGCTCTGTCTAGAACTTTCAGCACAAT
This sequence comes from Choloepus didactylus, assembly GCF_015220235.1. Taxonomy (NCBI): domain Eukaryota; kingdom Metazoa; phylum Chordata; class Mammalia; order Pilosa; family Megalonychidae; genus Choloepus; species Choloepus didactylus. The sequence goes on along the minus strand of NC_051326.1, from coordinate 62,230,774 downwards.
GTTGAATGACAATGTTGACAGTGGGCATCACTGTCTTGTTCCTGATCTTAGAGGGACAGCTTTCAGTCTTTCAGCATTGTGTATGATGTTATCTGTGGACTTTTCTGGTATTGCCTTTATCATATTGAGTGTTCCCTTCTATTCCTATCTTTGAAGAGTTTCCATCAAAGAAGGATGTTGAATTTTGTCACATACCTTTTCTGCACCAATCAAAATGATCATGTGTTTCTTCTGCTTTGATTTATTGATGTTGGTGTATTACATTAATTAATTTTCTTTTGTTGAACCAGCCTTGAATACTGGAATAAATCCAACCTTGTTTTGGTAAATGATTCTTTTAATGTGCTGCTGAGTTTGATTTGTGAGTATTTTCTTGAGGATTTTTGCATTTATATTCATTAGAGATTGGTCTATAATTTTCTTTTTCTGTAGTATCTTTATCTGACTTTGGTATTAGGGTGATGTTGGCATCATAGAATGTGTTAGGTAGCTTTTCCTCCTGTTCAATATTTTTGAAGAATTTGAGCAGGATTGGTACTTTTTCTTGAATGCTTGGTAGAATTCACATGTGAAGCCATCTAGTCCTGGGCTTTTCTTTTTGGGAGCTTTTGTTGACTGATTCAATCTCTTTATTGTGATTGACTTGTTGAGGTCATCTATTTCTTCTTAAGTCAGTGTTGGTTGTCTATGCTTTTCTAGGAAGTTGTCCATTTCATCTAAGTTGTGTAGTTTACTAGCATATAGTTGCTCATAGTATTTTCTCATTATCTCCTTTAATTCTGCATGATCATTGTGTCTCCTTTCCCATTTCTGATTGTATTTATTTGTATCCACTCTCATTTTTTGTTTGACTAGTAGGGGTCCATCAATTTTACTGATTTTCTCAAAGAACCAGCTGTGCTTTTGTTGATTCTCTTTACTGTTTTCCTATTCTCAAGTTCATTTATTTCTGCTCTAATCTTTGTTATTTCTTTCCTTCTCTTTGCTTTGAGGTTAGCTTGCTGTTCTTTCTCTAGTTCCTCAGGATGAGCAGTTAATTCCTCAAATTTTGCTTCCTCTACTTTTTTAATATAGGTACTTAGGGCAATGAATTTCCCCCTCAGCACCACCTTTGTTGCATCCCATAAGTTTTGATATGTTGTGTTTTCATTGTCATTTGCCTGAAGGTATTTACTAATTTCTCTTGTAATTTCTTCCTTTACCCACTGGTTTTCTAAGAGTGTATTGTTTAGCTTCCATATATTTGTGAATTTTCTGAACTTCAGCCTCTTATTTATTTCCAACTTCATTCCATTATGATCTGAGAAAGTGTTTCATATAATATCAAAATTTTTAAATTTCTTGAGACTTGTTTTGTAACCCAACATGTGGTCTATCCTAAAGAATGTTCCATGAGCACTTGAGATAAATGTGTATTCTGCTGTTGTGGGGTATAATGTTCTATAAATGTCTGTCAAGTCTAGTTAATTTGTCATACAATTCAACATCTCCATTTCCTTATTGATCCTCTGATGTTCTGTCCATTGATGAGAGCCATGTACTGAAGTCTCCAACTATTATTGTAAAGGTATATATTTCTCCTTTCAGTGTTCTCATGGTTTGCCTCATGTATGTTGGTGCACTCTGGCTTGGTGCATAAATACTTATGATTGTTATGTTTTCTTGATGAGTTGACCCTTTTATTAATATACAGTATCTGTCTTTGTCTCTTTTAATTGTTTTTTTTTTTGAAGTTTAATTTGTCTGATATTAATATAGCTACTCCCAATATTTTCTGTTTGTTGTTTGCATGAAATATCTTTTTCCAACCTTTCCCATTCAGCCTATTTTTGTCCTTTTGTCTAAAGTTGGTTTTTTGTTGACAGCATATCAATGGGTCCTGTGTATTAACCATTCTGCCAGTTTATGTCTTTTTATTGGAAAGTTTAATTCATTAACATTTAGTGTTATTACTGTAAGGGCAGTACTTTTTCTACCATTTTGCCTGTTAGATTTTATATGTCATTTCATATTTTTTTCTCTCTCTACTTGAACACTTTCTAGGAGTCTTCATATCTACACTCTTCTGCAAACCTCTGTCTCCTATCTTTTCCTATCAGCCTATAGCACTCCTTTAGCATTTCTTTTAGTGCCAGTCACTTATTCACAAACTTTCTCAATTTCTGTTTGTCTGAAAATATTTTGTTCTCTCCTTCATTTTTGAAGGACTGTTTTGCTGGATATAGAATTCTTTGTTGGTGGTTTTTCTCTTTCAATATCTTAAATATGTCATACCTCTTCCTTCTCAACTCCATGGTTTCTGAGGAAAAACCTGTACATAGTCTTATTGAGCTTCCCTTGTATGTGATGGATTTCTTTTCTCCTGCTGCTTTCAGAATTCTCTCTGTCTTTGACATTGGACAATCTGTTCAGAAAGTGTCTTGGAGTAGGTCTATTGGGATCTCTCCTGTTTGTAGTATGCTGTACTTCTTGAATCTGTAATTTTCTGTCTTTCATAAGACTTGGGAAATTTCTTCTATTATTCTTTCTGCCCCCCTTCCCTTTTCTCCTTTGGGGATGACCATAACATGTATATTCATCTGCTTCATGTTGTCATTCACCTCCCTAAGACCCTACTCATATTTTTCCATTCTTTTCCCTATCTGTTTTTTTCTGTATATGAATTCAAATGTCTTCCAGTTCACTGATTCTTATGCCTATTCAAATCTTCTGTTGTATCCCTCCATTGTGTTTTTCATCTCTCCTATTGTGCCATTCATTCCCATAAGTTATTTCATTTGTTTTATCAAGCTTACAAATTCTTCTTTATGATCATCCCTTGTCTTCTTTATATCCTTCATCTGTTTTGCCATATCTTCCCTCAGTTCATTTAATTGACTTTTGAATTGATTTGGGAAATTTGTTTGAATATCTTTAATTAGTTTCCTCAACTCTTGTATCTCAGTTGAACTATTAGTTTGTTCCTTTGGCTGGTCCATATTTTCATGTTTCCTAGTATGCCTCATTATCTTAAGCTGTCTAGGCATCTGACTTTCTTGATTAGTTTATTCTGGAGCTTGTTTTGACTTTTACCTAGGGTTTTCTGTTGTTTTGCTTTGTTCTCTATTATTTGACATTCAGTTCAACCTTATTCTAGTCCTCTAACTTAGCTTCTATTTAGTTGGCCAGGATTTTTCACCTCCAGTTTTTCTGTTTTTTGCCCTGCCTCTTTTTAACTTTTTGTTGGAAGTTCTCCTCAGATATGGTTGACTCCAATCAGGTTTTCCAAGTACAGAGAGACCCAGGTCTCAGGAGTAGCATATGTAATTTCCCTGAGAATGAGACCCTCCTTTGAATCCTCTAGACTCTGCCTTTCCTATCCTATCCAGCAAATGTTGCTTGTCGGTCTGCAGCTCCACACCAGTGTAAAGAGGTGTGTTGCCTTTAATTCTCTGAAAACTTGGTCTCTGTTGGGGGCATGGCTGACTGAAGCTGGTTTCTGTTTTCCAGCCCCAGAGGTCTGACTTCCTTGAAGGAGGATGGCCATGTGAGCTGGACCACACCTCCCTTTTCTTGGGGGAAATTTTGCCCTTCATGGAATTGTCTCCCTCACTAGGTTCATTGCTTTGTCTGTCAGACCTATCACAGCTCACTCTTGCCTGAGTTGCAAATATCTGAGGCTTTCTGTAAAAAGCTATTTAGAATAGTTATTTAAAAAAAAAAGAAAAAGAAAGGAAAAGAAGAAATCCATTTTTAAGCCTTTCCCCAGCCACCAAGTTTTGTCAGTCTTAGTGTAGAATATTTAAAGATATGTGCTTTAGTCTATTAATTCTTTTACCTGGATAGCTGCTCTCCAACAACTTTAATTCCACCCTTGCCAGGGGGCTGTTGAAATGTAAAAAGATAAGGCATCACAGAGCAAGAAAAAGACAGGGATAAAATGTAGAAAAAAATAATCCTTTTGGAGCCAAGTATTGAGAGCACAATTGGTGCCTGCTTCTATGCGCCCCCCCTTCCCAGTGCACAGTCCTTCTCCAGCACCCCAAACACCCTGAACTCCAAAAGTTGCGTAATTAATTTTTTAATTCTTCTGTGATTGAGGCTGGGTTGATTCCCCCTTCTTGCTCCCAGAAAATTTCCCTCCTCAGTGAAAAGACAGTCTGCTGGTTCTGGGAGGGGAGAGGCACAGAACCCTGGCTGGAAACTTACTGGTTTCACTCTGATATTATCTGCTCCACCCTTTCCCAACTAGTGTACAATGTGTGGCTGGTCACTGGAGAGCTCAAAAATGCTGTTTCATAGGGTTCATCACTAAATACCAACTGCCCTAGAGGAGTAACTAAATGCCACACCTCACCACTCTGTCATCTTGCCTGGCCCCCCTTTTTAGATTGGTTTGTCTTTTTATTGCAAAGTTGAAGGATTTCTTCTCATAATCTGGATATTAAACCATTATTGGACATGCAGTTTCAAAGTATTTTCTCCCATTGTGTAGGTTATTTTATTTTCATGTTAAAGTCCTTTCAGGAGCAGAAGTTTTTAATTTTGATGAGGTCCCATTTACATATTTTTTCTTTTGTTGCTTGCCTTTTGAATATAAAGTCTATAAAGCTATTGCCTAACACAAGTTAATGAAGATGCCTCCCTACATTTCCATGTAGAATTTTGATCTGGCTCTTATACTTAGGTCCTTGATCCATTTAAGTTTATTTTTCTGCATATGGTGTGAGGTAGGTGTTCTTTTGTGTGTGTGTGTGCAGATGCATATCCAGTTTGCAGTTTTCCCAGCACCTTTTGTTGAAGAAACTATTCTTTCCCATTTGAGTGGTCTTTGCCACCTGCCAAAAATCAGTTTGGGAGGTGGGGCAAGATGGAAGCATAGGGAGGTGTAGAATTTAGTTAGTCCTCTAAAGAAACCAATAAATAGCCAGGAACAACTGGTAAATAATCTGGAACAACTGTCTGGGGGACATGTGTGACTGGGCACACGTCATCCACCAGTCTGGAATGGGTGGAATGGCTGAGATTGCAGCATAGAACTGTAAATAAGACACACCAAACTGAGGAGCTGGTGCCCCTTCCCCACTGGCATGGCAGACTGAGTTGGAACACATACCTGTGAGAAAAAGAAGCACTCTCTACTAGTAGCAATAGAAGGTATCTCAACCAAGTTCCAATTGCAGTTTTAATTGACAAAGTTGGACTGCTGTAAACAAGCTACAAGGACAGATAAACCTGGAGCAAGCAGGAAAGGAAACTTGAGGTCTCTCCTGACAGAGAGGAGGAGGGATTAATGCAAAGAAATTAATAAATAAATAAAAACAGGGGCTTTTGTGTCCGCTGAACTTAGAATACTGTAAAAGGCTGTGTCCCCCCAAAAAAGGGTACATAGAACAGGTGCCTGCTCCAGCTCTTGCCTTGCAAAACTGGGCACTGGGAACTGGCTGTGTAAAAGGGATTTCTTTCTTTATTCTTTTTTTCTCTCCTTACAGATAGTTCATTAGAGAAAGCCTCAAGCATTTCCAGTTGTCAGTTCTGACCCAGGAAATGGTGGAGTTAAGATAGTCAGAGAGACAAAGGAAGAAGTCAAGTGAAGGAGATAATTCCCTAAATGGTGTACCTTCCCTAAAAAAGGGGTGGCAGAGCTCAGCTTAAGTGGCTGCCCTCCCTAAGATAACTCAGAGCCCAGGGCCTAGGGAAAAATAAAAGCAGCAGCTTAAGCTTGGCTTCTGACTCACCCTGGCATGGACAGGGTCTGCTGAGAATTAAAGTCACTGCAACACTATGCCAGCTCCTCAGTTTGGTATGCCTTATTTACAGCTCTATGCTGAATCTCAGCCATTCCACGCATTCCAGACTGGTGGATGATGTGTGTCTAGTCATACATGTCCCCCAAACAAGATTGGAAAAGCAGAGTCTAGAGGCCTCAAAAGAAAGTGTGACAATCCTCAGGGAAACTTGATACTGGCTGTATCCTCCTCCTGAGATCTGGGCCTGTGTGATCTGGGAAAATCTGATTGGGGTAATCAAGGAAACCAGATGCCTAGACAACAAAAAAATGATGATTCACACTAGGTGTACCAGTCTGTATATATGATGTCCCCCAGAAAAAGCCATGTTCTGGGGATTAAGATAAATTAGTGGAGGATTAAGTTGGAATGTTTGGATTAGGTTGTTTCCATGGAAATGTGCCCCACCCAACTGTGGGTGATGACTCTAATTGGATAGTTTCCATGGAGGCATGGCCCCACCCATTTAGCATGGACCTTGATTAGATTACTAGAGCACTATATAAGCTCAGATAGAAGGAGCCAGCTTGCTACAACCAAGAGGGACACTTTGAAGAATGCATAGGAGCTGAGAGAGGAACTGCAGTTTACAGAGACATTTTGGAGATGGCCTTTGAAAGCAGACTTTTGCTCTGGAGAAGCTAAGAGAGGACAAATGCTCCAAGAGCAACTGAGAGTGACATTTTGGAAAGAAGCTGAAGCCTAGAGAGGAACATCCTGAGAGAAAGCCATTTTGAAACCAGAACTTGGAGAAGGGACCAGCCATGTGCCTTCTCAGCTAACAGAGGTTTTCTGGACACCATTGACCATCCTCCAGTGAAGGTGCCCAATTGTTAATGTGTTACCTTGGACACTTTATGGCCTTAAGACTGTAACTCTGTAACCAAATAAAGTCCCTTTGTAAAACCTGATCCATTTCTGGTGTTTTGCATTCTGGCAGCACTAGCAAACTAGAGCACTAGGAAAAATAAAGATATGGTCCAGCTAAAGGAACAAACTTATACTTCAAAAACTATAGGAGTGGAAACAACTAATTGAAGATGTTCAAATTAGTATGCCAAATCAATTCAAAAATCAAATCAATGAGGTGAGGGAAGATATAGCAAAAGAGATGGATATAAAAATGACATTGAGTGAAGATAACTAAGAACTCAAAAGTTTGGGAAAACAATTGGTAGAACTTATGAGATTGAAAGGCAAAATAGAAGAGATGGAAACCTAATTGGAAATGTACAACAGCAGACTTGAAAAGGCAGAAGAAAGGATTCATGAACTAGAGGAAAGAACATCTGAAATCCTACACACAAAAGAACACATATGGAAAAGAATGGAAAAAAAATGAATAGGATCCAGGAAATTGAATGTCAACATGAAGCACATGAATATATCTGTCATGGGTATACCAGAAGGAGAAGAGAAGGGAAGGGGGAGGAGGGCAGAAAGAATAATGGAGGAAATAATCACTGAAATTTTCCTATCTCTCATGAAAGACATAAAAATACAGATCCAAGAAATGAAGCATAGCCCAAAAAGAACAGATCCCAGCAGACCTACTCTAAGACACTTAATAATCAGATTATCAAATGTTAAAGACAAAGAGAGAATTCTAAAAGCAGCAAGAGAAAATCAATCCATTACATACAAGGAAAGCTTGATAATTCTGTGTGTTGATTTCTCAGTAGAAACCATGTAGACGAGAAGGCAGTAATATGATATACTGAAAGAGGAAAACTTCCAACCAAGAATTCTGTAACTGGCAAAATGGTCCTTCAAAAGTGAGGGAGAGTTTAAAATATTTTCAGACAGACACTGAGAGAGTTTGTGACCAAAATAACTGCTCTACAAGAAATGCCAAATGGGGCACTACAGACGGATAGGAAAAGACAGGAGAGAGAGGTTTTGAGAAGAGGGTAGATAAGAAGAATATCAGTAAGGGAAAAAATAAAAATAAAATAGGACATGACATATAAAACCAAAAGACAAAATGGTAGTAGCCATTATGTTGAGTGAAGTTAGCCAGAAACAAAAGGATGTATAATGTATGGTCTCACTCATATGAACTAACATTGAGAAGTGAACTTTGAGAATTAAAGTTATCAGGGGATAGAAAGAGGTTAGAGATGGGCATTTGATGCTGAAGGAGTACAGAAGCTTCAACAGGATTGATTGTATAGATCCAGAAATGGATAGCACAATACTGTATGATTGTAGCACAATATTGTGAGTACTCTGAATAAAGATGAATGTGCATATGGTTGAAAGAGGAAGGCTAGGGACATGTATGACACCAGACAGAAATATAGAAGATAAAGACTGGGATTGCATAATTTAGTGAAACCTAGAGTGGTCAATCATGGTGATTAAATGTACAAATATAAGAAAGTTTTTACATAAGGGAGAACAAATGAATGCCAGCTTTGCAGGGTGTTTAAAATTGGATGGTAGAGGGGAAAAATACAATAAGTGCAAATTAGAGTATATATTTAACAGTAGCATTGTAGGATTCTTCCATTAATTGTAACTAAGGCAATATGCCAAAGCTAAATGTCTATAAGAGAGGATATAATGTAGTGGTATGGGATTCTTTGTGCTATTGTTGTCTGACCTTTTCATTGGCTTTTCTTTATTTTTCTTTTTCATCTATCTTTTATTTTTTTCTTCATTTTTTTCTCCTCTTCCTCTTTCTTTGCAGAAGAAATGGAAATGTCCTCATAGAGATTGTGGTGGTGAATTCACAACTATGTGATTATTCTGGGAATCACTGATTGTTTACTTAGTATGAATTGTGTGATGTGTGAGTAAAACTGTTTAAAAAATAAACAGAGTTATACAAGTGCAGAAGAAAATGTGGTGAGAGGCATGCACCTATGCTCTGGTGATGGGAAAGTAGAAGTGTGTAGCCCATCTGGAGGGCAGCATGGTGGTTTCACAGGAAGCTAAGAATGGGGATTCCATATGGCCCTGCAACCCTGTTGTTAGGTATAACAGGGTTGCAGGACAGAAATGGACATTTGTACACTGGTGCTTCTGGCAGCAGTATGCATGATTTTCAATGGATGGAAGTGTCCTAAGGATACATAGACTGATGAATGGAATGGTTTACCATGTTGTACACATGCAATGGAATATTGAGCAATGGCAAGAAGGAGTGAAGTTTGAGGTGTGCAAATAGGTGACTGGAACTTGAGAACAGTATTTGAGTGAAATAAGCCAGAATTGAAAAGACAATCATTATAATTCCTCACTAATGTGGACTAACAATAATGTGCAAACTTTGAGAAATCTGAGAGCATAGGTTATCAGAGGAAAGCTTGTTTAAACGTTCCTTGACTATAAGCTCTTACAGCAGTCACATCTATTTGTGAGTTGTCATGGTTATTTCTAAATTCTGAGATGCTGAGCTTTTTTTGCATAACCTGTTCAGTCCCTGGAACTTCTGATATCTGTGTGACACCTGAGACTCAGAGCCAGAGTTTGGCAGCTATGAATGTCAGCATTCCCCATACAGCAACTCTTAAATCATCTGAAAAAGAGATCAGGCTACAATTATAAATATGAATGAAATGAACTTGATTTAGACTAAGGCAAATCAGACTAAAGGGTAAAGGATGATGTTGACTGTTTTTAAACTTCAACTTCTGTGTGATACCAAAGGAAGAGGTGTTTATTTTTGTGCAAAATCTGTATTTTCTTTAGCACACTACATAATTTAACTTTAGTTAGTTTATTCAAGCACCATAATTACATGGTACCTTGAATAGGGGCTAAAATCTGATTGGATTGTACAGGTTTGCGTTGAAGCCCCAATACATCCTAGAGGAATTTGGGCAAAGAATACAAAGTATTTGTAAAGCCCCCTTGAAGGACTGAGGTAAAATGTGAAAATATTCAACTTCCCTATCAGGGAAATTCCTGATATTCTCATAGTCACTGGGGTCTACCAGTTTCATAGGCCAAACCCTTGATCTTGGGGCTTGCCCTTATGAATCTTGTTACTGCAAAGGAGAGGCTAAGCCTACTTATCATTTTGCATAAGAATCACCCACAGAAAACCTTGTTGCTCAGATGTGGCCTCTCTCTCTAAGCCAACTCTGCAGATAAACTCACTGCTCTCCCTCCTACATGGGACATGCTCCCAGAGATGAGCCTGGACCAAACATTATAGGATTTCAAAAGCCTTCTAGACTAAAAGGGGAAGAGAAGTGAAACAAAACAGAGTTTCTGTGACTGAACTTTCTTTTTTTATTAAATTCAGTTTTATTGAAATACATTCACACACCATACAATCATCCATGGTATACAATCCACTGTCCACAGTATGATAACATAGTTATGTGTTCATCACCACAATCTATCTCTGAACATTTTCCTTACATCAGAAAGAACCAGAACAAGAATAAAAAATAAAAGTGAAAAAAGAACACCCAAATCATCCCCCCATCCCACCCCATTTGTCCTTTAGTTTTTATCCCCATTTTTCTACTCATCCATCCACTAGATAAAGGGAGTGTGATCCACAAGGCCTTCACAATCACACTGTCACCCCTTGTAATCTACATTATTATATAATTGTTTTCAGGAGTCCAGACTGCTGGGTTGGAGTTTGGTAGTTTCAGGTATTCACTTCTAGCTATTCCAATACATTAAAACCTAAGAGATGTTATCTATATAGTGCATAAGAATGTCCACCAGAGTGACCTCTCTACTCCATTTGAAATCTCTCAGCCACTGAAACTAGTTAGTCTCATTTTGCATCCCCGTTTTGGTCAAGAAGATACTCTCAGTCCCACGATGCCAGGTCCACATTCATCCCTGGGAGTCATATGCTGCATTGCCAGGGAGATTTACACTCCTGGGAATCGGGTCCCATGTAGGGGGGAGGACAGCGAGTTCACTTGTCGAGATGGCTCAGTTAGAGAGAGAGAGGGCCACATCTGAGCAACAAACAGGTATTCAGGGGGAGACTCTTAGGCACCATTACATGCAAGTTTAGACTCTCCTTTGTGGTAATGAGCTTCATAAGGGCAAGTCCCATGGTCGAGGGCTCAGCACATCAAACTGCCAGTCCCCATGTTTGTGACAACATCAACACCAGTCCAGGTGAGGATGTCCAGCACATCCGCACCTTCCCCCAGATCCTTGGGGCTGGGGAGGGGGAGGCTGTAAATATATTTTTTATCTGCCCAAATTACTCTGGGATGTGTCACTATTTCACTCCAGCCTATACTAACCTACCGTATCTCACTTCAAAGTGAGTTCCAGAGACTAATCAGGTTATACGCTAGGGGATCAGCATCTCAAAGTTTAGAGATAGGCATTACAATTCAGGGATAGAGTTAACTGCTATAAGAGCTTACAATCTAGGGACTATAACAATTATTATGTCCATGTTAGGCTATGTTCTAAGATTCAATTCTGAGTTTACACATTGTAGTTAGTCCATATTGGTGAGGCATCATCCCTCTCACCATATTTTCTCCAACACTTCTACTCCTATATATATATTTTCCTACAATTTTATAGAGTTATATTCACATACCATACATTTATCCACAGTGTACAATCAGTTGTTCATGGTATCATCATAAAGTTGTACATTTATCACTACAATCAGCACTTGAACATATTGATTACTACAAGAAAAATTGTTTTTTTTTAGGAATAAGAAAAAAAATGATAAAAAGAAAAATAACATGTCATACAATACAATATACTAGTAAGGACAGCAAATGACACCACTACCAAGAATCCCATATTCCTCCCCTATATCCTCCTCTCATATACATTTAGCATTGATTGGCATATTGCCTTTGTTACATTTAATGGAGGTATATTACAATGTTACTGTTGACCACAGACTCCAGTTTGATTTGATTATGTTTTTTCCTGAATACCATCCCCTTTTCAACTCTCTACATGGTTGACATTCATTTGCTTTCCCACATGCAAAAACATTTTTATATTCGTATATTTAGTAACAGTCATTGGCCACTCCAGTTTTTGCCACATTATACAGTCCCAGTCTTTATCATCTATCTTTACGTCTGGTGTCATACATTCTCCTATCCCACCTCTTTCAGCTTTACTCACAGACATCTTTGTTCAGTGTACTTACAATACCATGCTACCATCACACAGTATTATGCTATCTATTTCTGGATCTATGCAATCAATCCTAAACATTCTGTAGTCCTTCAGCATCAAATGGCTGGTCTCTGCCCTCTTTCTATCTCCTGGTTGCCTGTGTTGTCAGCTTTTAACTCCCAAAGTTTGTTCATTAATGTCTGTTCATATTAGTGAGACCACACAGAATCTGTCCTTTTGTTTCTGGCTAACTTCACTCAACATAATGTCCTCAAGGTTCATCCACATTATTACATGATCCATGTCTTTGTTCTGTCTTAAAGCTGCATAATATTCCATCATGTGTATACGCCACAGTTTGTTTATCCACTCATCCTTTGATGGACATTTGGGCTGTTTCCATCTCTTGGCAATTGTGAATAATGCTGCAATAAACATTGGTTTACAAATGTCTGTTTGTGTCTTAAGTTTCAGTTCCTCTGAGTATATACCTAGCAATAGAATAGCTGGGTCATATGGCAAATCTATATTTAGCTTCCTGAGGAACCTCCGTACTGTATTCCAGAGTGGTTGCACCATTCTACATTCCCACCAACAATGAATAAGTGTGCTTCTTTCTCCACATCCTCTCCAGCACTTGTCATTTTCTGTTTTTTTTTTTTTGGATAATGGCCATTCTGGTAGGTGAGAGATATCTCATTGTGGTTTTGATTTGCATTTCCTTAATAGCTGGTGAAGTTGAGCATTTTTTTCATATGTTTTTGAGCCATTTGTATTTCCTCTTCAGAAAAATGTCTGTTCATGTCTTTTGCCCATTTTTTAATTGGATTGTTTGTTTTTCTGTTATTGAGATGATGCAGGATTCCGTTATATATTTGGGATATTAAACCCTTATCTGATATGTGGTTTCCAAATATCATCTCCCATTGTGTAGGTTGCCTTTTTACTTTTCTGACAAAGTCCTTTGATGTACAAAAGTGTTTAATTTTGAGGAGATCCCATTTGTCTATTTGTTCTTTGGTTGCTTGTGCCTTGGGTGTGAGTTCTGATATACCACCTCGTATGGCAAGATTTTTAAGATATTGCCCTACATTTTCTTCTAAGAGTTTTATGGTCTTGGTGCTAATGTTTAGGTCTTTGATCCACTTTGAGTTAATTTTGGTATAAGGTGTGAGATGGACATCCTCTTTCATTCTTCTGGAAATGGATATCCAGTTCTCCAAACACCATTTATTGAACAGGCTGCTCTTTCCCAGTTGCTTCAGCTTCACTGCCTTATCAAAGATCAGTTGTCCGTAGATGCAAGGGTCTACTTCTGAACACCCAATTCGATTTCATTGATCAGTATATCTGTCCTTATGCCAGTACCATGCTGTTTTGAGCACTGTAGCTTTGTAATATGCTTCAGAGTCAGGTAGTGTGAGACCCCCCACTTCATTCCTCTTTCTCAAGATATTTTTGGCTATTTGGGGCACCTTACCCTTCCAAATAAATTTAGCTATTGGTTTTTCTATTTCTGTAAAGTAAGTTGTTGGGATTTGAATTGGTATTGCATTGAATCTGTAAATCAGTTTAGGTAAAATTGCCATCTTAACTATATTTAGTCTTCCAATCCATGAACATGGTATGTTCTTCCATTTTCTTAGGTCTTGTTCAATTTCTTTTAGCAGTTTCTTATAGTTTTCTATGTAAAGGTCTTTTGTGTCCTTGGTTAAGTTTATTCCTAAATACTTGATTCTTTTGGTTGCTATTGTAAACGGGATTTTTTTTCTTGATTTCGTCCTCTTGTTGCACATTACTTGTGTATAGGAACACTACAGATTTTTGCGTGTTGATCTTGTAGCCTGCCACTTTGCTGTATTCATTGACTAGTTCTAGTAGCTTTGCTGTAGATTTTTCTGGATTTCCTACATATAGAATCATGTCATCTGCAAACAGTGAAAGTTTTACTTCTTCTTCTCCAATTTGGATGCCTTTTATTTCTTTTTCTTGTCTAATTGCTCTAGCTAGAACTTCCTGCACAATGTTGAATAACAATGGTGATAGTGGGCATCCCTGTCTTTTTCCTGATCTTAGAGGAAAAGCTTTCAGTCTCTTACCATTGAGTGTGATGTTAGCTGTGGGTTGTTCATGTATTGCCTTTATCATATTGAAAAAGTTCCCTTCTATTCCTATCCTTTGAAGTGTTTTCATCAGGAAAGGATGTTGAATTTTGTCAAATGCCTTTTCTGTATCAATCGAGATGATCATGTGGTTCTTCTACTTTGATTTATTGATGTGGTGTATTACATTAATTGATTTTCTTGTGTTGAACCAGCCTTGCATACCTGGAATAAATCCCACCTGGTCGTGGTGTATAATTCTTTTAATGTGCTGCTGGATTTGATTTCCGAGTATTTTGTTGAGGATTTTTGCATCTATATTCATTAAGGAAATTGGTCTATAATTTTCTTTTTTTGTAGTATCTTTGTCTGGTTTTGGTATTAGGGTGATGTTGGCTTCATAGAGTGAGTTAGGTAGCTTTCCCTCTTCTTCAATTTTTTTGAAGAGTTTGAGCATGATTGGTACTAATTCATTCTTGAATGCTTGGTAGAAACCATCTGGTCCCAGGCTTTTCCTTTTTGGGAGCTTTTTGATGACTGACTCAATCTCTTTACTTCAGATTGGTTTATTGAGGTCATCTGTTTCTTCTTGAGTTAATGTTGGTTGTTTATGCTTTTCTAGGAAGTTGTCCATTTCATCTAAGTTGTCTAGTTTATTAGCATATAGTTGCTCATAGTATCTTCTGATTATCTCCTTAATTTCTGCAGGGTCGGTAGTTATATTTCCTTTCCCATTTCTGATTGCGTTTATTTGCATCTGCTCTCTCTCTCTTTTTTTTTTTTTTTAGCCTAGCCAGTGGCCCATCAATTTTATTGATTTTCTCAAAGAACCAACTTCTGGTTTTGTTGATTCTCTCTATTGTTTTCCTGTTCTCAATTGCATTTATTTCTGCTCTAATCTTTGTTATTTCTTCCCTTCTGCTTTCTTTGGGGTTAGTTTGCTGTTCTTTCTCTAATTCCTCCAGGTGAGCAGTTAACTCTTCAATTTTTGCTCTCTCTTCTCTTTTAATATAGGCATTTAGGGCAATAAATTTCCCTCTCAGCACTGCCTTTGCTGCATCCCATAAGTTTTGATAAGTTCTGTTTTCATTGTCATTTGCCTCAAGGTATTCACTAATTTCTCTTGTAATTTCTTCCTTTACCCACTGGTTTTCTAAGAGGGTGTTGTTTAGCCTCCATATGTTTGTGAATTTTATGACCTTCTGCCTTTTATTTATTTCCAACTTCATTCCATTGTAGTCTGAGAAAGTGTTATGTATAATATCAATATTTTTAAATTTGTTGAGACTTGCTTTGTGACCCAACATGTGGTCTATCCTAGAGAATGTTCCATGAGCACTTGAGAAAAAGTGTATCCTGCTGTTGTTGGATGTAATATTCTATAAATGTCTGTCAAGTCTAGTTCATTTATCATACAGTTCAACATCTCTGTTTCTTTACTGATCCTCTGTCTAGATGTTCTATCCATTGATGAGAGTGGTGTATTGAAGTCTCCAACTATTATTGTAGAGGTATCTATTTCTCCTTTCAGTGATTGCAGTGTTTGCCTCATGAATTTTGGGGCATTCTTGCTTGGTGCATAAATATTTATGATTGTTATGTTTTCTTGATGAATTGACCCTTTTATTAATATATAGTGTCCTTCTTTGTCTCTTTTAATTGTTTCACTTTTGAAGTCTAACTTGCCTGATATTCATATAGCTACTTCCACTTTTTTCTGGTTGTTGTTTGCATGAAATATCTTTTTCCAACCTTTCACTTTCAGTCTATTTTTGTCCTTGTGTCTAAAGTGAGTTTCTTGTAGACAGCATATAGATGGGTCCTGTTTTTTAATCCATTCTGCCAGTCTGTGTCTTTTTATTGGGGAGTTTAATCCATTTACATTTAGTGTTATTACTGTAAGGGCAGTACTTTCTACTACCATTTTGTTTTTTGGAATTTATATGTCATATCTTATTTTTTCCTCTCCTTTTACCTTTCCTGATAATCTTCATTTCTGCACTCTTCTCCAACTCTCTCTCTCCTGTCTTTTCCCATCAGCCTGTAGCACTCCCTTTAGTATTTCTTGTAGTGTCGGTCTCTTATTCACAAACTCTCTCAGTGTCTGTTTGTCTGAAAATGTTTTAATCTCTCCCTCATTTTTGAAGGAAAGTTTTGCTGGATATAGAATTCTTGGTTGGCAGTTTTACTCTTTCAGTATCTTAAATATATCATGCCACTGTCTTCTTGCTTCCATGATTTCTGCAAAGAAATCTGTACATACTCTTATTGACCTTCCCTTGTATGTGATGGATCACTTTTCTCTTGCTGCTTTCAGAATCCTCTCTTTGTCTTTGACATTGGACAATCTGACCAGCATCTTGGAGTAGGTCTATTGGGATCTATTCTATTTGGGATACGTTGTACTTCTTGAATCTCTAATTTTCTGTCTTTTATAAGAGTTGGGAAATTTTCTGTGAATATGTCTTCTATTACTCTTTCTGCCCCTTTTCCCCTCTCTTCTCCTTCTGGGATACCCATAACATGTATATTTGTGCATTTCATGTTGTCACTCAGCCCCCTAAGACCCTGCTCATATTTTTCCATTTTTTTCACCATCTGTTCTTTTGTGTGTATGAATTCAAATGACATGTCTTCCAGTTCACTGATCCTTTCTTCTGCCTGTTCAAATCTACTGTTGTATCCCTCCATTGTGTTTTTCATCTCCTCCATTGTGGCCTTCATTCCCATGAGTTCTGCCATTTGTTTTTTTAAGTTTATGAATTCTTCTTTATGGTCATCCAGTGTCTTCTTTATACCCTTCAGCTCTTTTGCTATATCTTCCTTCATTTCATCAAATTTATTTAGCATTAGTTGCCTCCACTCCTGTATCTCAGCTGAGCTATTAGTTTGTTCCTTTGACTCATCCATGTTTTTGTGTTTCCTGGTATGGCTTGTTATCTTAAGTTGTCTAGGCATCTGATTTTCTTGATTCGTTTATTTTGGAGCTTGTTTTCTATCTTTTACCTAGTGGCTTTCTTGTTGGTTGGCTTTGTTTTCTGGCCTCTGTTATTCAGTTCAACTTATTCTAGACCTCTAACTTAGGTTCTATTTAGTTGATCAGAATTTTTCCCCTCTTGTTTTTTCTGTTTCTTACTCTGCCTCTATGTAACCTTTTTTTGAGTGGGTCTCCTCAGATATGGTCGACCCTAGTCATATTTTCCCAGTCTAGTGAGGCCCAGGTCTCATTGGGAGGGTATGGAGTTTTCCTGAGAATGAGACCCTCCTATGAGGCCTTTAGAATTGGTGCTTTTCCTCTCCTGTCCAGCAGGTGGCACTTGCCAGCCCACAGTTCCCCCACCAGTGTAAGGCGGTATGTAGACTTTAGTTCTCTTGGTGACTCTGATCCTGTTGGGGGCGTGGCTGACTGAAGCCAGAATTTGAATTCCAGCCCCCAGTGTCTGAGTTCCCAAAAGGAGGACTGCCAATTGAGCTGGACCTCCCTCCACTCTCCCAATCCTCAGAACTCCAGTTATCTCTCAGGGGCACTATTCCCTTCTCCCCTCTCCTCTTTGGGGCCTCTCCAGATAGATTCCTTCGTCAGCCTAAGTTGCCAATTAAAGACAGGGGTGGAGACCTTCAGTAGTGAATACAGAACTCCAAGACACTGTGGGTACTCTGTCTCCCCCCAAGCCCAGCCTAGTCCCTCAACCTGGGCTTTCCGATAAAAAATAACCACATATATTATTTTTAGATTAAAAAAAAATAGAAAAGAAAAACAAGAAAAAGAAAAAAAAAAAAAAGAGTCCCTTTAAAAGTCTTTCCCCAGCCTGGAAGTTTTGTCAGTGTCAGAATAGAGCATTTAAAGATATGCTTTGGCCTATTGTCTGATAATTACTCTCCAACAGCTTCAGTTCCACCCCTGCTGGGGGCTATTGAAATGCAAAAAAAATAAGGGATCCCTATGAAGCCAGAAGGGACAAAATGTAGGGGGAAAAATGGCTTTTTTTGGAGTCTGGGAATGGGTGCCTGCTTTTACATGCCCCCACTTCTCAGAGCCCAGCCCTTCTTTTGCACCCCAGCTCCCAAAATTAGTTAATTAATTTGTTAATTAATTCTGCAGTTGAGGCTGGGTTGAGCCTCCCTTCTTGCCCTCAGATTGCTGTTTTTTGTCTTTTTCTTCCCCTCCTTTCAGGGAGCCAGCAGCAAGACAGTCTGTGAGGTCTGGGTGGGGAGGGGCGCCAGACCCCTGGTCCAGGGAACTTACAATGTTCGCTGTGATCTCAGCTTTTCCTCCAATTCCAAACTTGTGTCCAATGTGTGACTGGTTACTGGAGACCCCGAAAACACTGTTTCATATAGTTCTTGGGTAATTGCCAGCTGCTCTAGGGGAGAGACGAAATTCTGCTCCTCACCACTGTGCCATCTTGTCCCATCCTCTTGTGACTGAACTTTTAAATGGAGTTGAGAGGTCATTCTGAAGATTATTCTTATGAATCGCATAGATATCTTTTTTTAGTTTTTAGTGTATTAGAATAGCTAGAAGAAAATACCAGAAACTGTTGAACTGAAATCCAGTAGCCTTTATTCTATTAGACAATTGTATAACTATATAGCTTATACAGTGTGACTGTGTGATTGTGAAAACCTGGTGTCTCATACTCATCCACAAAAAGGAAATGAGTAATAGTGTGGGGGAGGAGGGATGTGAGATGTTTTGGGTGTTCTTTTTAACTTTTATTTTTATTTTTATTTTTTGCAGTAATGAAAATGTTCAAACATGGTGATTATGATGATACTGTGAAGAACTAATTCTACATTTTGGATGATTGTATGCTATGTGAATATATCTCAATAAAATTGCATTAAAATTATTTGTCATAAATGTGGGGTCAATTTTTTGAGTTCTCAGTTCTATTCCATTTGTCCATACGTCTTTCCTTGTGTCAATACCATGCTCTTTTTTTTAGTGTGTCTTTGTAATAAATTATAAGGTTTACACTTCTTTCTTCTTTTTCAAGTTGGCTTTAACTATTTGGGGCCCCTTACCCTCCCATTTAAATTTGATGATTGGTTTTCACCTTCTGCAAAGAAGGTTGTTGGAATTTTGTAGGCTATTTTGATGAGGTTACTTCAGTTAAGGTTAACACACTTCATTCAGGATGAATCTTCAACTTCTTAATGAAGTCTTTTATGAAAGAGATAAATAGAGAGATAAAGTCATGGAAGCAAGAAGCTTAGAGCAACAAAATCTAGAAGGAAAGAGAAAGACCAGCAGTCACTGCCATGTGCTGTGCTATGCAGCAGAGGACCCAAGGAATGCTGGCAGCCTGTCCTCATGAAGAAAGCATTGCCTTAATAATGCCTTGATTTGAACATTTTTCTCAGATTCAAAACGGTAAGCTAATAAATTCCCATTACTACAAGCCAACCCATTTTATGGTATCTGTTTTCAATAGCCTTGAAAATTAAAACAATGGAGTTTGTTTTTCTTTATGTTTATTCTGTCTAGTGTTCTTTTAGCTCCCTAGATGTGCATATACATGTCTTTTGCTAAGTTTGGGAACTCTTCTGTCATTATTTCTTTGACTATTCCTTCTGCTCCTTTTCTATTTCTTCAACTTATGGAACTCATATAATGCATATATTGGGTTCTTGATGATCTCCCACAGCTGTCTTAAGCTATTTTCACTTTTACTGTTTCATTTCTCTTTCTGCTCCTCAGCCTGACTCATTTGAAGTGTCTTGTCTTTAAGTTTACTGATACTTTCTTCTCCAGTTCCAGTCCACTCCTGAAATCTTCCTGGCATTTCTTTGATTTCAGTTATTGTGCTCTTCAACTCCAGTAATTCTGTTTAGTTCCTTTTTAAAATTTCTTTCTCTTTACATAGATTCCCATATTGTTCATTCATGGTTTTCCCAATATCCTTTAGTTCTTTTTCTGTACTTTCTTTCTTCTCCTTGAGCATTTTTAAGATCATTTAAAGGCTTTGTTTAGTATGTCCACATTCTCTTCTTTATTGCTGTTTTCTGGATTTTTATCCTCTTCCTTTAGATGAGTCATTATTTTCTTTCTTGCTTGTCTTGTACTCTTTTGTTAATCACTGTACATTTTAGTATTCTAAAATATTAACTCTGATGTTTATTCCTGGTATTTCTGTTTCTTGGTTTTGTAACTAGCTGGTGATAAGGTACAGATACCTTTGAGGTTCAGCCCTCCTGTCAAGAAGGTCTGCCAAAGGCTAATGGAGTGTGCAGGGTGTTCTTTGTCTTTCTGGATCTCTGTCTTTTCCTTGGATTTTGCTTGATAGTTGTTATTGAGATTCCCTTTTTACAGGAGTTTGATTCTCCCCTATGTTTCCCTGGAGACTGACTTCCCTCTCCTAGATATTTGATGCTGGTATGTCTTTGTCTCAGATTGTCTGCATCTATAGTTTTTACACTATTTTTAGTCTCATGCTGCTTTTCCCTGGAGGGCAAATTCCTGGATGAGGGTAACCCCAGCCAGAGAAGACTTTCCAAAGTCAGACTTTCCCAGCCCAAACAGGGCCAGGGACCCATGGTGTGGGTGAAGACCAGTTTCAAAGTGCCCTGGGTAGGGGATCAGGAAGGGCACAAAGTGCTTCTCCAATGGCTCTCCAAAGCTGAGCTTTACTGGCCTGCCCAGTAAATGCAGCCCTTCAGCTGTTTCCTGAAGCCTGAAGAAATGCTACATCTTTAAATTTCCACCTCCTCTGCCCCTGTCCATGGAAGGTTGAAAGGATGGATGCCACTACCTTTGTCCAAGATGGGTTGAAACAATAGCTGCCCTCAGAGGTGGTATGCAGTGATCCAATTTTTTAAATCAAAAGCCAGGATCAGTGATCAGCCTTGCTCACCCTTGTTCATGGGTAAGAGAGAATTTATGTGCCTTTCTGTTATCAGCAGATAGCCAGAGACTGGATCAATGGTGGTCTGCCACAAGAGTGGAGGATGAGCACTGGTAACCACCATGGAGAGAAAGCAATTACTGCTTTTTACCCTAATTTATCAGCCTCTTCCTCTGGCTCTTCCATGGCTGCTGTACAGTGTTCTTCTTGCCTCTGGAGTTTTAAAACAGTTGTTTCAGACTGTTTCTCCTTCTTTAATAGTTCTTGTGGTGGAAGAACTGAATCCTGTTGCTCCCTACTCTACCATTCCCCAGAAGTCCTCTCTACACATTCCATCATTATACTTTTTAACTCCACAAAACTCATAAGGTGCAACTACACTGCCACCCAGAGCCTTGACTTCTATAAACACTTAAAAACAATATCCAATGATGATATTTTGCATATCTCTATTGTCAATTCAAATAACAGATTATCAGTGTCATCTTGATCATTGGAAATAGTCATTATTGCTTTTTAATCTAATCAGATTAGAGATTGTTATAAAAGACACAGAATGAACTTAGAAATCTCATCCTTAAGATTCTGTTTCTCAATACCATTCTTAGTACCAAATTGATATTAGTCAGGGTTTTCCAGGAAAACAAAATCAACAGGTTGATTACATAACAATGAAATTTTATGAGATGTATTATAGGAATTGGCTCATGCAACTGTGAGGAATGGTAAATCCCAATTGTAAAGGGCAGGCCTCAAGCTGGAAATCTGATGTAGGTTTTCTGATTTTACCAGGTGAAGCTGGCTGGATGAAGTAGAGATAGAAATTCTTCTTTCTGACTGCTGAAATAATCAATTCTCCCTTTAAGGCTTTGAAGTGATTGAATGAGTCTTCTCCCATTGCTGAAGGTAACCTTGTTGATTATAGATGTAATAAGGCATAGATGCAACAAACAGGCTAATGATTTTACTCCACAAAATATCCTCACAATTACAATCAGTTCAGTGCTACTTGACAAAAATCTGGGACACCACAACCTAACAAAGTTGACACATGAAATTTGCCATCACGTCTGGCCTTCTTCTAGTCTTCAACTATCTTTGAGTATTCTGTGAACATAACTGTAGATATTGTTTTATGGTATTCTCATAGAATTTGGGGGTGAATACTGCTTATTTATTGAGAGTCAAAAGCCAGAGGGAGGAAAGGGTCAAGATGGCAGCATAGAGAGGAGTAGAATTTAGTCAGTCCCCTGGAACAACTAATAAACAACTAGGAATAACTAGCAAATAATTTGGAATAAATGCTGGGGGACAACCATGACTGTCCACACATCATACACCAACCTTGACTGGAAGGAATGTCTGAGATTGCAGCATAGAATCTGTAAGTAAAAGCTGCAGAACCCTACTGCGGACCCCTCCCCCCATGGCAGGCTAAGTTGCAAAACCTTGCTGTGGTAGAAAGCAGCACTCTCTGAGCAAGTGGATACAGCTCAGCTGAGATCCAACTGGGGTTTTAATTAACAAATGTGGGCTGCTGAATACAAGCTACAAACCCCCAACAAGCAGACAGAGGCTTTTAGTGATGACTGACCCTAAAGAACCAGAAGACTCTTCTGTCCTGGGAGGGGGAGCCCAGAAGACCAGGTGTTACCTCTGGCCAATGAGTGAAACTGGGGTGGGTAGGCTGTGTACTGGCTCCAAAATGGGGCTTTCTGTCACTTTTTCTCTCAACCTGAGGGGCTCAGAGGAGAAAGCCTCAGCCATTTTCAGTTTTCAGCACTCTGACCCAGACAGAGGTGGAGATAACAGAGTCAGAGAGACAATTCAAGTGAAAATAACAACACCCTAGGGAGTGTATCTTCCCTGTGAGTAAGGAAGTGGGGCACAGCTTTCCCTTCAGAACCAGACCCCAGAGACTTGGGGAAAACAGCAAAAACAGAAACTGAAGGGGCCACACCTCCTTATACCAGTTGGGAGCAAGAGGCTGACAGTCACCACATGCTGGACAGGTTAGCAAATGCACAGCAACTGGAGACCTCACAGGAAAGTCTGTCATTCTTCTAAGATATACCTTGATTATAACCCCATTCTGAGACCTGAACCCATGCTAGTCTGAGAAAATCTGATTGGGGTAACCAAGGAAACCAGATGCCTAGACAACAGAAAGCTACAATCTACACTAGGAAAATGAAGATATGACCCCCTTCAAAGGAACAAACTTATACCTTGTGCCAGTTTGAATGTACTATGTCCCCCCAAACACCATTATCTTTGATGTAATCTTGTGTTGGCAGAACTATCAGTGTTAATTAGATTGTAATTCTTTGAGTGTTTCCATGGAGATGTGCCCCACTGAACTGTGGTTGATGACTCTGATTAGATAATTTCCATGGAGGTGTTGACCTGCCCATTCAGGGTGGGTCTAAATTAAATCACTGGAGCCATATAAATGAGCTGGCAAACAGAAGGAATGCAGTGCAGCTGAGAGTGACATTTTTGAGGAACTGCAGCCTAGAGAGGAACATCCAGGGAGAAAGTCATTTTGAAACCAGAACTTTGGAGCAGATGCCAGCTGCATGCCTTACCAGCCAACAGAAGTTTTCCAGACACCATTGGCCATCCTCCAGTGAAGGTACCCAATTGTTGATGCATTACCTTGGACACTTTATGGCCTTAAGACTGTAACTGTGTAACCAAATAAACCCCATTTAATAAAAGCCAATCCATCTCTGGTGTTTTGCATTCTGGCAGCATTAGCAAACTAGAACAGATTTTGGTACGAGAGAAGTGGGGTGCTGCTGAGTTTGCAAATACCAAACATGTTAGACTGGCTTTTTAAATGGATAAGGGGAAAATTCTGGAAGAATTGTGAGGAGCTTGATAGAAAAAGCCTAAACTGCTTTGAAGAGACTGTTTATGGAAATATGAACTCTAAAGATACTTCTGACAAGGAATTGAACAGAAATGATGAATGTGTTTTTGTGAACTGGAAGAAAGGTGATCCTTGTTTTAAAGTAACAGAGAATTTGGCAAAATTGAGTCCTAGTGTCAGATGGAAGGAAGAATTTGAAAGTGAAAACCTGGAATACTTAGCTGAGGAGATCTCCAGACTATGTGTGGAGGATGTACCCTGGCTTCTCCTTGCAGCTTATAGTAAAATGTGAGCAGAGAGAGATAAACTTAGAACTGAAATCTTGGGTTCAAAGAAACCAGAAGCTGATGGCTTGGAAAATTACGGGCTTCCAGGGGGTGAAATCCCAGAAGCTACAGCCCAACATGAGGATGTAACCAAACATGGAACCCAGCTGTCATTTCAGTATAAGCCAAGATTGGAAAAGGAGTTAAGCAGAAAGGATTTGTGGAAAGTCCTGTTTTCTGACAGCTTTGACCCCTGTGTGCTTCATGTGAAGCCAACAGAATTTTTGTGAGATCTTTATAGACAGAGCCACTACTGGTCAGGACTGGAGGAGAAAGACAAGGAACAAATTGAAGGAAAAAATTTCTTGAAAGAGCCATAGAGTTTGAGGTCTGGAGTCAAGAGGCCATGGGCTGGGAGAGCAGAGTGGCCCACATGCATGAAAAGGGTGAGTTTGCTCCAGAGGTCAAGGGTGGGCATTCCAACTCAATGGTCTGGAAAAGTTTTGCCACCCCAGGTCCCAAAGACGGTGGAGCACATTCCCAGGGAACTGGGGAGAGCCTGGTTGCCACCACACTGTTCTGAAGGGGTTGAGTGTGTGCCCTGGATGTGGAAGGGAATCTGGGTGCTGCCCCAATGTTTGAGGTGGCTGGGACTGAGAAGGTGGTCTCCCCAATATGTGGATATGTTGGAGAACTCACCTCAGCATTTGGAGAGGAAAGGGCTGCTGAAGAGGCCCTTAGGAAGGGTTAAATTCCCACTCTCTCAAGCCCCAAGGATGCAATGTCATTCTATAAATGACTCTCAGACTTTGAAATCTAATGGAGTTTGTCCTGTGGGTTTTAGGAACTGTTTTGGTCCTGATAACCCTGTTTTCCTTACTCTTTCTCCTTATGGCAGTGGGAAAGTTTATCCTATTGTCCTAGTTTGCTAATGCTGCAGAATGCAAAACACCAGAGATGGATTGGCTTTTATAAAACGGGGATTTATTTCGCTACACAGTTACAGTCTTAAGGCCACAAAGCGTCCAAGGCAACACATCAGCAATCGGGTACCCTCACCGGAGGATGGCCAGTGGCCTCCGGAAAACCTCTGTTAGCTAGGAAGGCAGCTGGCGTCTGCTCCAAAGCTCCGGCCTCAAAACGGCTTTCTCCCAGGACGTTCCTCTCTAGCAAGCTTGCTCCTCTTCAAAACATCACTCCCAGCTGCAGTCTCTTTCCTCTTTGAGTCAGCTCATTTATATAGCTCCACCGATCAAGGCCCACCCCGAATGGGTGGGGCCAAGCCTCCATGGGAACATCTCATCAAAATTATTTCCCACAGCTGGGTGGGGCACACTCCAAGCAAATCTAACCAACACCAAAACTTCTGCCCCACACAAGACCACAAAGATAATGGCATTTGGGGGACACAATACACTCAAACCGGCACATTCCACCCCCTGGAACCCAAAATGGCATTATCTTTCCAAATACAAAATACATTCATTTATCACAAAAACTTAAATCATTTCAGTAACAAAAGTTAAGTACAAAATCCCATCAAAATAAGTTTAGGCTTGGTCAGTTCTAAGGCATAATTCCCCTCTAGCTGTGGATCTGTGAACCTAGAACAAGTTATGTGCTTCCAATATATAAAGGAGAGACATTCATAGGATAAACATTTCCATTGCCATAAGGAGAAACAGTAAGGAAAACAGGGTTAACAGGAGCAAAACAGTTCCTAAAACCCACAGGACAAAGTCCATTAGATTTCAAAGTCCGAGAGTCATTTACAGAACAATGTTGCATCCTTGGGGCTTGAGAGAGTGGGAGCCTAACCCTTCCCAAGGGCCTTTTCAGCAGCCCGTTCCTCTCCAAACACTTAGGTGAGTGCTCCAACATTTCCACACATTGGGGAGACCACCTTCTCGGCCCCACCCTCCTCAAACATCGGGGCAGCTCCCGGATTCCCTTCCATCTCCGGGTCACACGCTCAACCCCTTCAGAACAGTGTGGTGGCAGCCAGGCTCTCCCCAATTCCCTGGAAATGTGCTCCACCCTCTTTGGGACCTGAGGTGGCAAAACTCTTCCAGAGCATCGAGGCGGAAAGCCCGCCCTCGACCTCCAGGGCAAACTCACCCTTTCCATGCATGTGGGCTGCTCCGCTCTCCCAGCCCTAAACCTCTTGACTCCAGACCTCAACCTCCATGGCTCTGTCTTTGAAGAGATTTTTCCTTTAATTTTTTCCTTGTCTGTCTCCTCCAGTCCAGACCGGCAATGGCTCCGTCTATAAAGATCTCGCAAAAATTCTGTTGGCTTTGCATGAAGCATGCAGGGGTCAAAGCCATCAGACAATAGGAGTTTCCACAAATCCTTTCTGCTTAACTCCTTATCCAATCTTGGCTTGTCCTCAGGTTGGGCTGTAGCTTCTGGGATTCTACCCACTGGAAGCCCATAATTTTCCAAGCCATCAACTTCTGGTTTCTTTGAACCCAAGAGTTCAGTTCTAAGTTTATCTCTCTCTGCTCGCATTTTACTATAAGCTGCAAGGAGAAGCCAGGATACGTCCTCCACACGTAGTCTGGAGATCTCCTCAGCTAAGTATTCCAAGTTGTTGCTTCCAGATTCTTCCTTCCATCTGACACCAGGACTCAATTTTGCCAAATTCTCTGCCACTTTAAAACAAGGATCGCCTTTCTTCCAGTTTACAACACATTCATCATTTCTGTTCAAGTCCTCATCAGAAGTATCTTTAGAGTCCATATTTCCACAAACAATCTCTTTAAAGCAGTTTTGGCCTTTTCTATCACGCTCCTCACAATTCTTCCAGAATCTTCCCCTTATCCACTTAAAAAGCCGTTCCAACATGTTTGGTATTTGCAGACTCAGCAGCAAAAGCACCCCACTTCTCTGGTACCAAAATCTGTCCTAGTTTGCTAATGCTGCAGAATGCAAAACACCAGAGATGGATTGGCTTTTATAAAACGGGGATTTATTTCGCTACACAGTTACAGTCTTAAGGCCACAAAGCGTCCAAGGCAACACATCAGCAATCGGGTACCCTCACCGGAGGATGGCCAGTGGCCTCCGGAAAACCTCTGTTAGCTAGGAAGGCAGCTGGCGTCTGCTCCAAAGCTCCGGCCTCAAAACGGCTTTCTCCCAGGACGTTCCTCTCTAGCAAGCTTGCTCCTCTTCAAAACATCACTCCCAGCTGCAGTCTCTTTCCTCTTTGAGTCAGCTCATTTATATAGCTCCACCGATCAAGGCCCACCCCGAATGGGTGGGGCCAAGCCTCCATGGGAACATCTCATCAAAATTATTTCCCACAGCTGGGTGGGGCACACTCCAAGCAAATCTAACCAACACCAAAACTTCTGCCCCACACAAGACCACAAAGATAATGGCATTTGGGGGACACAATACACTCAAACCGGCACACCTATGAATGTCTGTCCTTTGTATATTGGAAGTGCATAACTTGTTCTAAGTTTACAGATCCACAGCTAAAGGAAAATTATGCCTTAGGACTGACCATGCCTATAATTGATTTTGAGGGAATCTTGTGCTTAACTATTGTTACTGAAATGATTCAAGTTTCTGTAATATTGTTATGGGATGAATGTATTTTGTATAAGGAAAGATAATGTCATTTTGGAGTCCAGGGGGTGGAATATGCCAGTCTGAATGTATTATGTCCCCCAAACACCATTACCTTTGATGTAATCTTTTGTGGGCAGACCTATCAGTGTTAATTAGATTGTAATTCTTTGAGTGTTTCCATGGAGATGTGCCCACCCAACTGTGGGTGATGACTCTGATTTGATAATTTCCATGGAGGTGTTGGCCCACCCATTCAGGATGTGTCTGAATAAAATTACTGGAGCACTATATAAGATCAGACAGAAGGAGCAAGCTACTATAGCCAAGAGGGACACTTTGAAGAAAGCGCAGGAGCTGCAGATGAGAGGTAGTTTGAAGATGGCCATTGAAAGCAGACTCTTGCTCCAGAGAAGCTAAGAGAGGAAAAACAACCTAAGAACAACTATGAGTGACATTTTTGAGGAACTGCAGCCTAGAGAAGAACATCCTGGGAGAAAGCCATTTTGAAACCAGAACTTTGGAGCAGGCACCAGCCACATGCCTTCCCAGCTAACAGAGGTTTTTTGGACACCATTAGCCATCCTCCAGTGAAGGTACCTAATTGTTGATGCATTAACTTGGACACTTTATGGCCTTAAGACTGTAACTGTGGAACCAAATAAACCCCATTTAATAAAAGCGAATCCATCTCTGTTGTTTTGCATTCCAGCAGTATTAGCAAACTAGAACATACTTCAATCAGGATACAGTTGAGATATTGTTTCTCAACAATAATGAAACAATCCATTAAAGACTCTCAAAGAAATATGCTAAATCAAGTAAAAAACAAAATCAACAAGTTCAGGGAAGATATAACAAAAGAGATGAAGGCTATAAGGAAAACACTGGGTGAACATAAGGTAGGAATTGAAAGTTTGAAAAACAACTGGCAGGATCTATGGAAAGGAAAGGCTCAACACAAGAGATGAAAAACACAATGGAGTCATACAACAGGAGATTTACAGAGGCAGAAGAAAACACACAGGAATTGGAGAGCATGACATCTGAAATCCTACACACAAAAGAACAGACAGGAAAAAGAATGGAAAAATGTGAGCAACATCTCAGGGAACTGAATGACAACATGAAGTGCATGTATGTACCTGTCATGGGTGCCCCAGAAGGCAAAGAGGAGGGAAAAGGGGCAGAAGCAATAATAAAGGAAATAATCAATGAAAATTTCCCATCTTTTATGAAAGATATAAAATTACAGATCCAAGAAGCACAGCATATCCCAAACAGAAAAGATCTGAATAAACCTACACCAAGACACTTAATAATCAGATTATCAAACATCAAAGACAAAGAGAGAATCCTGAATGCAGCAAGAGAAAAGCAATCCATCACACACAAAGGAAGCATGATAGGAGTATGTGCAGATTTCTCAGTAGAAATCATGGAGGCAAAAAGGAAGTGCTGTGATATATTTAAGAAACTGAAAGAGAGAAACCACCAACCAAGAATCCTATATCTGGCAAAACTGTTCTTGAAATATGAGACTATGAGGGAGAGTTTAAAATATTCTCTGACAAACAGACAATGAGAGAGTGTGTGAACAAGAAACCTGCACTACAGGAAATACTAAAGGGAGCACTGCAGACAGATAGGAAAAGACAGGAGTGAGAGGTTTAGAGCACAATTTTGGGTGATGGTAGCACAGCAATGTAAATACACTGAACAAAGGTGACTGTGGGTATGGTCAAAAGAGGAAGGTTAGGAGCATGTGAGACACCAGAAGGAAAGAGGAAAGATAAAGACTGGGACTGTATAAATCAGTGAAACCTAGAGTGCTCAACAATTGTGATAAAATGTACAAATATGTTTTTACATGAGGGAGAACAAATGAATGTCAACCTTGCAAGGTGTTAAAAATAGGGTGGTAGTGGGGGAAAAATACAATCAATGCAAACTAGAGACTATAGTTAACAGAAACATTATATTATGCTTCCTTTAATGTAACAAAGGCAATGTACAAAAGCTAAATGCCTATAGGAGGGGGATGTAAAGGAGAGGTGTGGGACTCATGGCATTGGGGATGTTGTCTGACTTTTATTATACTTTAGTTTAATTCTATCTTTCCTTTCATTTTTAGCTGTCATTTTTTTCTTTCTTTTTCTTTTGTCTCTCTACCTTCTTTGACTCTTCCTCCTTCTTTGTGGAAGAAATGGAGATGTCCTTATATAGATAATGGTGATGGTGGTGAATACATAAATATGTGACTATACAGGGAACCAACAATTGTTTACTTAGGATGGAAAGTATGGTTGGTGAACACAACCATCTTTAAAAAATGGGTTGATGAAGAAACCTTGAGGGCACTACATTGAGTGAAATAAGTCAGGCACATAAGGGTAAATATTGTGTGGTCTCACTGATATGAACTAATTATAATATGTAAACACATAGACATGAAATATAAGTAAACAGGATATAGAATGAGGCTAATGTATGGGGAGTGGTTGCTTATTATGAGCAGAATGTTCAACTATGTTGAACCTAAGTGTTTGGAAGTGGACAGAGGTGATGCTAGCATGTTACTGTGAGAATAACTAACAGCGCTGAATACTGCATGAATGTGATGGGAAGGGGAAGCTCAGAGTCATGTATGTCACCAGAAGGAAAGTTGGAGATTAAAAGATGGGAATGTATAAAACAGTGAATCTGGTGGTGGGCAATGTGCATGATTAACTGTACAAATATTAGAAATCTCTCTCATAAACTAGAACAAATATATGACACTAAAACTAGAAATTAATAATAGAAGGGTATATAGGGGAAAATATACCTATTGCAAACTATGTACTACAGTTAACAGTATTTTAACACTCTTTCATCAACAGTAACAAATGTACTATACCAATACTATGAGTCAGTAATGGAGGGGGGATGATTAGGGGTAAGGGAAAAATTAAGTTTTCTTTTTTTGTCTATTTCTTTTCTGGAGTAATGAAAATGTTCTAAAAATTGGAAAAAATTAATTGTGATGATGGATGCACAGCTGTATGATGGTACCATGGGCAATTGATTTTGCACTTTGGATCTTTGGATAATTTTATGGTATGTGAACATTCTTAATAAAGATTAAATTTAAAAATGTGAGGGAGGCATTTACCCATTGTTCTGGTTTGCTAATGCTGTCATTTTGCAAAACACCAGAAATGGGTTGGCTTTTATAAAGAGGGTTTATTTTGTTACAAAGTTACAGTCTTAAGGCCATAAAGTGTCCAAGGTAAGGCATCAGCAATAGGGTACCTTCACTGAAGGATGGCCATTGGTGCCCAGAAAAACTCTGTTAGCTCAGAAGGCACATGGCTGGCATCTGCTTGCTCCCAGGTTGCATTTCAAAATGGCTTTCTCCAACATGTTTCTCTTGGGGCATTTTTTCCTCTCTTAGCTGCAGCTCCTCTTCAAAACGTCACTCTTAGTTGCTCTGAGGTTCCTCTGTTTTTGAGCTCTTTTTATAGGACTCCAGTGATATAATCAAGACCTACCCTGAATGGGCTGGGCCACATTTCCATAGAAACATTCAATGAAGAGGTCACACCCTAATCAAAGGTGTCACTTGCAGTTATGTGGGTCATAGCTCCATGGAAACAATCAGAAGATTCCAACCTAATCAACACTAATACATCTGCCCCCACAAGGTTGCATCAAAGAACATGGCTTTTTCTGGGGGCATAATATATACAAACCTGTACACCCATGGTCACACAAGTCCCAGCAGATCCAGGAGAGTCTCTCTGACATCTGCAATTTGTACCATCCCTATATCCTTATTCCTGGCCATCTTGTTAGAGGGAGACAGGGATGTTGAATCTTCTTATCCTTCTTCTCTGGTTCTCCATATCATTTTTATAACACGGATATTACCACTTAAGTTCCTTTGTGGTGGAGAAAAGAGACTGGTTTTCCTGTTTCACTTTTAGCCTGGGCTGTTTATGAGCAGGCTAGGAACCAGATTACATACCCATGGTGTGAATATTGGCACATCCATTCCTCTTTGAGATTCATTTTCCCCGCATGTCAATAAAGTTATTACCTGAATGGTCTGCATTTTTTATGGTTCTGAAATTGTGTGGGGTAGAAACTGAATCCCAAGGATCAGGGCTGTTATGTTAAAGTGATGGTAGGATGTCCTTTCTCCCCTCGGCTCTCTGCAGTCTCTAGTGTTGAATATTGAAGACCTGGGGTCATCCCTCTGTGTAAGCTCCAGACAGGTCCTACAGACACTTTCTGACCATTATCCAGCTCTGTAGACCCCATTGAGGTCAAAGATGGGCATGATTCCTGTACAGGGAGTTCACATGCACTGTAGTTTCCTCAGGATATACCTCTAAAGTCTACCTCCATCTCACAAGCTTTTTGGTGGAATTGACCCCTGGAACACACTCAGTGACAATTTCTCTGCATTGTGTGTTTATGTGTATCTATTCTCAGTTAATTGTTCTCATTATTCAGAGATAATAATACCTACATTATCCATGATTCTGTAATGTGTGTTTATGCAGTGCATCATTGGTAACGACAATGCCTGTATATATGACTGATTAGACCCCAGTGGGCCATGGATCCTCTTCCATTTTGACTGCCTCTGCCATGTTCCTTGTCACATGGAGAGGCTGAAGAGAAGCACCCAAGATGAAGGAGACCCAGAGCAGCCATTTCATGCAGGTCATTTTCCTGGGACATCAGGGAAACAGTCTGTGTTAACTATTTTCATATAAAAGGGGATGAGACGTATGGGGCAGAGACAGAGCTGATTAAACTCTTCACGGGGATTAATGTACATTTCCCATTATCTCTGCTCAATTCCCAGTACTTCCTTTCCAGTTAAGCATTAGATAAAAAAACATATCAGGTTTATGGTTTGTGACTATATGTTAATTAAACTGAATTTAAAAAAAAAAAAACAAATCAGGGCCCTCAACTCTGACTCCATTCCCAGTGCCCTTTAAGCCGTAACACACCGATCTTGTAGTCCTGGGCTGGGCCTATTTATGCCTTAGGTATCAAATGGTGGTGTGAGATTGAAACTAAAACTTCCCCATCATTTTAGAAATAGTTTGGGAGGTCCTTGGGGTTTCTAAGTATGCTCCTTGGCTCAGGGAGTTCCAATCAAGAAATTCTCCCCTGATGTGGGCATGGGTGAAAGACAGTTGGCATTCAAATACTTGATGGAGGTAGGACTTCATTTGAGCCTTAATGTACAGGATAAAATTTCCAGACTACTGATATGGATTTCAACAGCACTGTCAGAGCAGCACTAAAGACCCATTGGTTGCTGAATCAGGGACAAGAATTTGGAAAAGTTAGTCCCTGGCCTTGTTTCACCCCATATTCACCAAGCCTGCAGGACCAGTGGATTCCTATTTAATCCCAATTCCACTGATTTCAGGGTCTGGCAATAAAGCCCAGACCTGAATATTTCCTTTTTCTTAAGACCCCAATATGAGTGACCAGAGTATATTTGCATACTGCATACCCATGAAGACATGGCATGCTGCAGAACCTAAACACTGCACCCTTCCACTGTCAAGAACTCACCATTCCCTGACACAGGGCAGGATCTGGCCCCCATCCTCTCCCAGTGCATGTACAGAATAAATGATAACACTGAGAGATAGGGAATAAGCTTAGGGGTCAAGATATGAGAGAACTGATTGACACATCTACTTCAAAGAGGAAGAATGATGGGAGAGAATTTGATATGGAAAGCAGAAGTCTGGGTCAAAATTATAAAATAATAATAATAATAATGTATTGACAAATATACCAAAGAAAAAAGAGGAAATATTAACCATGTAAAACATCACAATATAACTGAAAATAATCAAATGGAAATACTAAGTAAGAAATACATTTTATTATTGTTTGTAATTGTGGTCTTTTATTTCTTATAAAGCATTGATGTCAATGAAAACATTTATGAATGGGGGCTATTTTTCCTTTACAAATGTTTGCAAGGGATGTGGGTAAGTAATCTACATTAGTGTTACAGATAAAAACAGTATTAGTCAAGCAGCCTACTCTGTATATCACTGTCTGATTTTCAACCTTTATTTTAAATTGTTGCCAAATTATCCATGCTTAAAGAATAAAGTAATTGATAACATTTTGTTGAGACAAGAAGCAACATCCTGTTCCTATCCTCTCTCACCCTCCACTTCTCCTTCCCCAGAATTATCCAGTTCCAACTTCATTGACTGCTTCTTTTGAGTATATGTCTATCTCTAAATAACATGGCCTTTTGGGTATATATCTCTGAATAACATGCATGTTGCTCTTTCATCCACCCATACCCTACAAGATATCTGCAAACTTCTAACCTGCCTTCATCATCTAAGCATGGCTTTTGGTAATGTTACATTTCTGAGAAAAAAAATTACCATTTTGTGTTTTATCCTCTTCTCTATCATTCATAGTCTCTGTTCATGTAGGTGGTGAACTTTTTCTTAAGAAATTGATGAGTAGGAACTTGGAGCTGATTGTTAGCTCTGAATGTGTAAAATCATTGTTAAATGAATTTTTTCTGGAATTTCAGTCTAGGCCATATCCTTGAGGATCAATGATATTAGTATAATTAGGCCTTAGGCCAGAGATGCATCTCTAGGATGTCTTTTAAAGTATGCATCTCCCCTTATCCCCACTACCATCAGCCTCAAACTTAGGGAATAATCCATTTTATGTGTAGTTTCCTTGTTGTTAACTCTAAGTTAAGTCTTCCTTCATATGTAACATAGTAAAAGAAAGGTGATCAAATCATAGGAACTGCACTTTTTAAGATTTAGGAATTTAAAAGTAGTGAATAACTCAAAGCAGTATTTTATATGCCAAAAAAGATACTGACAGGATTCAGCAAGATGGTGGGGTAGGAAGCTGTAACTCAGAAAACAAGTAGAAAATTGTATAACCAACTTGATCAGAATTCTGGAAATATTTCAAAATTTTACATGAACCAATGAGGTGATGAAACAAGAAAATAACCTACTGAAAAATAGTTGGATTCTCTGGTGCTTTTACTAGCCCTTGGTCCACATACTCCCTGGCTTGATGGAAGTTCTGAAGACTGATAACCCCACATTTCCAGTTGTGGCATCCTTGTCCCTGCTGCTGGAAGAAGCAGAGTAGACCTTACTTTCAATCTCTGCTCTAGCCTAACCAGTGGCTATTGAAGAACTGAGCCAAGGTGTTCATCATTTCCATTTTATGTATATTGGAGCACATTTGGGTAGGAGAAGCAGCAGGCAGTCTTCAAAATATAATGTAACACAGGAATCACACTGCAACTGACTTGGCCAGCATCACCCTACTACCAAACTCATAAAGAGTTAAAATAAGAAAGTTCATTATATACCAACAATTCACAGGGTTAGTGATGCAAAATTCTTCACAAAATACAAACCAAATACAACTACACAATTAAAAAATTATACTGCATAATCAAGTGGAATTTTTTCCAAGAATGTAGGGGTGATTCAACATGAGAAAATCAATGTAATATATCACATTAATAGAATGAAAGATAAAGCCACGTTGTCATCTCAATTCATGCAGAAAAGACAATTCACACAACTCAATATACTTTCTTTATAAATACAGTCAGAAAAATAAGAAAAGAAGAGAACTCCCTCAACATGATAAAGGGCATATATGAAAAATCCATTGCTAGCATCATACTCAATATCCAAAACTGAAAGCTTTCCCCTTAAGGTCAGAAATAAGGCAAAGAAGTGCTAGAAATAGTAAGTAGGCAAGAAAAAGAAATAAAAGACATCCAAATTGTTCACAGATAACAATATTCTATACAGAGAAAATCCCCAAGAATCTAAAAGAAAGTACTTGAGCAAATAAATGAATTCAGGAAGGTGGCAGGCTATAAGATCAATACACAAAAATCAGCAGTATTTCTATACACCAGCAATGAACAATCTGAAAAAGAAATCAAGACAATTCCATACACAATGGTAACTAAAAGAGCCGATTTAGCTAAGAATGTAAAAGATAAATTCAGAAAACTTCAAAATATTATTTAAAGAAGTTAAATAAGACATAAATAAATGGAAAAACATCCCATGCTCATGGATTGGAAAACTTAATATCATTAGGATGTCAATATTACCCTCAATGATTTACAGATTTAACATAATCTCACTCTAAATACTAACATATCTATTTGAAGAAATGGAAAAGATGATCACTAAATTCATATGGAAGGGTGGGGGCCCTGAATAGCCATAACCATCTTGAAAAAGAAGTAAAAATTTGAAGGATCCATTCCTGATCTCAATTTATTACAAAGCTAGAGTAATCAAAACAGTGTAGTATTGGAACAAGGACAAGATACATAGGCCAATAGAATAGGATTGAGAGCACAGAAATAAAATAAACATACAGATCAATGGTCAATTGATTTTTAAAACATTTTGATTTAGTTATATTCACACACCATGCTCTCTGTACAAAGTATGCAATCAATGGCTCACAGTATCATCAATAGTTGTGTGTTCATCACTACAGTTTTTTTATTAATGCAGATTTTTATTTAAAAACAAAAGTTTTAGATACTCTTTGAATTTTACATACATAATACTTGCCTGAAAGGAATTATTTTTTTTTTTTAGGCCTGCAAAGTAAACATCTGATGAAAAGAACAAGGTACTATAAAAAATGTATTGAAAATATTATTCTTTAGTTAAAATATGCATTTTAAAGATTAAATTGAAAAAACACATCTTTTTTGGTTATAAAGTACATATTTTTACTTTGAAAAAAGTGATTTTGAAACTAGCTAATGATAAAGGTATCTTTTTTTCTTAGATTTGGTTTTATTGAAATATTTTCACATACCATACAATCACACATGGTATACAATCAACTGTTCACAGTACGACCATATAGTTATGGATTCATCAACACAATCTATTTCTGAACATTTTCCTTACATCAGAAAGAATCATAATAAGAAAAAAAAATAAAAGTGAAAAAAGAACACCCAAACCATCCCCCATCCCACCCTATTTGTTATTTAGTTTTTATCTCCGTTTTTCTACTCATCCATCCATACACTAGATAAAGGGAGTGTGATCCACAAGGTTTTCACAATCACACTGTCACCCCTTGTAATCTACATTATTATGTGATCACCTTCAGGAGTCCAGACTGCTGGGTTGGTGTTTGGTAGTTTCAGGTATTTACTTCTAGCTATTCCAATACATTAAAACCTAAGAGGTGTTATCCATATAATGTGTAAGAATGTCCACCAGAGTGACTCTCAACTCCATTTGAAATCTCTCAGCCACTGAAACTATTTAGTCTCATTTTGCATCCCCCTTTTGGTCAAGAAGATATTCTCAATCCCATGATGCCAGGTCCAGATTCATCCCCGGGAGTCATATCCTGCTTTGCCAGGGAGATTTACACCTCTGGGAGTCAACGTCCCACGTAGAGGGGAGGGCAGTGAGTTCACCTGCTGAGGTGGCTCACTTAGAGATAGAGAGAGAGAGAGAGGGCCACATCTGAGCAACAAAGAGGTAATCAGGGGGAGGCTCTTAGGCACAATTATATGCAAGTTTAGCCTCTCCTTTGCATAATGAGCTTCATAAGGTCAAGTCCCACGATCGAGGGTTCAGCACATCAAACCGCCAGTCCCAATGTTTGTGACATCAACACCAGTCCAGGTGAGGAAGTCCAGCACTTCTGTCCCTCCACCAGATCCTCAGGGTCAGGGGGAAGCTGTAAATATATTTTTTATTCTCTGCCCAAATTACTTTGGGATGTGTCACTATTTCACTCTAACCTACACTAACCTACCATATCTCACTTCCTATTCAAAGTTCCAAGTAATTGTGGTGTTTGAACAAACCAACTGTAGAGTTATACTGTTTAGAAAATATAGATCCTGCACCAAATAGACATCTCTTCCCTTGGTCTCACATGGAAGTTGAAGTTTTAAAACACAGTCAGTTTTGACCTTTACGCTTTGACCCGGTTTGCCCTAGTCTTAACCAGATCTGCTTCATTCATATCACTAATTGAAGTCTGGGCTCTTTTTCAGCTTTATTTTTAACAGTTGCTGTATGCACTAATACTGACATTCATATCTGCCAAGCTCTAGCTCTGAGTTTCAGGTGTCTCAGAGATATGCATCATTCTAGAGACCAATCAGGTTATACACTAAGGGATCAGCATCTCAAAGTTTAGAGATGAGCATTACAATTCAGGAATAGAGTTGACTGCTATAAGAGCTTACAATCTAGGGATGATTACAATAATCATGTCCACATTAGGCTATGTTCTAAGATTCAATTCTGAGTTTACACATTGTAGTTAGGCCATATTGGTGAGGGATTATAGTGTTTGCCTTAGTTTCTGGCATACTTCACTCAGATACTGTGTACAGGATCCATTCACCTCATTGTGTGTCTCACAGCTTCACTCCTTCTGGTAGTTGCTCAATATTCCTTTGTATGCACACACCACAGTTCACCATTCTGTTCCTCAGTCTATGTACCCTTAGGTCACCTCCACCCATTGCAAATCATGATTACTGTCTCCATGAACAACAGTTTGCAAATGTCCATTCATGTCTCTGCTTTCAGATCTTCAAATGACATATCCCATAGTGAGGTTGCAGGACCTTATGGTCCCCAACTACTTAACTTTTTGTGGAACCACCACACTGACCTTCAGAAATGCTCACTATTCTACCTGCTCATCAACAGTAGATAGGTACATCCCTCTCACCATGTTTTCTCCAACACTTTACCCTATATATCTTTTTCCTACAATTTTATAGAGTTGTATTCACATACCATACATTTATCCACAGTGTACAATCAGTTTTTCATGGTATCATCATAAAGTTGTACATTTATCACTACAATCAGCGCTTGAACATATTGATTACTACAAGAAAAAATGTTTTTTTTTTTAGCAATAGTAAAAAGCAATAGTAAAAAAGAAAAATAACATGTCATAAATAAAATATAAAAGTAAGGACAGAAAATATGGGACAGAATTCCATATTCTTCCCCTATATCCCCCTCTCATATACACTTAGCATTGGCATATTGCCTTTGTTACATTTAATGGAAGTATATTACAATGTTACTGTTGACCATAGACTCCAGTTTGTCTTGATTATGTTTTTTCCTGAACACACCCCTTTTTCAACACTCTACATGGTTGACATTCATTTGCTCTCCCACATACAAAAACATTTTTATATTTGTACATTTAGTAAAAGTCAATGGCCACTCCAGTTTTTGCCAAGTTATACAGTCCCAGTCTTTATCATCTGTCTTTACCTCTGGTGTCATTATTCTCCTATCCCACCTCTTTCAGCTTTATCACAGACATCTTTGTTCAGTGTACTTACAATACTGTGCTACCATCACAC
This sequence comes from Choloepus didactylus, assembly GCF_015220235.1. Taxonomy (NCBI): domain Eukaryota; kingdom Metazoa; phylum Chordata; class Mammalia; order Pilosa; family Megalonychidae; genus Choloepus; species Choloepus didactylus. The sequence goes on along the minus strand of NC_051326.1, from coordinate 62,191,815 downwards.
AGTATTATGCTATCTATTTCTGGATCTAAACAATCAATCCTAAACATTCTGTAGTTCTTCAGTATCAAATGCCTGATCTCTGTCTTCTTTCTATCCCCTGGTTGCCTGCATTGTCAGCTTTTAACTCCCAAAGTTTGTTCATTAATGTCTGTTCATATTAGTGAGACCGTTCAGAATCTGTCCTTTTGTTTCTGGCTAACTTCACTCAACATAATGTCCTCAAGGTTCATCCACATTATTATATGATCCATGCCTTTGTTCTGTCTTACAGCTGCATAATTTTCCATCATGTGTATATACCACAGTTTGTTTATCCACTCTTCCACTGATGGATGTTTGGGCTGTTTCCATCTCTTGGCAATCATGAATGTTGCAATGAACATCAGTTTAGAAATGTCCGTTTGTGTCTTAAGTTTCAGTTCCTCTGAGTATATACCTAGCAATGGAATAGCTGGGTCATATGGCAAATCTATATTTAGCTTCCTGAGGAACCTCCGTACTGTATTCCAGAGTGGTTGCACCATTCTACTTTCCCACCAATAATGAATGTGTGCCTCTTTCTCCACATCCTCTCCAGCACTTGTTATTTTCTGTTTTTTTGGATAATGGCCATTGTGGTAGGTGTGAGATGATATCTCATTGTGGTTTTGATTTGCATTCCCTTAATAGCCAAAGAAGTTGAGCATTTTTTCATATGTTTTTGAGCCATTTGTATTTCCTCTTCAGAAAAATGTATGTCCATGTCTTTAGCCCATTTTACAATTGGATTGTTTGTCTTTCTGTTATTGCAATGTAGGATTCCGTTATATATGTGGGATATTAAACCCTTATCTGATTTGTGGTTTCCAAATATCATCTCTCATTTTCTAGGTTGCCTTTTTACTTTTCTGACAAAGTCCTTTGATGTACAAAAGTGTTTATTTTGAGGAGATCCCATTTGTCTATTTGTTCTTTCGTTGCTTGCACCTTGGGTGTGAGGTCTTAGAAACCACCTCCTATCACAAGATCTTTAAGATATTGCCCTACATTTTATTCTAAGAGTTTTATGGTCTTGGTGCTAATGTTTCAATCTTTGATCCATTTTGAGTTCATTTTTGTGTAAGGTGTGAGATAGGCATCCTCTTTCATTCTTTTGGAAATGGATATCCAGTTCTCTAAGCACCATTTATTGAACAGGCTGCTCTTTCCCAGTTGCTTTGGCTTCACTGCCTTATCAAAGATCAGTTGTCCATAGATGCAAGGGTATACTACTGAACACACAATTTGATTCCATTGGTGAGTATATCTGGCCTTATGCCAGTACCATGCTGTTTTGAGCACTGTAGCTTTGTAATATGTTTCAAAGTTCGGTAGTATGAGACCTCCCACTTTGTTCCTCTTTCTCAAGATATTTTTGGCTATTTGGGGCACCTTGCCCTTCCAAATAAATTTAGGTATTTGTTTTTCTATTTCTGTAAAGTAATTTGTTGGGATTTGAATTGGTATTGCATTGAATCTGTAAATAAGTTTAGGTAAAATTTCCATCTTAACTATATTCGGTCTTCCCATCCATGAACATAGTATGTTCTTCCATTTTTTAGGCCTTGTTCAATTTCTTTTAGCAGTTTCTTATAGTTTTCTATGTAAAGGTCTTTTGTGTCCTTGGTTAAGTTTATTCCTAAATACTTGATTCTTTTGGTTGCTATTGTAAATGGGATTTTTTTCTTGATTTCCTCCTCTTGTTGCACATTACTTGTGTATAGGAACACTGCAGATTTTTGTTTGTAGATCTTGTAGCCTGCCACTTTGCTGTATTCATTGACTAGTTCTAGTAGCTTTGCTGTAGAGTTTTCTGGATTTCCTACATATAGAATCATGTCACCTACAAATAGTGAAAGTTTTACTTCTTCCTCTCCAGTTTGGATACCTTTTATTTCTTTTCCTTGCCTAATTGCTCTAGCTAGAGCTTCCAGCATAATGTTGAATAACAGTGGTGACAGTGGGCATCCCTATCTTGTTCGTGATCTTAGAGGAAAAGCTTTCAGTCTCTCCCCATTGAGTATGATGTTAGCTGTGGGTTTTTCATAAATTACCTTTATCATATTGAAAAAGTTCCCTTCTATTCCTATCCTTTGAAGTGTTTTCATCAAGAAAGGATGTTGAATTTTGTCAAATGCCTTTTCTGTATCAATCGAGATGATCATGTGGTTCTTCTACTTTGATTTATTGATGTGGTGTATTACATTAATTGATTTTTCTTGTGTTGAACCAGCCTTGCATACCTGGAATAAATCCCACCTGGTTGTGGTGTATAGTTATATTAATGTGTTGCTGGATTTGATTTGTGAGTATTTTGTTGAGGATTTTTGCATCTATATTCATTAAAGAATTGGTCTACAATTTTCTTTTTTTGTAGTATCTTTGTCAGATTTTGGTATTAGGGTGATGTTGGCTTCATACAGTGAGTTAGGTAGCTTTCCCTCTTCTTCAATTTTTTTGAAGAGTTTGAGCAGGGTTTGTACTAACTCATTCTTGAATGCTTGGTAGAATTCACATGTGAAACCATCTGGTCCTGGGCTTTTCCTTTTTGGCAGGTTTTTGATGACTGACTCAATCTCTTTACTTCAGATTGGTTTGTTGAGGTCATCTATTTCTTCTTGAGTCAATGTTGGTTGTTTATGCTTTTCTAGGAAGTTGTCCATTTCATCTAAGTTGTCTACTTTATTAGCATATAGTTGCTCACAGTATCTTCTCATTATCTCCTTAATTTCTGCAGGGTCGGTAGTTATATTTCCTTTCCCATTTCTGATTGCATTTATTTGCATCCACTCTCTCTTTTTTTTTTGTTAGCCTAGCCAGTGATCCATCAATTTTATTGATTTTCAAGTTTATGAATTCTTTGTTAGGGTCATCCAGTGTCTTCTTTATATCCTTCATCTCTTTTGCTATATCTTCCTTCATTTCATTGTGTTTATTTAAAATTAGTTGCCTCAACTCCTATATCTCAGTTGAACTATTAGTTTGTTCCTTTGGCTGGTCCATATTTTCATGTTTCCTGGTATGGCTTGTTATCTTAAGTTGTCTAGGCATCTGATTTTCTTGATTAGTTTATTTTGGAGCTTGTTTTCTATCTTTTACCTAGGGGTTTTCTAGTTCATTGGCTTTGTTCTCTGGCCTCTGTTATTCAGTTCAACTTATTCTAGACCTCTAACTTAGGTTTTATTTAGTTGATCAGAATTTTTCACCTCTTTTTTTTTTCTGTTTGTTGCTCTGCCTCTTTGTATCCTTTTTGTGAGAGGGTCCCCTCAGATATGGTCTACCCCAGTCAGATTTTCTGAGTCTAGTGAGGCCCAGGTCTCATTGGGAGGGTATGGAGTTTTCCTGAGAATGAGACCCTCCTATGAGGCCTTTAGAATCAGTGCTTTTCCTCTCCTGTCCAGCAGGTGGCACTTGCCAGCCTGCAGCTCCACTACCAGTGTAAGGAGGTATGGAGACTTTAGTTCTCCTGGTGACTCTGATCCTGTTGGCATCGCTGACTGAAGCCAGAATCTGTATTCAAGCCCCTGGGGTCTGAGTTCCCGGAAGGAGGACTGCCAGTTGAGCTAGACCTCCCTCCACTCTCCCAGTCCTTGGAACTCCAGTTGTGTCTCAGGAGCACTATTCCCTTCTCCCCTCTCCTCTTTTGGGCATCTCCGGCTATATTCCTTGGTCAGCCTGAGTTGCCAATTAAACATGGGGGTGGAGACCTTCAGAAGTGAATCTAGAACTCAAAGATGCTTTGGGTACTCTGTTTTCCCCCAAGCCCAGCCTAGTCCCTCAACCTGGGCTTTCCGATAGAAAATAACCACATCTGTTACTTTCAGATTTAAAAAAAATGGAAAAGAAAAACAAGAAAAAGAAAAAGGAAAAAAAAGGAGTCCCTTTTAAAAGTCTTTCCCAGGCCTGGAAGTTTTGTCAGTGTCAGAATAGAGCATTTAAAGATGTACTTTGGGCTATTGTCTGATAATTACTCTCCAACAGCTTCAATTCAACCCCTGCTGAGGGTTACTGAACTGGAACAAGAAGGAATCAGTGAGAAGCCAGAAGGGACAAAAAGTAGGGGAAAAATGGCTTTTTTGGAACCTGGGAATGAGTGCCTGCTTTTATGTGTCCCCCCTTCTTGGAGCCCAGCCCTTCTTTAGCACCCCCAGCTCCAAAAATTAGTTAATTAATTTGTTAATTAATTCTGCAGTTGAGGCTGGGTTGAGCCCCTCTTCTTGCCCTCAGCAGATTGCTGCTTTGAGGTTTTTTTTTTTTCCCCTTTCAGGGAGCCAGCAGAAAGGCAGTCTGTGAGGTCTGGATGGAGAGGGGTGCCAGACCCCTGGTCCGGGGAACTTACAATGTTCACTGTGATCTCACCTTTTCCTCCAATTCCAAACTTACATCCAATGTGTGACTGGTTATTGGAGACCCCCAAAACACTGTTTCATATAGTTCTTGGGTAATTGTCAGCTGCTCTAGGGAAGAGATGAAATTCTGCACCTGACCACTCTGCCATCTTGCCCTGCCCCCCTCATCATCACAATTTTTGAACATTTTCATTACTCTGGGAAACAGAAAAAAAGAGAAAACCCAAAACATCACATCCCCCTTATGCCCCCCATCATTGATCCCCAGCACAGGTCTGGTACCTTTGATACTGTTGATGAAAGAATATTCAGATATTACTGTTAACTATAGTCTGTAATGTGGAAGAGGTGTGTTTATTCCCCATATACCACTCTATTATTAACACCTTGTAATAGTTATGTGCATTTGTTCTATTTCATGGAGGAACATTTTATATTTGTACTGTTAACCACAGTCATTGTACAGCAGAAGATTTACTCAGTTATACAGTTCCAATGTTTTTAACCTCTGGATTTCCTTCCATTGATATATATGAATCTAAACTTACCCTATCAACCATATTCACACACAATTCAGCACTGTTAATTATACTGAAAATAATGTGCTATCATCATGTGTATCCATTTCCATCCATTTAAATTCAACCTAGTTAAAAGTTCACATCTTAAGCAACCACTCCCCAATCTCTAGCCTCATTCTATCTCCTGGTAACCTATAATCTAGATTCTATGTCTGTGAGTTTACAGGGCTTAATTAGTTCATATTAGTGAGATCATAAAATATTTTTCCTTTTGGGTCTGACTAATATCACTCAAAATAATGTACTCAAGGTTCATCCATGAAATGTCTATTCATGTCTTTTGCTCATTTTAAAAAATTGGTTGTTTGTCTTTTTAATGTTGAGTTGTAGGATTTCTTTTTATATTCTGGATATCAAACCCTTATAAGACATGTGGTTTCTAAATATTTTCTCCAATTGAGTAGGCTGCCTTTCCACTCTTTGACAAGGGCCTTTGAAGCATAGATATATTCAATTTTGTGGAGGCCCTACTTATGTATTTTTTTCTTTCATTGCTTGTGCTCTGGTTGTAAGGTCCAGGAAACTACTGCCTATCCCTAGAACTTGAAGGTGTTTCACTATATTTTCTTCTATAAGTTTTATGGTACTGGTTGTTATATTTAGGTCTTTGATCTATTTTAAATTAATTTTTGTAGAGAGAGTGAGATCGGAGTTCTCTTTAATTCTTTTGGATGTGGATATCCAGATCTCCCAGCACCATTTATTGAAGAGACTATTCTGTCCCAGTTGAGTGGATGTGGAAGCACTGTCAAAAATCAATGGACCATAGAGTTTTCTCAAACACCATAATTACATAGAATTTTAAATAGGGAGTGAAATCTCACTGGTTTGTGCAGTTTACTATGAAGCCCTGATACTTCCCAGAGTAATTTGGACAGAGAATTAAAATGTATTTGTAGACTTCTGGGAGGATGGTGGATTAGGATAGGTAGATCAAACTTCCCCTCCATAAAAAGATTATATAAAGGGCAGAAAGCAATCCAGAACAGCTGTTCCAGGGTGCTGCCAGCCAGACAGGGACCTCTACACCACAGAGTAGGGACTTCATGGAGAGGCAGAGAGACTGTGCTTGACAGGACAGGGTGAGTGTGTTCAGCTGGGACCACCACCAGGGACTGGAGGCTGGAGCTGCCCATCAAGCATGGGATGGAGAGCTTTCCATACCCTGTGCACCCATTTCAGCAGTTGCCTGGGAGATAACCCTTCACAGCCCCATGGCTGAGAGCTCATAAGGAAACTTGGGATTCAATGGTCTTGTGCTGACTGAATCCACTCTTCCTCCATGGAAACCCATGGTGTGCACAGACAAGAGGCAAGTGTGCTGTACTGAGGCACCAAGAGCTCTTCCACAACCTCAGAGGTTTGCAGGCACATGACAGACAGGGACAGGGGAGCATTTGAGCTGGAGGGTGAGTTGTGCAGCCCTAAAGCCCCAGAGTGATCCACTCACAGCCCTGGGAACCACCAGATACACTGTGCCCTGGAGTAGACTCCCTGCCAAACTGCACAGGGCAGGACCCCCTCAGGGCTGGCAGTCCCCAGTGCACACAGAGAACTGGTGCACTGATTGGATATCCATCTGGTTTGGAACCTACTTAGTGCACAGGCAATGTTGGTAGAGAGTTGACTTAAGAGAAAGTCATGGCTTAAGATCATTATCTGCTGGTAGGTTCAGGGAAAGTGCACTCCACCAAGCTGTAGCTCTGCCAAATTATAGATAAATGATCAAATAATCCTGCAAAGCCCCCCCCCCAAAAACTTATCAAGATAAGCAAATGCCCTGAATCCAACAACAGAAAATCACAGAGCACATGAAGAAACAAGAAGATATGGACAAGGCAAAGAATCAAACTAAAAAGCTGGAGGAGACACAGAACCTGGAGCAATGGATCAAAGAAGTACATGGAAATCTCCAAAAAAACTTCAATTAGTTGGCTAAAGACACAAAGGATATCAAGAAGACTCTAGAAGATCAAAAAGAGGAGTTTAAAAAGTAAACAAAAAATTAACAGATCTTATGGAAACAAAAGATACTGCTGATCAAGTTAAAATTATACTAGAGACATGCAATAGCAGATTTGAAGTGGCAGAAGATAGAATACGTGAACTAGAGGGCATGACAACTGAATGTGAATGCACAAAAGAACAAATGGTGAAAAAATAAAAACAAATTGAAAGGGATCTCAGGGAAATGATGGAGAAAGTCATGCACACAAATATAAGAATCACTGGTGCCTGAGTAGGTGAAGAGAAGAGTAAAGGGCTAGGAAGTGTATTTCAAGACATAGTTGGGGAGAACTTCCCAATCTTTCTAAATGACGTGAATATGCAAATCAAAGATAACCAATGCACTCGAAAGAGAATAAATCCAAATAAATGCACTCTGAGACATATACTAAACAGATTGTCAAATGCTGAAGTTAAGAAAAACTCCTGAAAGTAACAAGAGAGACATGATTCACCACATACAAGGGAAATCACATAAGACTAAGTACTGACTACTCAGTGGGCACCATGGAGGCAAGAAGGCAGTGGTAAGACATATTTAAAATTCTGAAAGAGAAAAATTACCAGCCCCAAATTCTTCATCCAGCAAAGTTCTCCTTAAAAATTGAGGTACAGTTTAAAATTTTCACAAATTTTATGAACAAATGCTGATAGAATTTGATAACAGGAGACCTGCCCTGCAAGAAATATTGAAGGGAGTTCTACCAGATGAGGAAAAAGAAATGAGAGAGAGGTTTATAGAAGGGCAGAGAACTGAAGTGTATTAGGAAGGGTAACTTAAAGGAAAAAAAAGAGAGGAGGGGCAACAGATCTGACAAATAAAAACAAAAAGATAAGATGATTGACTCAAGAACTTCCTTCTGAGTAATAATATTGAATGTGAATGGATTAAACTCCACAATTAAAAGATACATATTGGCAGAATGGACTAAAAAGTGTAAACCATCAAAAAGGGGAAAAATCAAATGATCTCAGTAGATGCTGAAAAAGCATTTGACAAAATTCAGCATTCTTTTTTGATGGAATCAATTCAAAAGCTAGGAATTGAATGAAACATCCTCATAATGAAAGAAGGTATATATAAAAGACCCACAGCCAGCATAGTACTCAACAAGGAGAGACTTAAACTCTTCCCCCTAATATCAAGAATGAGACAAGGCTGCCCACTTTCACCACTATTATTCAACATTGTGCTAGAAGTTCTAGCCAGAGCAATCCAACCAAAGAAACAAAAGACATCCAATTGGAAATGAAGAAATAAAGCTGTCATTATTTGCAGATGATATGATTATATATTTGGAAAATACTAAGCAATCAATGGTACAACTACTTGAGTTAATAAAAAAATTTAGCAAAGTGGCAGCATACAAGATGAAATCACAAAAGTCGGTAATGTTCTTATACACTAGAATTGGCCTAACTGAAGATATACTCAAGAAAAAATTCCATTTATAACAGCAAATAAAAATCAAGTACCTAGGATTAGACTTAACTAAGGATGTAAAAGAACTCTACACATAAAATTACACAACTTTCCTAAAAGAAATCAAAGCTGACCTAAATAGGTGGAAAGATATTCTGTGGTCATGGAGAGGAAGGTTAAATGTCATTAAGATGTCAGTTGAACCCAAACTGATATACAGATTCAATGCAATTCCAAACAAAATTCCAACAACTTACTCTGCAGACCAGGAAATCTAGTTATAAATTTATTTGGAAGGGAAAGGGGCCTTGAATTGCCAAAAACATTCTAGAATTGAAGAACAAAGAGGAAGGACTTACACTTCCTGTCTTTAAGGCCTACCATAAAGGCACAGTACTCAAAACAGCATGGTACTCACACAAAGATAGAAATATTGATCAATGGAATTGAATCAAGGGTTTGGAGATAGACCCCCAGATCTATGGTAGGCTGATTTCTGATAAGGTCCCCAAATCCACTGAATTGGACAAAACAGTTTCTTCCACAAATGGACCTGGGAGAACTAGATATCCATATCCAAAAGAATGACAGAGGACCACTACCTCACACCCTGTACAAAATTAACTGAAAGTGTATCAAAGAAGTTAAGAGACTGTACCATAAAAATTCTAGGAGATAACACAGGGAAACATCTTCAAGACCTAGTATTCGGAGGAAGCTTCTTAGAGCTTACACCCAAAGCATAAGCAATGAAAGAAAACAGTAGATAAAAGGGAAAAAAAATTCTGTATTTCAAAGGAATTTGTCAAAAAGTTGAGGCAGACAACACATTGGGAAAAATATTTGGAAAACTTATATCTGATAAGAGACGGATATCCTGCATGTATAAAGAAATCCTACAATTCAATGACAATAGTACAAACAGACCATTTATAAAATGGGCAAATTATATAAAAAGACATTTTTCTGAAGAGGAAATACAAATGGCTAAAAAACAAATGAAAAAATGTTCATCTTCACTAGCTATTAGGGAATTCAAATCAAAACCACAATGAGATATCATCTCACACCAATAAGAATGGCTACCATTAAACAAACAGGAACTACCAATGCTGGAGAGGATGTGGAAAAATTGGAACTCATTCATTGCTGGTCAGAATGTGTAATGGTACAGCCACTACAGAAGACAGTTTGGCAGTTCGTCAGTAAATTAGATATTGACTTACCCTATGGTCTGGCAATTTCACTTCTTGGTATACACCCAGAAGATCTGAAAGCAGTGACATTAATGGACACTTGTACACTAATGTTCATTGTTGCACTGTTCAAAATTGTCAAGTGATGGAAACAATCCAAGTGTCCTTCAACAGACAAGTGTATAAACAAAATGTGGTATATACATGGAATACTACACAGCAATAATAAAAAATGAGGTCCTGAAACATGAAAACCTGAATGAGACTTGAAGACATAATGCTGAGTGAAATAAGTCAGATACAAAAGTTGAGATATTGTATGTTAACACTAATGTGAGCTCCACGAACAATGTAAAATAAGTGTCTTATAATGTAGAATATAAGGGACCTAGAGATAGACAGGGGCTAGTGAAGGGGGAATGATACCCTAATATGCACAGATATGATAATGAGGGTGAACTTAAAGGTATGGGAATGGAGAGGGGTGATGACTGTTCATTAATGGGATTATAAGTAATAGTGCCGTATTAAAGGCAAATATGGCCTAAAGTGGTTGTTTAAAGGCACGTATCCCACAGATTAGCACTACAAATATATATGAGGGTTTGCATGATATACCTCTGAGGTATGACACTGTTCCAAATAGTTAACAACAAAGTGGCATATAGAAAAGCTACCCACTACATATTAGAGATTATATTTAATAAAAATATGTCCCAGTTTGCTAATGCAGCTGGGATGCAAAATACCAGAAATGGATTGGCTTTTATAAAGGAGGGTTTATTTGGCTACACAGTTACAGTCTTAAGGCCCTCAAGTGTCCAAGGTAACAAATCAACAATCAGGTACCTTCACTGGAGGATGGCCAATGGCATCCAGAAAACCTCTGTTAGCTGGGAGGGCATGTGGCTGGCATCTGCTCCAAGTTCTGGTTTCAAAATGGCTTTCTCCCAGGGCATTCCTCTCTAGGCTGCAACTCCTTTTCAAAATGTCACTCTCAGTTGCTCTTAGGTGTTTGTCCTCTCTTAGCTTCCCTGGAGCAAGAGTCTGCTTTCAACAGCCATCTTCAAAATGTCTGTGTCTTATCTGCAGCTCCTCTCTCAGCTCCTGTGCATTCTTCAACATGTCCCTCTTGGCTGTAGCAAGCTCTCTCCATTTGAGCTTTTATAGGGCTCCAGTGAACTAGTCAAGGCCCATGTTGAATGGTTGGGGCCAAACCTCCATGGAAATCATCTGATCAGAGTTATCACCTACAGTTGGGCAGGTCACATCTCCATGGAAACACTCAAAGAATTGCAATCTAATCAACACTAATACATCTGCCCACACAAGATTGCATCCAAGATAATGGCATTTTGGGGGACACAATACATTCAAACTGACATAGAATACCTTACCAATACTACACTAATACTAGAGATGAATAGATTTGGGATGTTTTGTGTGATGATAAATGTTTAAAATTGTCAGTGATAATGATTACACAAATGTGAAGATAATATGAGACACTGTTTATCTTGGACAGAATATATGCTATGTGAAATTAGAAACCCCGTACTTAAGAAGTAAAGCCCTCAATCTTTAGGCTTGCTCTTGTGAAACTTATGGCTGTGAAAGAAAGGCTAAGCCTGCTTATATTTATGCCTAAGTGGCACCACCAAAGAACCTCTTTTGTTGGTCAGACATGGACTTTCTCTAAGCCTGATTTAGCAAATAAATTCATTAACCTCCCCACTACATTGGACATGATTCCCAGGTAGTGAATCTCCCTGGCAATGTGTGACACAACTCCCAGGAATTAGCTTGGTCCTGGCATTGAGGGATTGAAAGTGCCTTCTTGAACAAAAGGGGGAAAAGAATGGTAACAATAAACGGTTACAATGGCTAAGTGGCTAAGAGTTTTCAAATAGATTTAGGAGGCTATGATGGAGGTTACTCTTATGCAAGCTCCAGTTAGATATCCCAAATGGCCCCTGTATGCCTAGCCCTAAACAAAAGTAGTCCCCAAATACCTAGATCCCTATCTGAGACTCTATAAAATTTTCACTAGGTTTATTTTTCAGAAAATCAAATCTACCAGATTGTTTCTATCCCAACCAATTCCTAAAACCCAGAGGCAACAGCTTCTTCAAGAATATCAACTGGATTCAGTCCCCTTACCCATCATGTTGATGCCTCTTTTCAATACATGCATGTTAGGGTCATCACTGCCTAGACACCCCTGGATATCAAGAAAGTGATTAAACAAGAACAAGGGGTAGCAACAGATAAGATGAGATTTAACAAAGGATTATGAATACTAAATCTTTATATAAATCTTTTTTAGGTGCTAGTGTATTAATTTAGCTACAAGGAAATAACTGAAATGGTGGAACTGTAACCCACAATGTTCTTTGAAATTTGCTCTATAGCTACTTGTTAAATTGCACTTTGAAAGTTATAACCTTACTGTATATGTCTTATATTCTACAAAAAGGAAACAACTGAAACTGTGGAAATGTAACTCATAACATTCTTTGAAATTATCTATATGACTACTTGTTAAATCATCCTTTGAAAGTTGTCACATCTGTATATATGTTACATATCACAATAAGGAAATAAATAACTGAAATTGTGCAACTATAAGCCATAACATTATTTGAAATTTGCTAACTACTTTTAAATCATACTTGAAATTTGTCATTCTTCTGTATATATGTTAAATTTCACAATAAAAATATATTGAAAGAAGAAAAAAACTGTATTTGCAAAGCCCCCTTTAGGGACTGGGGTAAAATGTGGAAACATTAAACTTCCTCACCTGGGGAATTATGGATATATTCACAAGCCCTGGGGACTACAGATTTAGAAGACCAGGCTCTTGATCTTGGGGCTTGTCCTTATGAAGCTTGCTTCTGCAAAGAAGAGGCCAAGCCCACTTATAGTTTTGCCTTAGAGTCACCCACAGAGAAATTATTTTGTTGCTCAAATGTGTCCTCTCTCTCTAAGACAACATGGCAGATATACTCACTGTCCCTTCCCCTACATAGGTAATGACACCCAGGAGTGTTAATGTCTCTGACAATGTGTGTCATGACTCTCAGGGATGAGCCTGGATCAAGTATTGTGGGATTGAGAAAGCCTTCTTGACCAAAACAGGCAAGAGAAATGAAACAAAATAAAATTTCAGTGACTAAGAGATTTCAAATGGAGTCATTTTGGGGGTCATTCTTATGTGTGGTATAGATATCCCTTTTTAGCGTATTGGAATAGCTGGAAGGAAATACCTGCAACTGTTGAACTGCAACCCCGTAGCCTTGATTCTTGAAGATGATTGTATAACTATGTAGCTTACCTGGTGTGACTGTGTGATTATGAAAACCTTGTGGTTCACACTCCCTTTATCCAGCGTATGGACAGATGAGTAGAATAATGGAGACAAATGTTGAATGAATAATAGGGTGAACTGGGGCAGATGGAATGCTTTGGGTGTTCCTTTTTACTTTTATTTTTTATTTTTTGGAGTAGGGAAAATGTTGAAAAATTGATTGTGGTGATGAATGCCCAATTATATGATGGTACTGTGAAAGTTGATTGTACACTGTGAATGATAGTATGGTATTTGAACATATATCATAAAACTGAATTAAAAAATGGATTGTAGTGATGAATGCACAACCTTATGTTGGTACTGTGAACAGTTGATTGCACATTTTGGATGATTGTATGCTATGTGAATATGTCTCAATAAAATTCAGTTAAAAAATCAAGTGACCATAGGCTTGAAGTTCTTTCAGAAAGCTGTATTCAGTTCCATTGATCAATATGTCTATCTTAATGCCATACCATGCTGTCTTGAACAATGTGACTTTATAATCTGCTTTAAGTTAAGAAAGCATGAGTGCTCACCCTTCATTTTTATTGTTCAAGATGGTTTTTGGCTATTTGAGGACACTTTACCATCCAAATAAATTTGATAATTAGTTTTTCCATTTCAGCAAAGTAGGCTGTTGGAATTTGATCAGCATTGCATTGAGTCTATAGATGAATTTTGGCAGAATTGACATCTTAATATTTAGCCTTCCAATCTATGAACATGGAATTCCTTTCCATTTGCTTATGTCTTCTTTGATTTCTTTGAGGAATGTTTTGTAGTTTTCTGTATACAGTTCCTTTACATCCTTGGTTAAATTTATGCCTAAATATCTGATTCTTTCAGTTGCAATTTTCAATGGAACTTTTACTTGATCACCTTCTCAGATAGCTCATTACTAATGTATAGAAATACCACAGAATTTTGCATGTCAACCTTGTATCCCACCACTTTTGTGAACTTATTAGCTCCAGTAGGTTTGTCACAGATTTTGGGGAGGGTGGGCTTTTTAATATAGGATCATGTCTGCAAACTTCCTCCTTTCCAACTTAGATGCATTTTATTTCTTTTTCTTGCCTCATTGCTATAGATAGAACTTCTAGCAAAATGATGAATAACAGTGGTGACAGTGGACATGCTTGTCTTGGCCCAATCTTAGAGGGAAAATGTTCAGACTTTCACTGATGAATACAATGTTAGCTGTGGGTTTTTTTAAAATATATTCTCTATATCATGTTGAGGAAGTTTCCTTCTAGACCTATTATTTGAATTGTTTTTATCAAGAAAGTTGCTGGATTTTGTCAAATGCCTTTTCTATATCAATTGACATGATCATGTGATTCCTTTTGATTTGTTAATGTAGTGAATTACATTAATGATTTTGTGTTGAACCACCCATGCTTATATAGCATAAAATCCACTGGGTTAAGGTGCATAATTCTTTAAATGTGCTGGTGGGTTCAATGTCTAAGTATTTTGTTGAGGAATTTTGCATCTTCGATTAAAGTGATTGGTCTGCCATTTTATTTTCTAGTAGAATCTTATCTTGCTTTAATATTAGGGTGATTTTGGCTTCATAAAATGAATCAGGTAGAGTTCACTCTTCTTCAATTCTTTGGAACAGTTTGAGCAGAATTCATATTAATTCTTCCTGGAGTCCTTGGTAAAATTCACCTTTGCGGCTGTCTGGTCCTGGGCTTCTCACTGCTCAAAGGTCTTTGATGACTGACTGGCTCAATCTCTTTATTTGTGATTTGTTTAGTGTAGTCTTCTGTTTATTCTCAAGTCAGTGTAGATTTTATTGTGTTTCTAGGAAATGGTCCATTTCATCAAAGTTGTCTATTTTGTTGATATACAGTTGTTCATAGTCTCTTCTTATGATTTTTTTTATTTCTGCAGGCTCTGTGGTAATATTTGCCCATTCATTTCTGATTTATTTGAATCTTCTCTTTTAGTCTTTATCAGTCTAGCCAAGGATTTTTAAATTTTGTTGATCTTCTAAAACAACCAACTTTTGGTTTTATTGATTCTCTATACATTTTTTTGTTCTGTTTCATTTATTTCCACTCTAATCTTTATTTCTTTCCTTCTGCTTGCTTTGTGATTAGTTTCCTGGCCTTTCTCTAGTTTCTCCAAGTGTTCAATTAGGTATTTGATTTTATCTCTTTTCTCCTTTTCAATGGAGGGATTATGCCTGTCCATTTCTCTCTCAGCACTGCCCTCACTGCATCCGTTAGTTTTGATATGTTGTGTTCCCATTTTCACTCATCTTGAGGTAATTACTGATTTCCCTTGCAGTTTCTGCTTTGACCATTGATTAAGAGTGTGATTCTTAACCTCCAGATATTTGTGACTTCCAAATCTCTGGCTGCTATTGATTTCCATCTTCAGTTCATTATGACCAGAAAAAGTGCTTCCTATAATTTCAATATTTTTAAATTTAGTAAGTCCTGTTTTGTGCCCCAGCATGTAGTCTATCCTGAAGAACATTCCACAAGCAATTGAGAAGTATGTATATCCTGCTCTTTGGGGGTACAATGTTCTACATATGTCTGTTAGGTCTAGTTCATTTATCACACTATTTAGGTTCTCTCTTTCCTTATTGATCTTCTGATTAGATATTCTATCTATTGAAGAGAGTGGTGTATTGAAGTCTTCTGATTAGATATTCTACCTATTGAAGAGAGTGGTGTGTAGAGACAGCTATTATTCTTTTCAGTTTTGCCAGTGTTTCCCTCTTATACTTTGGGGAACCTTGAATATTTATGATTGTTATCTCTTCTTGGTGACTTGACCCTTTATTAATATATAGTGTCCTTCTTTGTCTCATAGCATTTTTTTTTTTTTTTTTTTTTTTTTTGCTTTTCTTTCTTTGGTTACTGCTTGAATAGAACATCTTTTCCATTTTTTCACTTTCAACTTATTTGTATCTTTGGGTCTTAAACAAGTTTCTTGTAAACAGCAAATGGATGGATCATATAATTTTATCCATTATGCCAAACTATGCCTTTTGTTTGGAGAGTTTAATCCAATAATGTTCAATGTTATTATTGTAAAGGTAGTACTTACTTCAACCATATTTCCTTTGATTTTTATTTTTCATAACTTATTTTTTCCTTTTTATCCTTTTAGTTACCCTTACTGATAATCTTCATTTCCATAGTTTCCTCCAAGCCTTTCTCTCTTGTTTTATTTTCCTTTTCAGCCTGCAGAACTCCCCATTGTATTTCTTGTACAGTGTATGTCTTGTTAATGAACTCTCTCAGCTTTTGTTTATCTGTGAATATTTTTAACTCTTCCTCATTTTCAAAGGACAGCTTTACCAAATAAAAATTCTTGGCTGGCAATTTTTCTCTTTCAGTATCTTGAATATATCACACCATTGCCTTTTCACCTCCATGGTGTCTGATTGGAAATTGGCATTTAGTCTTATGTGATGACCCTTGAATGTGGTGAATCACATTTCTCTTGTTGCTTTCGGAATTCTCTTTACATTTGGTATTTGGCAGTCTGATTAGTTTGTGTCTTGGAGTTTGTATCCCTATTCAGATTTATTCTGTTTGGAATACATTGTTTCTTGGATATGGATATTTATATCTTTGGTAAGATTTGGGAAATTTTCAACCATTATTTCCTCAAATATTCTTTCTGCCCTTTTTGACCTTCTCTTCTACTTCTAGGACACCCGTGATGCATATATTTGTGTGCTTCATGTTGTCAATCATTTCTTTGAGACCCTGCACAAATTTTCCCATTCCTTTCTCTATCTGTTCATTTGTATGTTTGAATTCATATTCTCTGTTTTGCTGATCCTTT
This sequence comes from Choloepus didactylus, assembly GCF_015220235.1. Taxonomy (NCBI): domain Eukaryota; kingdom Metazoa; phylum Chordata; class Mammalia; order Pilosa; family Megalonychidae; genus Choloepus; species Choloepus didactylus. Next base: position 62,175,070 of record NC_051326.1, on the reverse strand, counting down.
CCTCTGCATCCTCATGTATGCTGTTGTGTGACTTACTGTATTTTTATATATATTTAATATATATTATATATAATAATATATAATACATGTATTTAGTATTTATATATATTAAAAATACTTACTATATTTATATATATATATTTACTTTTACTTTTATATATATTTTTTATTGAGACTGTTCACATACCATACAAATTCCCAAAGATCCAAAGTGTACAATCAATTGCCCATGATACCATCATACAGCTGTGCATCCATCACAATTTATTTTTCAATTTTTAGAACACTTTCATTTCTCCAGAAAAGAAACAAAGACATAAAAAGAAACTCAAATCCTCCCATACCCCTAACCACCCCCTGTCCATTACTGATTCCTAGTTTTGGTATAGTACATTGTTGCTGTTGATGAAAGGATGTTAAAATACTACCAACTGTAATATATAGTTTGTGATAGGTATATATTTTTTTTTCTACAAGCCTCTCTATTGTTAACTTCTAGTTATAGTGCCATACATTTGTTCTAGTTTGTGAGAGAGATTTCTAATATTTGTATACTTAATCACAGACATTGTCCACCACAAGATTCACTGTTTCCCATCTTTTAACCATCAACATTCCTTCTGGCAGCATATATGACTCTGAGCTTACCCTTTCCACCACCTTCACACACCTTTGAGCACTGTTAGTCATTCTCACAACATGCTACCCTCACCCCTGTCCATTTCCAAATGTTTAAGTTCACCCTAGTTGAACATTCTGCTCATAATAAGCAACTGCTCCCCATTCTTTAGCCTCATTCTATATTCTGGTAACTTATATTTCATGTCTATGAGTTTACATATAATAATTAGCTCATATCAGTGAGACCCTGCAATATTTTTCTTTATGTGTCTGTCTTATTTCACTCAAGATAGTGCTCTCAAGTTTTCTGCATCAACCCATTTCTTTAAGATGGTTTTGTTCACACACTATACGTTCCATCTTAAGTAAACAATCATTAATTCCCTGTATAGTAAAATATTTATGTATTCAGCACCATCACCACTATCTATATAAGGAAATCTCCATTTCTTCTACAAAGAAGAGGAAGAGTCAAAGAAGGCAGAAAGAAAAAAGAAAAAGAGAAAGAGAGAGAGAAAAATAAGAACCATGACAGCTAGAAAGCTATAAAAGGAAATATAACATTAACCTGAAGTAGAATAAAGTCAGACAACATCACCAATGCCAGGAGTCCCATATCCTTCCTTTATTCTACCCCCTATATGCATTTAGCTTTGGTATATTGCCTTTGTTGTATTAAAGGAAGCATAATACAATGTTTCTGTTAATTGTAGTCTCTAGTTTGCATTGATTGTGTTTCCCCCAATCCCACTCTCTTTTTAACACCTTGCAAATGTTGACATTCATTTGTTCTACCTCATGTAAAAACATATTTGTACCTTTTATTACAATCATTGAGCACCTTAGGTTTCCCTGAGTTACACTGTCCCAGACTTTATCCTTCATCTTTTGTTCTGGTGTCTCACATGGTCCCAAACTTCCTCTTTCAACCATGCTCATAGTCAGCTTTGTTCAATGTACTTACATTGCTGTGCTACTATTTCCCAAAATTGTTTTCCAAACCTCTCACTCTTGTCTTTTCCTTTCTGAGTGCAGTGTTTCCTTTAGTGTTTCCTGTAGAGCAGGTATCTTTTTCACAAACTCTGTCATTGTCTGCCTGAGTATATTTTAAGTTCTCCCTCATATTTGAAGGACAGTTTTGCCAGATATAGGATTCTTGGTTGGTGGTTTTTCTCTTTCAGTATCTTAAACATATCACCCCACTTCCTTCTTGCCTCCATGGTTTCTACTGTGAAATCCACACACAGTTTTTTCAAGCTTCCATTGTATGTGATGGATCACTTTTCTCTTGCTGCTTTCAGGATTCTCTGTCTTTGACATTTGATGAGCTAATTATTAAGTGTCTTGGTGTAGGCCTATTCAGGTTTATTCTCTTTGGGGTATGCTGTACTTCTTGGATCTGTAATTCTATGTCTTTCATAAGAGATGGGAAATTTTCATCAATTATTTCCTCTATTTTTGCTTCTGTCCCTTTTCCCTTCTCTTCTCCTTCTGGGACACCAATGACATGTACATTCTTAATTTTCATTTTGTCCTTAAGTTCCCAGAGACATTGCTTGTATTTTTCCATTCTTTTCTCTATCTGTTCTTTTGTGTGTAGGATTTCAGGTGCCTTGTTCTCCAGTTTCTGAGTGTTTTCTTCTACCTCTTGAGATCTGCTGTTGTATGTTTCCATTGTGTCTTTCATCTCTTGTGTTTTGCCTTTCATTTCCATAGATTCTGCAGTTGTTTTTTCAAACTTTCAATTCCTACCTCATGTATGCCCAGTGTTTTCATTATATGGTTCATCTCTTTTGCCATATCTTCCCTACTTTTTGAATTGACTTAGAATTAGTTGTTTAAATTCCTGTATCTCAGTTGAAGTGTGAGTTTGTTCCTTTGAATGGGCCATAACTTCATTTTTCTTAGTGTAGGTTGTAGTTTCTGTTGTCAAGGCATGGTTTCCTTGGTTTCCCCAATGAGGTTTTTCAAGACCAAAATGGGCTGAGGTCCCAGAAGGAATAACTAACTATTCAGTATCCAATTTCCCTGAGGGTGTGTCTTAGAAAATTGGTACACCCTTGATGCCTCAGGTCACTGTGCTTTTCTGCCCATCAGGTGGTGGCCTGTCAGCCTGTAGCTCCAGACTGGTGTAAGGAGGTGTGGCCTGTGGTTGTTTTCCCCCAGGCTCTGGTGTCTGGTTCTGAATGTAAGGAGGGTAGTAGAGCTGGGCCCCACCCATTTCCTCTTAGGGAATATAGACCCCCTAGGGAGAGTTCATTAGCATTTCAATGTCTCTCTCTGCCTGTATTATCTCCACCCTTGTTTGGGTCAGAGCCCTGGGAACTGAAAATGGCTGAGGCTTTCTCCACTGAGCTGAAACAGGGACAGAAAGCCCCCTTCAGGGCCAGTCTGCAGCCACACTCTGGCTCTCCAAGGTCAGTCTTCACCCAAAGTCTCTGTCTGCTTGTTGGGGATTCATATCTAGCAGTCCATGCTTGTTAATTAAAATCCCAGTTGGAGCTCAGCTGAGCTATATTTGCTTGCTCAGAAAGAGCTACTTTCTAGCTCCATGAGGCTTTGCAGTTCAGTCCATGAGGGGAGGGGCCTCCAGGCTTGGATCCACAGTGTCTACTTACAGATTTTATGCTGCAATCTTGGGCATTCCTCCCAATTCAGGTTAGTGTATGATGAGTGGATGGTCATGTTTGTCCCCCAACACTTATTTTGGATTATTTCCTAGTTGTTCCTGGTTGTTTATTAGTTGTTCCAGGGGGACTAACTAGCTTCCACTCCTCTCTTATGGAAGATAGGCCCCCTAGGTAGAGGTCATTAGTATTTCAATGGTCTCTCTCTGCCTGTGCTATGTCCATCTTAGATCCTCCTTCCTTAGTGTATTTTTAATAACATCTATTGTACATTTCATTCCAATAAGATTTGTTATTTTTCTTTCTATGCTTTCAAATTCTTCTTTATGCTCACCCAGTATCTTCTATATACCCTTTATCTCTTTGGTCATCCATTGAATTTGTTTAGGAAATTTGAACATCTTTGATTAATTATTCCAAATTGTGTATCTCCTCTGACTTTTAATTTGTTCTTTGTGCCATATCTTCTGGTGTCTTAGTATGACCTGTGATTTTTTGCAAATATCTGGGAATCTGATTATCTTGATGGGTTCATTCTGAAGGTCAGTTTCTCTCTCTTGTCCAGGGTTTTGTTGTTGATTGAGTTTGTGTTAAATCTCTTGTTTAACAGTTGGTTTGTATTTCCCAACCAAACAAGACCTGGTACCTGTGCAAGGAGTACAGACCAGATCCAAAGGGCCCTAGGAGAGTGTCAGGAAAGACTAAAAGACTTTTTCCCCTTTTCTGTCACCTGGGTGCATTTTCTGGCCTGTCCAGCAGATGGTGCATTTCAGCAACTTATTCCTCTAAGCCCTAATAAGGAAGGCTGTAAGGGTCCTTTGACAGTTCTGCATCTGACACCATCAAAATAATTACTCCTAAGGGCATCTCACTTTAATGGGCAGGAAAAACATGTCCCCATGTTCTAAATTCACCAGCCAATATCTGGCTTAATGCTGGGCTATGCCCCATGCTGTACTAGGGCAGAGAAATCCTGTGGCTGTCCCAGGCCAAGCAGCTCCTCAGGCAGGTATAGGACCACCTGCTGATATTTTCCTTGAGGTGGGGGGATGGACACCCAGAACTGAAGATGGAATTACTCACTGTCTTTGACAATGGTTTCTTAGTCTTTTCATTCTACACTTTCCTGGTCATTGTACTGACTTCCTCTGGTCTCTTGAGCTCCAGAAACCTTGATTTGGACAGTTTCTTCCTGTCTAGTCCCTGCTTTGTGAAGAGAAGTAGGCCCTGCATCTCCCCTCCCTATTCCCCCATTTCTCTGGAACTCCTATGCTTAACTTTTTGAGGAAGCATCATACAATTTTCTACATGGATTTCACATTCCCATAAGCAATACAAGGATGCCAATTCCTCTACATCCTGTCCATCGCTTGTTATTTCTATCTTTTAAATTATAATCATCCTCAAGGGCATGAAATGACATTATATTGTGGTTTTAAATGGCATTTTACTAATAATTAATGATGTTAAGCATCTTTTCATGGGCTTATGAAAATTTTTATGTATTTTTGGAGAAAGGTCTATTCAAGTTCATTACCTATTGTATTAGGTTGAATTATGTGCCCTGGTAAACACATATTTTTAATTCATCCAGTGGAAGTGAATCCATTGTATGTAGACCTCTTGAAGGTGTCATTTTTAGTTAACATGTGGCCCAACTGAATGAGAATAAGCCTTAATCCAAATTACTGAAGGTCTTGTAGTGAAAAAAATTGTAAGAAGCTGAAAATCATCAGGCACCTGGAAGAGAAAGGAGACAATATTGTAACATGACATGAAAACCAAGGGACCCCAAGGTTTGCCAGCAAGCTAGCACAAGAATGCTACCAATCCAAGGAGAAAGCAAGCTTTCTAGTCTCTGAAATTGTGAAACAATAAATTCCTTTCGCTTAAGCTAACCCATTATGTGGTAGTCATCATAGAAGCCCAGAAAACTAAGACACCATTTTTAAATTGGATTGTTTTTCTATCTTTTTGTTGTTAAGCAGTGAGAGGTATTTGTATATTGTGTATAGTAGACTCTGATCTGATACATGGTCTGCAAATATTTTCTCCCACATCATGCATTATGTTTTCAGTTTCTTGATAGTATCTTTGCTGTCTGGAATTTTTTTTTTTTTTTTTTTAAAATGTCCAAGTGATTTTTGTTTTTGCTGCCTGGGCTGGGTGGGGAGTCATTTTAAGAAAGTATCCATGGCCATCATGATTTACCCTTTTGTTTTCATTTTATAGTTTCATAATTTAGCTCTTCTACTTGATCCATTTAGAGTTAAGTTTTAAGTATAGGTGGGGTAAGGGTCCAATACCATTCTTCTACATGTGGATATCCACATACCACATGCTGAAGTGACTGTTCATTACCTATTGAATGGTATTGAAACCTTGATTGCAAATCAAATGACCATAGATGTATGAGTTTATTTCTGGACTCCAAATTCTATTCCATTGATCTATATGTCTAACCTTATGTCTGTACCATGCTGTTTTAATTACATTTTAGGACATTTTAAAACTGGCAATCTAGGGTCCTCCAAGTGTGTTCTTTTTTACAAGGTTGTTTTACCTCTTCAAAGACCCTTGAATTTACATGAGTCTTAGAATCAACTTTTTCATTTCTGCAAAAATGGTCATTGGTATTTTGATAGGGATTATATTGAATCTGTAAATCACTATGGGAGTATTGTCAGTTTTTCCATATTAAGTCTTCTGCTTTATAAACATAGAATATCTTTCCATTTATTTAGGTCTTCTTAAATTTCTATCAGCAATGTTTGAAATTTTCAATGTTTTGAAATTTTCACAGGTCTTGCACTGGTTTGGTTAATTTTATCCCTAAGTATGCTATTACTTTAAAATCTATTGTAATGGAATTGCTTTCTTTATTTCCTTCTCAGATTGTTCATTGCTAATGTATACATGTTAGGTTCAGAGCCATTCAAGAATCCACACAAACGCAGTGAGTCATGGTTTAAGTAGAGAATTTAAGGTTTATTAGAGGAAGAAAGCAGAAGAAAGCAGGTGGGAGCCATCAGAAAAGAAAGAAAGGAAAAAATGTCTCCGGCCCTCTATCTGAGAGCAGCATTTTTAAAGGAAAAACCCACATGGGGAGGGAAGGGTGTTGGGGGAGAAGGGTCCTGCTGAGTGTGTTCTGGGCCTCGATTGGGTGGGTGTCTGTCAACTTCTAGGCTGATAGGTTGTTAGGATTCTAGCCCATTATTCTTCTCAGAAAAGCAGCTACATTATCTATCTAGGGAGAGCAGGCCTTTTCAGTTGTTTGTCCTACAGAAATATCTGATCTTGCTTTTACCCACCTTTTGGGGTTGGGGCACCACTGTGGCAGGGACAGCTTTAAACAGCCTTCATTCTTTAGTTTATGGGGCACCTGTTTTCTGTGAGATAACCTGTGGGGCCTCTGGGTTAGAAACTCCTTCTACATGTTAGTTCCTTTCTTTCTGGGATCTAACAATACATACAACTGATTATTGCATGTTGATCTTTTATCCAGCAACTTTGGTGAATTCATTTAATAGCTGTATTAGTTATTTGTGGATTAAGGCTTTCTATGTGCAAAATCATGTTATCTCTGAATAAGAACAATTTTAGTTTTATTTTTGAATTTAGATGTATTTAATATATTTATTGAATGATTACTCCAACTAGAACTTCCAGTACAATGTTGAAAAAAAGTGCCCAAAATTGGAATCTTTGTATTCCTCTTGACCTAAGCCATAAAGCTGTCTTTCATTGAGTATGATGTTAGCTGTAAGTTTTGGTAGATGTACTTTATCATGTTGAGGAAGTTCCTTTTCATTCTTAGTTTTTAAATTGTATTTATCAGGAAAGGGTGCTAGATTTTGTCAAATATTTTTGTGCAAGTGAAAATAATGCATTTTTGCTTTACCCTATTAATGTGGAGTATTACCTTAATAAATTTTCTTATGATGGACCATAATTATATTCCTGGGATAAATCCCACATGGCAATAATGTATAGTTCTTTCAATATGCTGCTATACCTGGGTTGTTAGTATTTTCATAGATTTTGCATCTCTAGTCATATGGTATCTTGCTCTGTAGTTTTCTTTTCTTCTTACATCTTTGGTTTTGGTATCAGGATAATACTGAGGTCATAGAATGAGTTAAGAAGTATTTCCTCTCCTTCTATTTGTTGGAAGAGTTTTAAATATGTTAATTCTTCTCCAAATATTTTGAATAACTCCCTGGTGAAATCAACTGGACCTTGGCTTTTCTTTGTTGGGTTGTTTTTTATTACTAATTCAATCTCTTCAGATTATGTGGGTCTATTTAGATTGTTGTCGGAGATTGAATTATGTACTCCAGAAAAACAAGTTCTTAATCTTATTCCATTACTGTGAGTGACAACACATTTTGAATAGGACCTTTTGAAATGTTAATGTAGTTAAGGCGTGGTGAACTGAATCAGTTAGGGCTTTAATCCAGATTATGGAAGTCCTTTGTAAGGAGGATGAAATTCAGACATAGGGAAAATGCAGGGAAATAAGAAGATGGAAGTCAATGGAACCTAGAAGAGAAAGGAGAAGTTGCTTCCATGTACATTACCATGTACAGAAAAGCCAAGTACCCAAGGATCACCAACAGCCACCTCTAGAATGCCATAGTCAGTCTTCGGGACAAAGTATTGCCTTGCCAATGTATCAATTTTGGATTTCTCCTAGCCTCAAAATGAGGAGTCAGTAAATTTCTAGCACTTAAACCATCCATCCCATTGTATGGTATGTATTTTAGCAGGTATTTATTTAATAAGCTAGGAAACTAAAACAACTTTCTATTTCTACTTGAGTTGATCTTGACAGTTTATTTTGAAAAATTTTTTCATTTAACCTAGGTTAGTTTGTGGGCTCACAATTTTTCATAGTATTCTGTTATATTCCTTTTTATTCTTTTAATGTCAGGAGTAATATACTCTCTTTCTTTTCTGACTTTAATAATTTGAATAATTTCTCTGTTGTCAATCATATTGAAAAGAGTTTCTCAATTTGTAGAACAAAGTTTTGGTTATGTTACTTCTTTGAGTTGCTTTTGTATAATATTTTATTTATATCCACTCACATGTTTATTATTATCTTCTTCTAGCTTTGAGTTTAATTTGCTCATCTTTTTCTAACTCCATAAGGTGAAAATTTAGGACTAATGCTAAAGATGAATAATTAGCAGCTGATAAGAACACTGGGATGTTTTATATTATGACAATTGTTAAAATTGAGAGTGATGATTGTACAACTAAGTGAAGCTAGTGTGAGGAATTGTTTATCTTGGGACAGAATACAGGTTATGTGAAATTATGAACCCCCTACTTAATAAATCACTCCTTTGATTTTAAGGTTTGCTCTTGTGAAACTTAGGACTGTAAATGGTAAGCTAAGCTTTCCTATAATTATGCCTGAGGCACCTACAGAGAACCTCTTTCATTGCTCAGATGTGGCCTTTCTCTTTCTAATCCCAACTCAGCCAATAAATCCATCAACCTCTCTCCCCTTGTGAGACATGACTCCAGGGGAATGAGTCTCCCTGGTGATGTGGGCATGACTCTCATGAATGAGCCTGGTGGCATCAAGTGATTTTAAAAGCCTACTTGACCAAAAGGTGGAAAAGAAAAGTAACCAAATAAGGTTACAGTGGCTAAGAGATCTCAAATAGAGTCAATAGGCTATTCTAGAGGTTGCTCTTATGAAAGCTCCAACTAGATATCCCAGGTGACCACAGTATGCCATGCCCTGACCAACAGTAGTCCAGAAATACCTAGGTCCCTAAATGAGACTCTATAAATACTCACTTACTAAATTTTATCTCTCAGAAACTAAATCCACCAGAGTGTTCCTATGCCAGACAAGGCCTAAATCACAGAGGCAACAGACACTTTAATAACAACAATGAGATGCAGTCCCCTTTCTCATACTGTAACAACCCCCTTCCAATATGAACAAGTTATGGTGGTCACTGCCGAGACAACCCTGATGATTGAGAAAGTGATTAAATGAGAGGAAATGGTAGCAACAGACAAGATAGGGTTTAACAAAGGATTATGAATACTGAAACATATATATATATATATATATATATATATATATATATATATACACACACACTTGGGTATTAAAATAGTTAGAAGGAAATAACTGAAATGGTGGAACCATGACTTATAACATTCATTGAAATTTCTGCTATAGCTATTCATTGAATTTTGCTTTGAAAGTTATGACCTTCCTGTATATATCCTATGTTTCACAATAAGGAAAGCACTGAAACTGTGGAACTGTAACACAGCATTTTTAAAAAATTACCTATATAACTGATGGAGGTGTACTTTGAAATTTAACACCTTTCTGTATATATGTTATATTTTACAATAATGGAAATGGCTGAAATTGTGGAACTATAGCCCATAACATTCTTTGAAATTTTCTAACTACTTGTTAAATCATACTTTGAAAGTTACACTGTTATGTATATATGTTAAAGTTTATAATAAAAATGCCAAAAAAAAAGAAAAATAAAACAAAAAAAAAACAGTAGAATAAAATTGTGAGCTCAGAAATCAACTCTGACATTGATGGCCAAATGGTTTTCGTTAAGTGGGCAAAGATCACTCAATTGGGAAAGAATAGTCTTTTAAACAAATGGTGCTAGGAAACCTGGATCTCCATTTGCAAAAGATTGAAGGTGGATCCCTACCTCACACTATTTAAAAAAACACACTCAAAATGGCTCAAACACCTAAATATAAGAGCCAGAACTTTCAAATCACCTAGAAGCATGTTTCAGGAATTTATGTTCAGTAATGGTTTCCTAGACTTTACACCCAAAGCACAAATAACAAAAGAAAAAATAGAAAAATGGGACCTCACCAAAATTAAAAATTTGGGGGCCTCAAAGAACTTCTACACAATGGAGGAAAATATTTGGAAACCACATATCCAATAAGGGTTTAATATTGAGAATATATAAAAAATCCTTTAACCTACCAAAAAGACAACCCAAATAAAAAATGGACAGAAAATTTGTATAGACATTTCTCCAAAGAAGATATACAAGTGAAAACACATGAAAAGATGCTCAATGTTATAAGCCATTAGGGAAATATAAACCAAAACCACAATCAAATACAATTTCCCACTCACTAGAATGGCTACTATAAGAAAAACAAAATTACAACTATTGGACAGGATGTGGAGAAATAGAAATACTAATTCATTGTAGGTAGTAATGTAAAATGGTCCTGCTACTTGGAAGGCAGTTTGCCAGTTCTTTAGACAGCTAAATATAGAACATATTACACGGAAATTCCACTTCTAGGTATATACCCAAACAACTGAAAGCAGGGACTCAAACAAATATTTGCATGCTGATGTTCATAGTGACATTATTCATAATTGCCAAAAGATGGAGGCAACCCAAGTGCCCATCAATTGACACATAGATAAACAAAAGCCATTCTCCCGCACTTCTTGCTTTCCTTGGGTACTCTTGAATAAGAGGGGGAGGAATAGATGAAATAAGAGTGCAAAGTATTGATAATTATTGAAAATAGGGAATGGGTACTGTGTCAGTTTGGATGTATTATGTCCCCCCAAATGCCATGTTCTTTGATGTGATCTTCTGGGGCAAATGAATTAGTGTTGATTAGATTGGAATTCTTTGAGTGTTTCCATGGAGATGTGACTCAGTCAACTGTGAGTGAAAGCTTTGATTGGATAACTTCCATGGAGATGTTACCCCACTTATCCAGGGTGGGTGTTAATTGGATCACTGAAGTCATATAATGGAGTTCACAGACAAGGACTTCAGAGCTACTGAGAGTGACATTTTGAAGAAGAGCTGCAGCTAAGAGAGAACAAAGTGCCCCAAGAGCAGCATTTTGGAAAACACCATTTTGTAACACAACCTGGGAGCAAGCAGACACCAGCCACATTTCAGAGGTTTTCTGGATGTCATTGGCCATCCTCCAGTGAAGACAGCCAATTGTTGATTACTTACCTTGGACACTTTATGGCCTTAAGACTGTAACTTTGTAACCAAATAAATCCCCTTTATAAAAGCTGATCCATGTCTCATGTTTTGTGAAAAGGCAGAATTAGCAAACTGGAACAGGTACAAAGGGGTAATTTTGGATATGTTTAAAGTTTTCAACAATAGAATTTTTTTTTAAGCTTGGAAACATTATTATTTGGATGATGGAACATTATGAACAGAGGATTGCAATGTGCTTACATAAGTGGGTGTATGTCTCAGTAATGTCTTATTAATAGTTTTCAGTGCACATGTATTACGCATATTTTGTTATATTTTCCATAAATATTTCATGATTTTGGATACTATTGTAAGTGAAATTGTTTTTAATACAGTTTTATTGATATATAGTCACATACCATACAATCATCCATACTGTATAATTATTCACAGTACCCTCATATTGTGCATTCATCACCTGAATCAATTTTTGAACATTTTCCTTACTTCAAAAAAGAAAAAAGAAAAAGAAAAGTAAAAAATAACATATAAAGTATTCCATTCCCCCATCCCACCCTATTTTTCATTTGGTTTTTGTCCCCATTTTTCTACTCACCTGTTCATACACTGGATAAGGGGAGGGTGAGCAATAGTGTTTTCACAATCACATAGACACACCATGTAAGCTACATAGTTATGCAATTGTCTTCAAGAATCAAGGCTACTGGGTTGCAATTCAACAGTTTCAGGAATTTCCTTCTATGTATTCCAATACACTAAAAACTTAAAAGGGATATATATATGGCACATAAAAATGCTCTCCAGAGTGAACTCTCAATTCCATTTGAACTCTATCAGTCACTGAAGCTTTGTTTCATTTCACTTTCCCCCTTTGGTCAAGAAGATTTTCTCAATCCCATGACTCTGTATCCAGGCTCATCCCTGGGGGTCATGTCCCATGTTGCCACGTAGAGTTAAACCCCTGGGAGTCATGTCCCACATCGGCGGGGGCGGGGGCAGTGAGTTCACCTGCTTGTGGACTTAGAGCTAGAGAGAGGGCCACATCTGAGCAATGAAGAGGTTCTCTGGGGGAGAATCTTAGGCACGATTATAAGCAGGCTTAGCCTCTCCTTTGCAATAACAAGCTTCATAAGGGAAGCCCAAAGAATAAGGGCTCATCCTAATAAATTGCTAGTCCTCAATGTTTGTGAGAATGTCAGTAATAACCCAGGTGGGGAAGTCCAACATTTCTGCATTTTTCCTCAGTTTAGGTAGAATTGATGTCTTAACTATATTTAGACTTCCAAACCATAAACTTTGTATGTTCTTCAATTTTTTGAGGTCCTGTTTGATTTCTTTTAGCAGTTTCTTGTAGTTTTCTCTGTATAGGTCTTTTGTGGACTTGGTTAAGTTTATTCCTAAATACTTGATTCTTTTGGTTGCTATTGTAAATGGAATTTTTTCTTGATTTCCTCTTCTGGTTGCTCATTACTTGTATATATGAACATGACTGATTTTCATGTGCTGACCTTGTAGCCTGCCACTTTACTGTATTCATTATTTCTAGTGGCTTTGCTGTAGATTTTTCTGGATTTTCTACATATAGGATCATATCATCTGCAAACACTGAAAGTCTTACTTCTTCCTCTTCAGTTTGGATGCCTTTTATTTCTTTTTCTTGCCTAATTGCTCTAGCTAGAACTTCCAGGACAATGTTGAATAACAATGCACCCTTGTCTTTTTCTTGATCTTAGAGAGAAAGTTTTCAGTTCTTTCCCTATTGAGTATGATGATAGCTGTGGGTTTTTCACATATTGCCTTTACCATATTGAGAACATTCCATTCTATTCCTATTTCCTTTAAATGTTTTCATCAAAAAGTGATGTTGAATTTTGTCAAATGCCTTTTCTGCATCAATCAAGATCATGTGGTTCTGCTTTGATTTATTGATGTGGTGTATTACATTAATTGATTTTCCTGTGTTGAACCAGCCTTGCATACCTGGAATAATTCCCACTTAATCATGGTATATAATGTTTTAACGTGCTGATTGATTCAATTTCTGAATATTTTGTTGAGGATTTTTGCATCTACATTAATTAAAGAGATTGGTCTATAATTTCCTTTTTCGTAGTATTTTTTTCTGACTTTGGTATTAGGGTGATGCTGGCTTCATAGAATCAGTTGTGTAGTTTTCCCTACTCTTCAATTCTTTTGAAGAGTTTGAGAAGGATTAGTTTTAATTCTTTCTTGAATGCTTGATAGAATTCATGTGTGAAGCCATCTAGTCCTGAGCTTTTCTTTTTTGGGAAGCTTTTTTTTTTTTTTTCTTTAATCTTCATTTTATTCAGATATATTCACATACCACACAGTCATACAAAACAAATCGTACTTTCGATTGTTCACAGTACCATTACATAGTTGTACATTCATCACCTAAATCAATCCCTGACACCTTCATTAGCACACACACAAAAATAACAAGAATAATAATTAGAGTGAAAAAGAGCAATTGAAGTAAAAAAGAACACTGGGTACCTTTGTCTGTTTGTTTCCTTCCCCTATTTTTCTACTCATCCATCCATAAACTAGACAAAGTGGAGTGTGGTCCTTATGGCTTTCCCAATCCCATTGTCACCCTTCATATGCTACATTTTTATACAACTGTCTTTGACATTCATGGGTTCTGGGTTGTAGTTTGATAGTTTCAGGTATCCACCACCAGCTACCCCAATTCTTTAGAACCTAAAAAGGGTTGTCTAAAGTGTGCGTAAGAGTGCCCACCAGAGTGACCTCTCGGCTCCTTTTGGAATCTCTCTGCCACTGAAGCTTATTTCATTTCCTTTCACATCCCCCTTTTGGTCAAGAAGATGTTCTCCGTCCCATGATGCCGGGTCTACATTCCGCCCCGGGAGTCATATTCCACGTTGCCAGGGAGATTCACTCCCCTGGGTGTCTGATCCCATGTAGGGGGGAGGGCAGTGATTTCACCTTTCAAGTTGGCTTAGCCATAGAGAGAGGGCCACATCTGAGCAACAAAGAGGCATTTGGGAGGAGGCTCTTAGGCACAACCATAGGGAGGCCTAGCCTCTCCTTTGCAGCAACCGTCTTCCCAAGGGTAAAACTTACGGTAGAGGGCTCAACCCATCAAACCACCAGTGCCCTATGTCTGTGGTCATCTTAGCAACCATCGAGGTGGGGTAGGCGAATACCCCTGCATTCTCCACAGGCTCCTCAAGGGGGCACAACAACTTTTTTTTCCCTTGTTTTTCTTTTTCTTTTTTTTTTATCTTTCCCTTCTTTTTTAAATCAACTGTATGAAAAAAAAGTTAAAAAGAAAACAAACATACAATAAAAGAACATTTCAAAGAGACCATAACAAGGGAGTAAGAAAAAGACAACTAACCTAAGATAACTGCTTAACTTCCAACATGTTCCTACTTTACCCCAAGAAAGTTACATAATATAGCAACATTTCTGTGAACTTGTTCCTACTATATCCATCAGAAATTAACAGACCATAGTCATTCCTGGGCATCCCCAGAACGTTAAATAGCTTATCTATTCTTCTTGGATTATTGTTCCCCCTTCCTTAATTGCTCTCTATTGCTAGTTCCCCTACATTCTACATTATAAACCATTTGTTTTACATTTTTCAAAGTTCACATTAGTGGTAGCATATAATATTTCTCTTTTTGTGCCTGGCTTATTTCGCTCAGCATTATGTCTTCAAGGTTCATCCATGTTGTCATATGTTTCACCAGATCGTTCCTTCTTACTGCCGCGTAGTATTCCATAGTGTGCATATACCACATTTTATTTATCCACTCATCTGTTGAAGGACATTTGGGTTGTTTCCATCTCTTGGCAATTGTGAATAATGCTGCTATGAACATTGGCGTGCAGATATCTGTTCGTGTCACTGCTTTCCGATCTTCCGGGTATATACCGAGAAGTGCAATCGCTGGATCGAATGGTAACTCTATATCTAGTTTTCTAAGGAACTGCCAGACTGACTTCCAGAGTGGCTGAACCATTATACAGTCCCACCAACAATGAATAAGAGTTCCAATTTCTCCACATCCCCTCCAGCATTTGTAGTTTCCTGTTTGTTTAATGGCAGCCATTCTAACCGGTGTTAGATGGTATCTCATTGTGGTCTTAATTTGCATCTCTGTAATAGCTAGTGAAGCTGAACATTTTTTCATATGTTTCTTGGCCATTTGTACTTCCTCTTCAGAGAACTGTCTTTTCATATCTTTTGCCCATTTTATAATTGGGCTGTCTGTACTATTGTCATTGAGTTGTAGGATTTCTTTATATATGCAAGATGTCAGTCTTTTGTCAGATACATGGTTTCCAAAAATTTTTTCCCACTGAGTTGGCTGCCTCTTTACCTTTTTGAGAAATTCCTTTGAGGTGCAGAAACTTCTAAGCTTGAGGAGTTCCCATTTATCTATTTTCTCTTTTGTTGCTTGTGCTTTGGGTGTAAAGTCTAGGAAGTGGCCGCCTAATACAAGGTCTTGAAGATGTTTTCCTACCTTATCTTCTAGGAGTTTTATGGTACTTTCTTTTATATTGAGATCTTTGGTCCATTTTGAGTTAATTTTTGTGTAGGGGGTGAGGTAGGGGTCCTCTTTCATTCTTTTGGATATGGATATCCAACTCTCCCAGCCCCATTTGTTGAAAAGACCATTATGACTCAGTTCAGTGACTTTGGGGGCCTTATCAAAGATCAGTTGGCCATAGATCTGAGGGTCTATCTCTGAATTCTCAATTTGATTCCATTGATCTTTGTCTATCTTTGTGCCGGTACCATGCTGTTTTGGCAACTGTGGCTTTATAATAAGCTTCAAAGTCAGGGAGTGTAAGTCCTCCCACTTCATTTTTCTTTTTTAGAGTGTCTTTAGCAATTCAAGGCATCTTCCCTTTCCAAATAAATTTGATAACTAGCTTTTCCAAGTCTGCAAAGTAGGTTGTTGGAATTTTGATTGGGATTGCATTGAATCTGTAGATGAGTTTGGGTAGAATTGACATCTTAATGACATTTAGCCTGCCTATCCATGAACATGGAATATTTTTCCATCTTTTAAGGTCCCCTTCTATTTCTTTTAGTAGAGTTGTGTAGTTTTCTTTGTATAGGTCTTTTACATCTTTGGTTAAGTTTATTCCTAGGTACTAGATTTTTTTAGTTGCTATTGAAAATGGTATCTTTCTCTTGAGTGTCTCTTCAGTTTGTTCATTTCTAGCATATAGAAACATTACTGACTTATGTGCATTAACCTTGTATCCCGCTACTTTGCTAAATTTGTTTATTAGCTCTAGTAGCTGTATCATCAATTTCTCAGGGTTTTCTAGATATAAGATCATATCGTCTGCAAACAATGACAGTTTTACTTCTTCTTTTCCAATTTGGATGCCTTTTATTTCCTTGTCTTGCCGGATTGCCCTGGCTAGCACTTCCAGCACAATGTTGAATAACAGTGGTGACAGCGGGCATCCTTGTCTTGTTCCTGATCTTAGAGGGAAGGCTTTCAGTCTCTCACCATTGAGTACTATGTTGGCTGTGGGTTTTTCATATATGCTCTTTATCATGTTGAGGAAGTTTCCTTCAATTCCTACCTTTTGAAGTGTTTTTATCAAGAACGGATGTTGGATTTTGTCAAATGCTTTTTCAGCATCTATTGAGATGATAAATTGATTTTTCCCTTTCGAGTTTTTAATGTGTTGTAATACATTGATTGTTTTTCTTATGTTGAACCATCCTTGCATGCCTGGAATGAACCCCACTTGGTCATGGTGTATGATTATTTTAATGTGTCTTTGGATTCGATTTGCAAGTATTTTGTTGAGGATTTTTGCATCTATATTCATTAGGGAGATTGGCCGGTAGTTTTCCTTTTTTGTAGCATCTTTGCCTGGTTTTGGTATTAGATTGATCTTAGCTTCATAAAATGAGTTAGGTAGTGTTCCATTTTCTTCAATGTTTTGAAAGAGTTTGAGTAAGATTGGTGTCAGTTCTTTCTGGAAAGTTTGGTAGAATTCCCCTGTGAAGCCATCTGGCCCTGGGCATTTATTTGTGGGAAGATTTTTGATGACTGATTGGATCTCTTTCCTTGTGATGGGTTGGTTGAGGTCTTCTATTTCTTCTCTGGTCAGTCTAGGTTGTTCATATGTTACCAGGAAATTGGCCATTTCTTCTACATTATCCAGTTTGTTGCCATACAGTTGTTCATAATATCCTCTTATAATTTTTTTAATTTCTTCACGATCAGCAGTTATGTCACCTTTTTCATTCATTATTTTGTTTATATGGGTCTTCTCTCTTTTTGATTTTGTCAGTCTAGCTAGGGGCTTGTCAATCTTGTTGATCTTCTCAAAGAACCAACTTTTGGTGATATTTATCCTCTCTATTGTTTTTTTTGTTCTCTATGTCATTTATTTCTGCTTTAATCCTTGTTATTTCTTTTCTTCTACTTGGTTTAGGATTGGTTTGCTGTTCATTTTCTAGCTTCTTCAGTTGATCCATTAGTTCTTTGATTTCGGCTCTTTCTTCCTTTATTAATATATGCGTTTAGTGCTATAAATTTCCCCCTTAGCACTGCTTTTGCTGCATCCCATAGGTTTTGGTATGTTGTGTTCTCATTTTCATTCGTCTCTATATATTTAGCAATTTCTCTTGCTATTTCTTCTTTAACCCACTGATTGTTTAGGAGTGTGTTGTTTAACCTCCAGGTATTTGTGAATTTTCTAAGTCTCTGATGCTTATTGACTTCTAATTGTATTCCATTGTGGTCAGAGAATGTGCTTTGAATAATTTCAATCTTTTTAAATTTATTGAGGCTTGTTTTATGTCCCAGCATATGATCTATTCTGGAGAAAGTTCCGTGAGCACTAGAAAAGTATGTGTATCCTGGTGATTTGGGATGTAATGTCCTGTATATGTCTGTTAAATCTAATTCATTTATCAGATTGTTTAGATTTTCAATTTCCTTATTGGTCTTCTGTCTGGTTGATCTATCTATAGGAGAGAGTGATGTGTTGAAGTCTCCCACAATTATTGTGGAAACATCAATTGCTTCCTTTAGTTTTGCCAGTGTTTCTCTCATGTATTTTGTGGCACCTTGATTGGGTGCATAGACATTTACGATTGTTATATCTTCTTGCTGAATTGCCCCTTTTATTAGTATGTAGTGGCCTTCTTTGTCTCTCAAAACATCCCTGCATTTGAAGTCTATTTTATCTGAGATTAATATTGCTACACCTGCTTTCTTTTGGCTGTAGCTTGCATGAAATATTTTTTCCATCCTTCCACTTTCAGTTTCTTTGTGTCCCTGTGTCTAAGATGAGTCTCTTGTATGCAACATATTGATGGTTCATTTTTTTTTATCCATTCTGCGAATCTATATCTTTTAATTGGGGAGTTTAATCCATTTACATTCAACGTTATAACCATGAAGGCATTTCTTGAATCAGCCATCTTATCCTTTGGTTTATGTTTGTCATATTTTTCCCCTCTGTCTATTAATATCCTTTATTGTACCCATACCGAATCTCTTTAGTACTGAACCTTTCTCCAAGTCTCTCTGTCCTTTCTTTGTTTCTCTGTCTGTAGGGCTCCCTTTAGTATCTCCAGTAGGGCAGGTCTCTTGTTAGCAAATACTCTCAGCATTTGTTTGTCTGTGAAAAATTTAAGCTCTCCCTCAAATTTGAAGGAGAGCTTTGCTGGATAAAGTATTCTTCGCTGGAAATTTTTCTCACTCAAAATTTTAAATATATCGTGCCACTGCCTTTTCGCCTCCATGGTGGCTGCTGAGTAGTCACTACTTAGTATTATGCTGTTTCCTTTGTATGTGGTGAATTGCTTTTCTCTTGCTGCTTTCAGAACTTGCTCCTTCTCTTCTGTGTTTGACAGTGTGATCAGTATATGTCTCGGAGTGGGTTTATTTGGATTTATTCTATTTGGAGTTCGCTGAGCATTTATGATTTGTTTAGAAGATTTGGGAAGTTTTCCCCAACAATTTCTTTGAATACTCTTCCTAGACCTTTACCCTTTTCTTCCCCTTCTGGGACACCAGTGAGTCTTATATTCGGACGTTTCATATTATCTATCATATCCCTGAGGTCCATTTCGATTTTTTCAATTTTTTTCCCCATTCTTTCTTTTATGCTTTCATTTTCCATTCTGTCATCTTCCAGGTCACTGATTCGTTGTTCAACTTCCTCTAGTCTTGTACTATGAGTGTCCAGAATCTTTTTAATTTGGTCAACAGTTTCTTTAATTTCCATAAGATCATCCATTTTTTTATTTAGTCTTACAGTCTTCTTTATGCTCTTCTAGGGTCTTCTTGATTTCCTTTGTATCCCGTACTATGGTCTCATTGTTCATCTTTAGTTCTTTGAGTAGCTGCTCTAGGTGCTGTGTCTCTTCTGATCTTTTGATTTGGGTGCTTGGGCTTGGGTTATCCATATTGTCTGGTTTTTTCTTATGCTTTATAATTTTCTGTTGTTTTTGGCCTCATGGCATTTGCTGAACTTGATAGGGTTCTTTTAGGATTTTGTAGACCAATTGAAGTCCTTATCTCTAATTTATCAGATCTACAGCTTTGTGGAGTACACTTTCTCTAACTAACCAGCAGGTGGCATCCACGAGCCACCTGTTCTCCACTAGCCAGTTCTCCCCTGCTTAGCCTTTTTGGTGAGTGGGGGAGTGAGTCTTGTGGGGTCCAATTGGTGTACCAAGCTTGCATGTGTAGTTGGTGTTGCCTGCCCTGTATATGGGGCATGTTTCTGGGCAGTCAGGGAGGTGGGTTGGCCCTAACAATCAAATCTCCCTGGTGATCCTAGAGTTTTAAAGCTGCTGCAATAGTCTAATCCTTCAGTTCAGTCCTGCCACAGTTTGTCTCTGCCACTGACCCACAAGTCCTTGGTATTGGAGTATGGCTCCTGAGACTTGCAAGTGGGCCCCTCTTCCAGGCTGTCACCCCGGGTCCTCTGTTGAGGAATGACTGTGCTATGTCACAGGTGAGTGCCGTCCCCCCAGGGCAGTTCTGGGCTGCTGGGCTGTGTAGGGAGGCTCCCAGTCTGCTGAAATGATGGCTGAATGGGGCTTTGTTACTTCACACTGCTCCACCTTCCCAACTCTGGGACAATCAGCTGAGGTTGTAGGGAAGGCTAATGTCCACGCCCAGTTTTGTGGTATGTGCCTGTTATTTGAAGCACTTCCGTCACACTGGGTTGTCTGGGGCAGCTCTGGGCTATGGGGCTGGCGATGGGCAGGAGTGTTTCCTTTCCACCAGGATGATGGCTGTGAGCGGACACCCCCCTTTTCTTGGGAAGTTGTGGTGTTTAGTGAATTTTCTCAGTCACTGGATTATTGCCTTTTGTCTCAGAGCTGTCTTAGTTGTGCTCTTGACTTGACCTGCCCAAATTGCAAGTCTTTGAAGCTTTCTGTATTGGGCTTCTTAGAGTAATTGTTTTAGAAAAAGAAAAAAGGATTAAAAAAAAAAAAAAAAGGGCCCTCCTCAGAGATCTAATGGGTTATTGAAATGCTAAGAGACAAAGCAACCAGGGCCATTAAGGAAAGGTCCACAGGGCAGAGAGATCAGCTTTTCTTTGGGATTTGCATATACGCCTCAGGGCCTGAGCTCTGCCCTTCCCCTTTCTATGTTCACCAGAACTCCAAAAATCCTCTGCTTTTATTTTGAAGTTTTTTGTGTTGCTTTTTTTTTCTATGCCTGTCTCCTCTCTGCTGGTCTGGCTGCTCTCAGATTCTCTGGTGTCTCGTCTCAGTCTATCTATGGTTGGCGTTTGGATCAGCAGAATGAGTTTCCGATAAGGGCTGCCACTGTAGTTCTCCCTTCTCCTTCCCGGAGCTGACAGCCCCTCGTCCCATGGGACTGAGCCTGGCAGGGAGGGGCGCGGGTCCCCTGGCCGCAAAAACTTACAGATTTCGCTGATCTGAGCAGTTCCATGTTTTCATGAGTGTTGTATGAAGTATGCCCAAAGTCAGATTGCTCTGTGGTGTCCAGTCCATGCAGTTCCTGGCTTTCTACCTACTTTCCTGGAGGAGTAACTAAAACATACAGCTCACCAGTCCGCCATCTTGCCCCGCCTCTCTGGGAAGCTTTTTGATGACTGACTCAATCTCTTTACTGGTGATTGGTTTGTTGAGGTTGTCTGTTTCTTCTCAAGTCAATGTTGGTTGTTTATGATTTTCTAGGAAGTTTTCCATTTTGTCTAAGTTGTCTAGTTTATTACCATGTAGTTTCTCATCATATCCTGTTATTATCTCCTTTATTTCTGTGGTGTCAGTACTTATGTTCCCTTTCCCATTCATGATTGTTTTCATTTGCATCTGCTCTCTTTTTTTGTTAGCCCAGCTAAGGTTGCATCCATTTTATAATTTTCTCAATGAACCAACTTCTGATTTTGTTGATTCTCTCTATTGTTTTCCTGTTCTCTGTTTCATTTATTTCTGCTGTAATATTTATTAATTCTTTCTTTTTGTTTCCTTTGAAGTTGGTTTGCTGTTCTTTCTCTATTTCCTTCAGGTGAACAGTTAATTCCTCTATTCTTCCACTTTCTTCTCTTTTAATATAGATATTTAAGGCAGTAAATTTCCCTCTCAGCACCACATTTGCTGCATCCCATAAATTCTGATATGTTGTGTCTTCATTTTCATTTGCCTTGAGGTATTTAGTAATTTCTCTTGTAATTTCTTCCATTACCCATTGGTTGTCTAAGTGTGTGTTATTTAGCCTTCATATATTTGTGAATTTTGCAGCCTTCTGCATGTTATTGATTTCCAACTCATTCCCTAATGATTCCATGTGTTTTGTATATCAATTTTTTTAATTTGTTGAGATTTGCTTTGTGATTCAACATGTGGTCTATCATAGGCAATGATCCCTGAGCCCTTGAGAAGAATGTGTATTCTGCTATTGTGGGATGTAGTGTTTTATAAATGTCAAATCTAGTACATTTTTTTGTACAATTCAACATCTCTATTTCCTTACTGATTCTCTGTCTAGATGTTCTATCCTTTGATGAGAGTGGTGTATTGCAGTATCCAACTATTACTGTACAGGTATCTACTTCTTGCTTCAGTTTTATCAGTGTTTGCCTCATTTATTTTGGGATCACTCTGGCTAGGTGCATAATACTTATGATTGTTATGTTTTCTTGATGAATTATCCCTTTCATTAATATGTAGTGACTTTTTTGTCTCTGTTTTAAATTTGAAGTCTAATTTGTCTGATATTAATGTAGGTACTTCCTCTTTTATCTGGTTGTTGTTTGTGTGAAATATCTTTCTCCAACCTTTTGCTTTCAGCCTATTTTTGTCCTTGTGTCTAAAGTGAGTCTTTTATAGACAGCATATAGTTGGGTCTTGTTTTTTAATCCATTCTTCCAGTCTTTGTCTTTTTATTGGGAAGTTTAGTCCATTAACATTTACTGTATTACTGTAAGGGTAGGACTTTCTTCTACCATTTTGTCTTTTGGATTTTATATGTCGTATCTTATTTTTTCTCTCTCTCATTTTACCCTTCTTCATAGTCTTCATTTCTACACTCTTCTCCAAAATCCCTCTCCTGTCTTTTCCTTAGTCTGTAGCACTCCCTTTAGTATTACTTGAAGTGCAAGTCTCTTATTCACAAACTCTCTCAATGTCTATTTGTGAAATATTTAAATCTCTCCCTCATTTTTGAAGGACAGTTTTGCCAGATATATAATTCTTGGTTGGGATTTTCTTCTCTTTCAGAATTTTAAATATTTCATACCACTGCCTTCTCACCTCCATGGTTTGAGGAGAAAGCTGTGCATGGTCTTATCAAGCTTTCCTTATATGTGATAGATTGCTTTTCTCTTGCCACTTTCAGAATTCCCTCTTTGCCTTTGACATTGGAGAATCTGATCAGTAATTGTTGTTGAGTATGTCTATTCAGATCTGTTCTGTTTGGGGTACCTTGCACTTCTTGAATCTGTAATTTTTTGTCTTGTATAAGAATTGGGAAATTTTCAGTGATTATTTCTTCTGTTATTCTTTCTGCCCCTTTTACCATCTCTTCTCCTTCTGTGACACCCATAACTCATATATTCATGTGCTTCATGTTATCATTCAGTTCCCTAAGACCCTGCTCATATTTTTCTTTTCTTTTCCCTATTCTTTTATTGAGTATGATTTCAAATGTCCTGTCTTCCAGTTCACTGTTCCTTTCATCTGCCTCTTCAAATCCATTGTGTTTTTCATCTCTTCTATTGTGCCTTTCATTCCCACAATATCTGTCACTTGTTTTCTCAAACTTTTGAGTTCCTCCTTATTTTCATCCCATGTATTCTTTAGATCCTTCATCTCTTTTGCCATATCTTCTCTCTGGTCATTGATTTGATTTTTAAATTGATGTAGGAAATTTGATTATTTATTAGTTGTTTCATTTCCTGTAACTCAGTTGAAGTGTTAGTTTGTCCCTTGGTTGGTCCATATTTTCATGCTTCCTAGTATGGCTCATTATTTTATAGCTGTCTAGGCATCTGCTTTTGTTGTTTAGTTTATTCTAGAGCTCATTTTCACTCTAGGGCTTTCTTGTTGGTTGGCTTTGTTATTTATCCTTTGGTATTCAGTTCAACTTATTCTATACTATAACCTAGGTTCTGTTTAGTTGATCAGAATTTTTCACCTCTTGTTTTTCTGGTTCTTTCCATGCCTCTATGTATCCTTTTTTGTGAGAGGGTCTCCCCATATATGATTGACTTCAGTCAGATTTTCCCAGTCCAGAGAGGCCCAAGGCTCAGGAGGAGGGTATGGAGTTTCCCTGAAAATTATACTTGCAGGTTGTCAAACCCTCTTGTGAAGCCTCTAGACTCTGTGCTTTTCCTATCCTGTCTAGCAGGTTGTGCTTGTCATCCTGCGGCTCCCCACCAGTGCAAAGAGTTTCCACATGTGCCTTTAATCCTCTGCAGACCCTGTTCCTTCCAGGGGCATGGCTGCCTCAAGCTGGTTTCTGTTTTCCAGACCCTGGGATCTGAGTCCTCTGAAGGAGGGCTTCCACTTGAGCTGGGCCCTGCACCTCCCTTGTCTTGGGGAATCATGACCTTTAGGGAATGGTCACCCCATCTACACTCATTGCTTTGCTCTCAGACCTATCTTAGCTCTGCCCTTGCCTGGAAGCAGCCAATGGACAGTATCAGAGGCTTTCTGCAGTGAGCTACTTAGAATAGTAATTTAAAATAAAAGAAAAAGAAACCCTTTTCAAGGCCTTTCTCCAGCCCCCAAGTTTTATTGGCCCAGTTATGCACTATTTAAAGATAAGCCCTTTAGGCTTATTTCTATTTCACCTGAATAGTTACTCTCAGTCAACTTTAATTAATTCTTCCCTTGCCCAGGTCGGTGCTGAAGCAGCAGGAGCTCTGTTGGGCTACTTAAAAGTAAAATGATAAAGAGTCAGAAAGCAAGAGAGGAAGAGAAGAAAAAAATCCATTTTCAGAGCTGGACACCAGCTCCCTGTGTTTGAAAGCCAGAGCCCAATTTGATTCCCTTCTCTATGTGTCCATTTTTTCTTAGATCCCAGCCCCTTTCCAGTATTCTGAACACCTCCAACTCCAAAAGTCTTTGTTTGTTGTTGTCAACCCCAACTCATGTCTGCCATATGGAGTCTTCCCAGCTTCTTTCATGCCCACTCCTGGTTTATCTGTTCTTGGAGCTTTTATTCAGCAGTCCAGATTTTTTAATTTAGTCTGCAATTTTGGCTCAGTTGAGCCCCCTCCTTGCTTCTAGCACAGATTGTTTCTTTTTCCCTCACAGAACAAGCTCCTAGACAATCTGCCATGCCTGGGGGGAAGGGGCACCAGCCCCATGGCCAGGGAAACTTATAGTTTTTTGGTGTGATCTCAACCATTCCACCTGTTCCACATTGGTGTGTGATGAATGGCAATCACAGAACTCTCTGAAATGACTGCTGTATACAGTTCCTGGCTATTTACCAGCACCCTAGAGGAGTAATGAGATTCTACACTTCACCACTCTGCCATCTTGCCCCACCTCTCAAAATTGATTTTTTTCTTTAATTTTCCAATTTTTCTTTGCTACAATATAGAAATACTACTGATTTTCATATAATGACTTGACCTCTTTTAAATTTAAATATATAATTGGAAATGCATGTTACCAAAAAACTGGATGGTATTTGAGAAAAACTGAAGCAAGCAAAAAGGAGGAAATAAAATTTAGAGTGGAGATAAATGCAATAGAGAACATAAAAATAATAGAGATACTCAACAAAACCAAAAGTTGTTTCCTTGAGAAGCTCAATAAAATTGAAAAATCATTAGCTAGACTGACAAAGGAAAAAAAGTGATGACACAAATATCTAAAATAAGCAATGGAAAGAGGGGCATTACTACTTATTCCACAGAAATAAAAAGGACTATAAGAGTTTACTATGAACAGTGCTACATCAAAAATTAGATAACCTAGATGAAATGGGCAAATTCCTAAAAACACACAGATTACCTAGACTAAGTTAAGAAGAAATAGAAGACTTTAGCAACATAATAACTTGTAAAGAGATTGAGTCAGTAATTTTTTTAAAATCCCAAGAAAAATATCCCTTGCCTAGATAGATTCAGAGGTGAGTTTTAACAAGCATTCCCAGAAATAACACCAATCCTGCTCAAACTATTAAAAAAATTGAAGATAAGGGAACACTCCCTAACTCAGTATAGATGCCAACATCACTCTCATGCTAAAAGCAGATAAAGGTCAAAAAGTAAATAAATTTAGAGATGAGTATATCTTATAAATACAGATGCAAAAATCACTAATAAAATACTAGCAAACCAAGTCCAGCAGCACATTAAATTAATTATACACCATGACCAAGTGGGATTAATCCCACATTGTAATGGTGGATCAGTATGAGAAAATAAATTAAGGTAATACATCTCATTAAAAGAATGAAGAAAAAAAGATGATTGTCTCAATTGATACAGAAAAGGCATTTGATAAAATTCTGTACCCTCCTTGATAAAAACATGGAGAAATCTAGGAATAGAAGGAAACTTGCTCAGTATGGTGAAGTGCATTTATATGAAGCCCACAGCAAACATCATACTCGATGATGAAATAAAGAAAGCTTTCCCTCTAATATCAGGAACCAGACAAGGATGTCCACTGTCATCACTGTTATTCAACATTGTTCTGGAAGTTCTAGCAATTATGAAAGAGAAAGAAATAAAATTCATCCAAATTGTAAGGGAAGAGATAACATTTTCATATTTGTAGACATGCTCCTACATACAGCAAATCCAGAAAAATCCACATAAAAAGCTTACTTTGCTAATAAATGAGTTCAGAAAAGTGTAGGGGTAAAAGATCAACATCCCCAAATCAGTAGTGTTTCTATACAATAATAGTGAACAATTGGAGGAAGAAATCCAGAGGAAAATTCCATTTACAATAGCAACTAAAAGAATCAAATATCTAGAAATAAATCTAACCAAGGATGTAAAAGACTTGTACACAGAAAACAACAAAACACTGCTAAAGTAAACAAAAACAGAACTAAATTAATAGAAAGCATTCCCTGTTAATGGATTGAAAGACCAAATATTGTTAAGATGTGAATCTCACACAATTTAACTTAGAGAATCAATAAAATGCCAATCAAAATCCCAACAGCCTTCTTTGCAGAAATGGAAAAGCCAATCATCAAATTTATAAAGAAGGTAAGGGGCCTGAATAGTCAAAGTCATCTTGAGAAATAAGAGCAAGGTTGGGGGATTCACACTTCCTGATATTAAAACTTATAACAAAGCCTCAGAAATTAAAACGGCATGGTAACTGACACAAGGACAGACATATAGACAAATGGAATTGGATTGACAGTTCAGAAATAAACCCTCACATTTATGGCCAACTTATTTTTTTCATTTTTTTATTGAGATTGTTCACAAACCATACAATTATCCAAAGATCAAAAGTGCACAATCAGTTGCCCATGATACACAGAGCTGTGCATCTGTCACCACAATTATTTTTTTTCAAATTTTAGAACATTTTCATTACCCCAGAAAAGAAATAAAGACAAGGAATCCCAAGTCCTTCCATACCCCTAACCACCCCCCCTCCATTATTGATTCATAGTTTTGGTATAGTATATTTGTTAATATTGATGAATGAATGTTAAAATACTACTAACTGTAGTATATAGTTTGCAATAGGTATATATTTTCCTATATGCCCCTCTATTATTAACTTCTAGTTATAGTGTCATACATTTGCTCTGGTTCATGAGAGAGATTTCTAATATTTGTACAGTTAGTCATGGACATTGTCCACTGTAAGATTCACTGTTTTATACATTCCCATCTTTTAACACCAAACTTTCCTTCTGGTGACATACATGACTCTGAGCTTACCCTTTCCACCAAATTCACAGATCATTCAGCACTGTTACTCATTCTTACAATGTGCTACTATCACTTCTGTCCACTTACACACATTTAAGTTCACCCTAGTAAACATTCTGCTCTTAATAAGCAACCACTCCCCATTCTTTAGCCCTGTTCTATATCCTGGTAAGATATTTCATGTCTATGAGTTTACATATTATAACTAGTTCATGTCAGTGAGAATGTGCAATATTTGTCCTTATGTGTCTGTCTCATTTCACTTAATGTAGTGCCCTCAAGTTTTCTTCATCAAACCTGTTTTTTTTAAGATAGTCTTGTTCACACACCATACATTCCATCCTAAGTAAACAATTGGTGGTTCTCTGTATACTCACATATTTATGTATTCACCACTACCACCAAGATCTATATAAGTAAATCTCCATTTATTCCACAAAGAAGGAGGAAGAGTCAAAGAAAGTAGAGAGACAAAAGAAAAAATGAAAGGGGAAAAAAAAATAACAGCTAGGAAGTGACAAAAGGAAAGATAGCATTAAACCAAAGTAGAATAGAATCAGACAACATCACTAATGCCAAGAGGCCCATACCCCTCCCCTGTGTCTCCCTACCATATGCATTTAGCTTTGGTATATTGCCTTTGTTCCATTAAAGGAAGCATAATAAAATGTTTGTTAACTATACTCTCTAGTTTGCATTAATTGTATTTTTCCCCAATCCCACCCATTTTTAACACCTTGCAATGTTGACATTCATTTGTTCTCCCTCATGTAAAAACATATTTTTACCTTTTTTCACAATTGTTGAGCACCCTAGGTTTCGCTGAGTTATACAGTCCCAGTCTTCTTCTTTCCTCTTTCCTTCTGGTGTCCCACATGCTCCTAACCTTCCTCTTTTAACCATACTCACAGTCACCTTTGTTCAGTGTACTTACATTGCTGTGCTACTATCTCCCAAAATTGTGTTCCAAACCTCTCACTCCTGTCTTTTCCTTTCTGTCTGTAGTGCTCCCTTTAGTGTTTCCTGTAGAGCAGGTATCTTGTCACAAACCTTGTCATTGTCTGTCAGAGAATATTTTAAGTTCTCCCTCATATTTGAAGGACAGTTTTGCCAGATATAGGATTCTTGGTTGGTGGTTCTTCTCTTTCAGTGTCTTAAATATATCACCCCACTTCCTTCTTGCCTCCATGGTTTCTATTGTGAAATACATACATAGTTTTATCAAGCTTCCATTGTATGTGATGGATCACTTTTCTCTTGCTGCTTTCAGATTCTCTCTTTATTATTAATGTTTGATAATCTGATTATTAAGTGTCTTGGCATAGGCCTATTCAGATCTATTCTGTTTAGGGTATGCTGCACTTCTCACATCTGTAACTTTATATCTTTCATAAGAGATGGGAAATTTTCACTGATTATTTCCTCTATTATTGCTTCTGCCCCTTTTCCCTTCTCTTCTCCTTCTGCAACACCCATGACATGTATATTTGTGCATTTCATGTTGTCATTCAGTTCCTGGATATGTTGCTCATATTTTTCCTTTCTTTTCTCTATCTGTTCTTTTGTGTGTAGGCTTTCAGGTGTCTTGTTCTCCAGTTCCTCAGTATTTTCTTCTGCCTCTTGAGATCTACTGTTGTACATCTCCATTGTGTCTTTCATCTCTTGTCTTGTGCCTTTCATTTCCATAGATTCTGGCCATTGTTTTTTTGAACTTTCAATTTCTACCTTATGTATGCCCAGTGTTTTCATTTTACACTTCATCTCTTTCACCATATCTTCCCTAAACTTTTTAATTGGTTTAGCATTAGTTGTTTCAATTCCTGTTTCTCAGCTGAAGTGTAAGTTTATTCCTTTGAATGGGCCATAACTTCATTTTTCTTAGTGTAGGTTGTAGTTTTCTGTTGTCTAGGTGTCTGTTTTCCTTGGTTACCCCAATCAGGTTTTCACAGGCCAGAATGGGCTCAGGTTTCAGGAGAAAATAGTGTCAGATCTCCTTGAGGGTGTGTCTTAGATGATTGATACACCCTTTGAGGCCTCAAGCCTCTGTCCTTTCTGCCCAGCAGGTGGCACCTGTCAGCCTGTCCCTCCAGACCAATGTAAGGTGTGTCCTGTGGCTGTTTTCCCCTAGGCTCTGGGGCCTGGTTCTGAATGGAAGGTGGTAGTAGAGCTTGGCACCATCTCTTTCCTCTTATGGAAGATACACCCCCTGGGGAGATATCACTTGCATTCAGATAGTCTCTCTGTCTCTGCTACCTCCACTCCTGTCTGGGTCAGAGCACTGTGAATGGAAAATGGCTGAGGCTTTCTCCACTGAGCCAAAAATGGACAGAAGTTCACCTATCAGGGCCAGTCCATGTCCACTCTCAGTTTCACCCATCAGCCTGAGGTAGCACCTGGTCCTCTGGGCTCCCCCTCCCTCCCTCCCAGAGAGGCCCTCCAGCTCTCCAAGTTCAGTCATCATCAAAAGACTCTGTCTGCTTACTGGGGATTCATAGCTTGTATTGAGCAGTCAACATTTGTTAATTAAAACCTCAGTTGGAGATGGGCTGAGGTATATTCACTTGTTCAGAGAGTGCTGCTCTCTAGCACAGCAAGGCTTTGCAGTTTGGGCTGCTATGGGGGAGGGCCTCTCAGCTCAGATAGGCAGTTTTACTTACAGATTTTATGCTGTGATCTCAGGCATTCCTCCCAGTCCAGGTTGCTGTGTGACAGTCCCGTTTTCCCTCCAGCAGTTATTCCAGATTTTTTTTACTAGTTGTTCCTGGTTGTTTATTCATTTTTCCAGGGGTACTGGCTATCTTCCATTCCTCTTTATGCTGTCATCTTCTTCCAATTCCACTCCCTCCTTTTTAAAACAATTTCTTTGCTTGACTTTGGACCTGAGACTTCTATAGACCTCCAATAAGCTCCTCTTGTACATTCTTATCTCCCAAATTCATCCTCCATAGAGCAGCTTTAATTATCTCTGTAAAACACAAATCATGTATAAACAGCTCAAAACCCTCTCATTATTTTCACTTTCATTTTGCATAAAACCCAAGCTCTTCCTGTGATTTCTGAGTCCCTGCAAGTTCTGACCCCAGCCAACTTATTTTTGACAAGATATCAAGTCCACTTAATTGGAAAAGAATAATAACTGCAGCAACTGGTGCTGGGAAAACTGGACATCTATATGCAAAAGAATGAATGTGGACCCATAATTCACACAGTATTAAAAAATCAACTCATTATGGATCAAAGACTTAAATATAAGAACCAGTACTATAAAATTCCTGGAAGGAAACATAGGGAAGCAGCTTCAGGACCTTGTGCTAATGAGTGGTTTCTTAGACTTAACACCCAAAGCCCAAGCAAAGAAAAATATAAAGATAAATGAGACCCCATAAGGGTAAGAAAAAATAAAATCCTTTTGTGTATCAAAGAACTTTGTCATAAAAATAAGAAGATAAGCTTCCATGAGAGACAATATTGGAAACCACATATCTAATAAGGGTTTCATAACCAGATATATAGATCAATGCTGTAACAGCAACAAAGACAAAAATCCAATTAAAAACATGTGAAAAAGACTTGAATAGACTGTTCTCCAAAGAAGACATACAAATGACCAAAAAGCACATGAAAAGATGCTCAACATCATGAGCTATTAGGGAAACAGAAATCAAAACAAATCACACCCCATTAGTAGCTACTATTAAAAAACTGGAAAATTACAAGTGTTGAAGAGAATGTGGAAAATAGGAGCACCCAATCATTGTTGAAGGCAATGTAACATGGTGCACCCACTGTGGAAGAAACTTTGGCAGTTACTTAGAATATTAACTTTAGAATTAATTAGAACTGTTAATCCCACTTCCAGTTATGAAGCCAAGAAAATTGAAAGAAGGACCCAAAATAGATATTTGCACACTGATATTCAGAGCCACATTTTCACAATGCCAAAACATGGAAGCACACCATATGTTCTCCAACCAATGGATGGATTAATAAAATGTAGGAATACATACAATTGAATATTTTTCAGCTGTAAAAAGAATGAAAGTCTGATACGTGACAACATAGATGAACCTCAAAGACATCATGTTGAGTGAAATAATCCAGATACAAAATGACAAATATTGTATGGAATCATGGATATGAAATAATTAGAATAAGCAAATTCATGGATTCAGAGACTAGAATATAGGTTACCAAGGGTGGAGGTAGAGAATGAGGAGTCAATGCTTAAATTGTACAGAGTTTCTATTTGGTCTGATGGACATTTGTTAATGAATATTGTTATTGGTAGCACAACACTGAGACTATAATTAACAGCACTGAATTATGTATTTGATTGTGGTTTAAAGGGTGAATTTTAGGAATATATATGTTGTCAGAATAAAAATTTTTTTAAAATAACCCATAACAAACAAAAAACAGGGTTATACAATGCAAACAGTGAACTCTAATGTAAATCATGGACTATAGTTACTAGTACATTTTAAAAAACATTCTTTCTATGTATCATGTACCACACTTATGTAAAGTATTAATAATAGTGTGGTATATGACAACTCTGTGTTTTGTACATGAGTTTTCTGTAAACATATATTTTCTCTAATAAAAAAAGTAAAGATGATACTTAAAAGCATGGATGATATTTGTTCTCATTTCTTTAGATATATTAATGAGTGAATATGATGTGTATTGTAATTGTTCCAACTTTTGTAAATCATACAATTATATGAATTAAAAATTAGAATAACCAAAATGAAAGTGTTAATACCATATCTACCGAATTATAGGGAAAAATTGTAGGCTGACAAGTGGAAAAATGTGCAGAGCAATTGGGGTAGAGTGTGACCCAATTTCCAGAAATGTAAACAAATAGAGATTTACATGCGTACCTGTAACACTATATATGTGTCCCAGTAAAGAGGAATGCATGGAAAGATAAAAATGTATTTTTAATGTTGGCACCTTGGGAAAGGAGGTACAATTTATATAAAAGGGGGTGACTTTGCCTATAACTTCTTTACACAGACCTGTAGTGTTTTATATGTATATAGTAAGAATGCAAGGTCTTTGTATGTTTAAAAAATCAGACATATATTAAAATATTTTATTATTTTTAAATAGGCAAAAGAATGATTTTTAATGTGTTCAAATATTTTAATCACTGAATGAAGAGCACAACCACAAAGTATTAAAAATTCTAACACAGGGGATCACCTGCTTCCTATTTTGAACCAATTACCTCTTCCTTTCTAGAAATGAACTAATACATTTCTTTGAGATTTAATGCAGTTATTCTTGAAATAGCTGTTGAGTGCATGTCTGCAGATAAGGAAGCAGCTGTACATGATGTGCAATTCACTAGGTAACACATAGACTACTACAATATTCTCTTTCTTTTAAATGCTGCTACAAAATTCCTCCCAATCACTCAAACTGAAAACCCATCCTAGTGCAATCTAGGCCTCTTTTTATTCAGGGCTGAACATTGAGGAGGTTTACTGGGAAGATGTTGGTTTCAAGGAAGAAGATTTTTGCCAAAACATCCTCAGGGTGTTGGGACTCATAAGCTGCCTGTACCCAACTCCTACTGCACTACATCTGTATTTCATAGGCTTTCCTTTTTCATCATTAGAAGGGTACATATTTGATCCCATCTTGAAACCCTTAATTTCCAGTCCCTCAGTTTCTATCATTTACTGGAGCCATCATTGTCACTCAGAAATACAAATAGAGTTTTTTTTTGTTTTTTTTTTTTTTTAAACTTTTATTCCTGTAGCTGTGAATTGGTACCTACATTGTAAGGTTTCAAATAGAGTTTTGTATAGATGTGCCAGTCCTGGAGGTCCTGTGCCCCCTTCTTGTGTCCATGAAGGCTATTCGGTGCCACAATTGTCTCATTTCCCAGGGGAATGGACAGGCCCTGGTTCCTCCAGGGCTTCCCCAAGTTCTGTGACTTGATGCTGTGGGTATTACTTGGGCTTCCCAATGTATAATCTGGAATGATTCTGCATGATTCCACCCTTGCCTATGATTATATGGCATTCCTGTTCTTCCCAGGTTTAGGAGGGCTTGCCCTCTCCATTAGTCTCACTCAGCCTTTGCATTCTTCTCCAGTTTTAGGATCTCAAGATAGGTCATGTTATAACACAGAAAAAAATGAAAATCAAAACAAGTGTCAGTGGTATGTGTAAAATCAGTTTTAAAGGAAAAAAAGAGTTCTCATGCATACCAGAACATTTTACAGTTATCCATGAACTACTTGCTCTATTATTATCCAGAAAAGTATAAAACTCAGTGGAATTATTTTAATGAAATTTTATTGATACATATTCACATACCATACAATCATCCAAAGTGTGCAATCAGTTGTTCACAGTATCGTCATATACTTGTATATTCATCACCACAATTTTTGAACATTTTCATTACTATAAAAAATAAAAATAAAAGTAAAAGTAAAAAAGAACAAACAAGACATCAAATACCATCCTCCCACCTATTATTCATTTACTTTTTGTCCCCATTTTTCTACTCATCTGTTTATACACTGGATAACAGGAGTGTGAGCCACAAGGTTTTCACAATCACATGGTCACACCGTATAAGCTATATAGTTATACAATTGTCTTCAAGAATCAATGATACTGGATTGCAATTCAACAGTTACAGGTATTTCCTTCTAGCTATTCCAATACACTAAAAACTACAAAGGGATATCTATGTAATGTGTATGAATAACCTATAAAATAACCTCTCAACTCTACTTGAAATCTCTCAAACACTGAAACTATATTTTGTTTCATTTCTCTTCCCTCTTTTGGTCCCATGTAGGGCGAAGGGAGCAAGTTCACCTTCTGAGTTGGTTTACAGAGAGAGAAACTACATCTGAGCAACAAAAGAGGTTCTTTTGGGGTGGCTCTTAGGCACAATGCAGTGACAAGCTTCATAAGCACAAACTTCAAGACTGAGGGCATGGCCTACTGAACTGGTAGTCCCCAGTGCTTGTGAAAATATCAGGAATTCTGCAGCTGGGGAAGTTTAAAATTTTCACATTTTTCTGCAGTGCCTCAAGGGGGCTTTGCAAGTACTTTATTCTCTGCCAAAATTACTCTGAGATGTATCAGAGCTTCATGCTATAACCTGGACAAACCAATCAGATATCACTCCCTACTCCAGGTTCCATGTAATTATGCTGTTGGAGTAAACTGACCATACAAGTTAAATTATACATTGTGCTACATAAAATATAGATTTTGTACCAAATAAATACCTATGCATTTGGTCTCACATGGAAGTTGAAGTTTTAAAACACAGTCAGTATCATCCTTCATACTTTAGCCTGATTTACTTTATCTTAACAAAGTCCATTTTTTCACATCTCTACTTGAAGACTGATCTATTTTCAGCTTCTTTAACAGTTGCTGTATGGGGTAATGCTGACATTCAAAGTTGCTGAACTCTGGCTCTGAATCTCGGGTATCACACAGATACTCAAAGATCCAGGGACCAAACAGGTTATACACAAAAAGCTCAGCACCTCAGAATTTAGAAATAACTGTTACAAATCATGAATAGATATTAACTGCTGTAGGACCTTACAATCCAGAAACCTTTACAATAAGCCTTCCCTTGATAACCTGTGTTCTCAGATTCAATTCCCAGAGTTTGCACATTACAGTTAATCTATATTAGTGAGCCATTATAATGATTGTCTTTTGGTTTCTGGCATATTTCACTTAACAAATTGCCCTCAAGTTCCATTCACCAAATTGCATGACATACAACTTCATTCCTTCTTGCCACCACTCAGTATTCCACTGTGTACATACACTGCAGTTCACCATTCGGTTTATCAATGTACTGCCCACCACAGTCCATTGTAAACTGGGAATACTGCTGCCAGAACATCAGTGTGCATGTGTCTCTGCTCTCAGTTCTTCCAAGTTTATACCAAAAAATAGAGTTGCAGAACCATATGGAAACCCCATAGTTAGTTTCCTGTGGAACCACCACACTGCACTCCAGATGGGCTGCATCATTCTACGTCTCCACCAACAGTGACTAGGTACATCCCTCCCTCCACATTTTATCCAGCACTTATATTCCTCTATTTTTAGACAGTTTTATTCATAACACACCGTCCATCCTAAGTAAATAATCAATGATTTCCAGAATAATCATATTGTTATGCACTCACCAGCACAGTATATATAAGGGCATTTCCATTTCTTCTGTAAAGAAAGAGGAAGAGGAGAAAAAATGAAGAATTAAAAGATAAAAGAAGAGAAAATAAAATACAATGTAAAGGTCAGACAACAACACAAAAAATCCCATACCACTCCCTTATTTCCTCTCCATATAGATATTTAGCTTTGGTATGTTGCCTTTGCTAAAATTAAAGGAAGCATATTACAATGTTACTGTTAACTATAGACCCTAGTTTGCATTGATTGTATTTTTGCCTCATATCATTCAATTTTCAACACCTTGAAATGTTAATATTTATTTCTTCTCCTTCATTTAAAAAATTCTTATATTTGTATATTTAATCACCATCATTGACCACTCTAGGATTCACTAATTACACAATCCCTGCCTTATCCTCTGTCTTTCCTTCTGGTACCATACATGCCCTTACCCTTCCTCTTTGATCAGAGCACCTACAGTACTGTGCTACCAGCACACACTATTATGCTAACCATTCCATTTTTGGATCTATACAATAAATCCTGTTGAATGTTCTGTACTCCCTCAGCATCAATCTCTAACTTTTTTCTATCCCCTGATAACATGTGTTCTCAAATTTAACTCTCCAGTTTTGCTCATTAATGTTAGTTCACACTGTGAGACCACAGAGTATTTGTCCTTTTGTTTCTGGCTAATTTGGCTCAACAAATCTCTACTATCTACTCTCTACCATTTTTTTCTTTTGGATTCAAATGCCATGTCTTATTTTATTTTTATTTTTTCTCTCTCTCTCTTTTTACCCTTACTGATAGTCTTCATTTCTATACTCTTCTTCAAACCTCTCTCAACTGTCTTTTCCTATCTGTCTGTAGTGCTCCCTTTAGTAGTTTTTGTTCACAAACCCTCTCAGTGTCTGTTTGTCTGAAAATATTTTAAAATATCCATAATTTTTGAAGGACAATTTTGCCAGTCTTAGTTGGCAGTTTTTCTCTTTCAGTATCTTAAATATATACCACTCCCTTCTCACCTCTATGGTTTCTACTGAGAAATCTACATATAGTCTTACTGAGCTTCCCTTGCATGTAATGGGTTGCTTTTCTCTTACTACTTGTAGAATTCTCTTTTTGTCTTTTACATTTGATAATCTGATTATTAAGTGTCTTGTGGGACATCTATTCAGATCTATTCTGTTTGGGGTACACTGTGCTTCTTGGATCTGTAGTTTTATGTCTTTCATAAGAAATGGGAACTTTTCAGTGATTATTTTCTCCATTATTCTTTCTGCCCCTTTTCCCTTATCTTCTCCTTCTGGGACACCCATGACAGCTATATTAGTGTGCATCTGTTTTAATTCATTTCCCTGAGCCACTGCTCATTTTTCCATTCTATTCCCTAACTGTTCTTTTGTGTGTGGGATTTCAGATATTCTGTCCCCTAGTTCATGAATCCTTTCTTCTGCTCCTTCAGATTTGCTGTTGTAGGTCTCTATAGTGTTTTTCATCCTTGTAATATGGCTTTCATTCACATAAGTTCTGTCATTTGTTTTTTCAAACTTAGGAATTCTTTATGGTCACCCAGTGTCTTCTTTATATCTTTCATCTCTTTTGCCACATTTTCATTGAGCTCATTGTATATAGAAAATTAGTTTGAACAACTTTAACTAGCTTTTTCAAGTTCTGTGTCTCATTTGAAGTGTAAGCCCCTTTTCTTGAGCTGCAGCATTTTTCCAGTGTTCTGAGCTCAACTGATTCCAAAAGCCTCTGTTTTTATTTATTTTGTTATTTTTTCCCTCAGCCCCACCTCCTCTCTGCCAGGAGAGACCTCAGGGTTTCTTTCCTGCTTGCTCCAGGTTTATTTGTGCTCTTAGCTTGTATTCACTCATCCAAATTTGTTAATGAAAACCACAATTGGAGCTTGGTTGAGATATCTTCCCTTATTACTAGTAGAGACAGCTTCCTTGTCTCACACAGCAGTATTCCAACTCAGCCTGACATGCTGGCAGTTGGGGAGGGGCAACACAACTCCTCAGTTTGGGGGCTTTCCTTACAATTCTTATGCTGAGATCTTGGCCATTACACCCATTCCAAACTGGTGCATGATATATGTCCAGTCATGAATATCCACCAAATAGTTATTCCAGACTCTTTAGTAGTTATTCCTGGCTATTTACTAGTTGCTCTATAGGACTGTATTAGTTAGGGTTCTCTAGGAAAACAAAATCAACAAGAGCTATCTATAAATATAAGATTTTATAAAATTGTCTCATGCAACTGTGGGGATGCACAGGTCCAAATTATGTAGGGCAGGATGCATGAGTCCAAATCCCATAGGGCAGGCAGGGAACTGACAACTCAGATGAAGGTTTTTGATGAACTCAGGAAATGCTTTGTTGGATATCTGAAGAAGAAGAAGGTCCTCTATCTTTCTCACTTAAGTCTTCAACTGATTGGATTAAATCCAGCTGATTGAATTCTCTCATTGTGGAAGACATGCCCTTCATTGATGTAATCAGTCACAGCTGCAACCAATCAACTAATGATTGAATAAACCAGCCAGCCTTCTGGTTTTTAACCAGCCGCAAATGTCCTTGTAGTAATGGTTAGGCCAGTGCTTGCTTGACCAGACGTCTGGGTACTATCACCTGCCAAGTTGACACATGAACCTAACCATCACAGTCCACCCCTTGTCAACTTGGCTGTTATACACTTGTGCCAGTTTGTATATATTATGTCTCCCAGAAAAAGCCATATTTTTAATGCATTCTTGTGGGGGCAGAAGTATTAGTGTAGATTGGGTTGGAACCTATTGGTTCAGTGTCCCTGGAGATGTGACCCACCCAACTGTAGGTGACTCTGGATAGCTTCCATGGAGGCATTCAATGTGGGCCTTGATTAATTTACTGGAGCACTATATAAGCTCAGACAGAAGGAGCTCATAGTTAGCTGGAGCTGAGACACATTTTGAAGATGGCCATTGGAAGCTGATGCAGACATTTTGGAGAACACCATTTTGAAACAGAACCTGGGAGCACGCAGATGCCAGCCATGTGCCTTCCCAGCTAACAGAGGTTTTCCAGATGCCAATGGCCTTTCTCCAGTGAAGAAATCGTTTGCTGATGGACACTTATAGCCTTAATATTGTAACTGTGTAACCAAATAAACCCCTTTTTATAAAAGCCAATCCATCTCTGGTGTTTTGCATTCCAGCAGCATTAGCAAACTAGAACAACACATCACCTTAAACCATACTTTATCTCTAAGTAGAGAGTAACAGACATATATTTCACCTAACAATACTCAGCTGTCCTGCATACAGCTGGAAACACATTAAATCACTCCACAATAGGGTGAAACTCCTTGGGTGACATTAACTCTAGAACTTGATTTCTTCTAACTTAAATACTGCAAAATGAACAATACAGCTTATGTCATATGATAAGGGGATAAGATAGAGAAGAAAACAAAGATATTTGCTTTACAGACAAATACATACATACTCATAACAAAACAAGGAGGAAATATTCATGCCATCATAATCCTCATTTCTCTAACTGCTTATGTGGTTGTACTTCATATTTATCACTACCTTCTTCCACTACCCATTCCATTTTCCCTTTACTGTCAGCAAACACTTCAGCTGGTGGTTGTTCTTTGCCTGGTGGTGTGACCCAAACTTCCATTCCTGAAGTTTATTGGCCATTCATAGTCCTGCATGGATTGGGTTGTTGCAGTTTTCCAGTGACTTTAATCTCAGGGCATGGTAATACTAAGAGATGCCCTAGGGGATCTGTATTCTAGAAAAACTCTTCTTTACCTCCATTGTGTAGTTGCAGTGCTATTTCCCCTTGATAGTTGGGATCAATCACCCTAGCCAGTGCAGTAGTCCCCTTCCTTTCCTGTTGATTCAGAGGAATAAGAAGCCCAAAGTGGCCAGGTGGCTGTATTAACTTCCAGTTAAATGGAATTATTGTTGTGTTTCCTGGTAGAAGCACACCTCCTTGGGGAACAAAGACTTGTAGACCAGCAGAGCTTAAGCTTGCAGGGACAGGAAGCAAAAATTTCCTAGAGGATCACTAGAAGTGATAGTGAGAGGTGCCACTCCTGTTTCCAACCCTTTATTCCTGGACCCATGAATCCTGGCTATGGGAGAAACAGAACCATAGTGTGGATGCTGACTCAGAACATAGACAGACTCCTGGAGAAAACTGCCCCAGCCCTGCAAGGTATTGCCATCTAGTGGGCACCATAATTGAGTCTTCAACAGGCCATTCCACTGTTCTATCAACCCAGCTGCCTGTGGATGATGGGGAACATGGTAAGACCAGACAATTCCATGAGCATGTGTCCATTCCCTCACTTCCTTTGCTTTGAAGTGGGTGCCTTGGTCAGAAGCCATGCTGTGTGGAATACCATGATGGTGGATAAGGCATTCTGTAAGTCCATGGTTGGTAGTTTTGGCAGAAGCATTGTGTACAGGGAAGGCAAACCCATATCTGGAGTAAGTGTCTATTTCAGTGTGAGAACAAATTGCTGCCCATTTCATGAGGGAAGTGGCCCAATGTAATCAACCTGCCACAAGGTCACAGGCTGATCACCTCGGGCAATGGTGCCATATCAGGGACTGTGTGTGGGTCTCTGCTGCTGGAAGATTGGGCACGCAGAAGTGACTGCAGCTCAGCCAGCCTTGGTGAGTGGAAGTCTATGTTGCTGAGCCCATGCAAAACCTCCATCCCTACCACCATGACCACTTTGTTCATGAGCCCATTGGGCAATGACAGAAGTGACTGGGGAAACAGGCTGACTGGTATCCACCAAACAGGTCATCTTATCCACTTGATTATTAAAATCTTCCTCTGCTGAAATCACCCTCTGGAAAGCATTCATATGGGACACAAATAATTTCATGATTTTTGATATTTATCCACTCAGAAAGGTCTATCCACATACCTCTTCCCCAGACTTCCTTATAACCAATTTTCCAATCATGTTCCTTCCAAGTCCCTTGCCATCCAGTCAAACCATTAGTAACAACCCATGGATCAGTATACAAATGCACCTATGACCAGTTCTCATTTCAAGCAAAATGGGCAACCAGGTGCACTGCTCAAAGTTCTGCCCACTGGGAGGATTTCCCCTCACCATTTTCCTTCAGTGTCATCCCAGAAAGGGGCTGCTGTACTGCAGCTCTTTACTTTTGGGTGGTACTTGCATATCATGCAGAACCAGCTGTAAACCAAGCCTGAGTTTTCTCTTCCTCAGTCCCTGATTGTAAGGAACTCCCCAAGATACCATAGCTGTGGGTTGAGAAAGATGAGGTCAGGTAGAAGGACTGGGGGCCATGAGCATTTGGGCCACTTCCTCATGTAACTTTCTTGTGCCTTCAGGACCTGCTTGACCACTATCTCATATATGCCATCTCCATTTTATGATGGAGTGCTGCTATGCACACCAAACTTTATGACTTGGTGGGTAAGACAACACCCAGCTCATGATAGGTAACTCAGGTCTGATGGTAACTTGACAGCCCATGGTTAAGCATTCTGTCTCTAATAAGGCCCAGTTGCAGGCCAAAAGCTGTTTATCAAATGGAGAGTTGTTATCTGCCATGGATGGTAAGAATTTACTCCAAAATTCTAAGGGCCTGTGTTGTAATTCTCCTATGGGAGCCTGCCAAAGGCTCCAAACAGCATCTCTATTTGCCACTGACACTTCCAGCACCATTGGGTCAGCTGGATCATATGCCCCAAGTGGCAGAGC
This sequence comes from Choloepus didactylus, assembly GCF_015220235.1. Classification (NCBI taxonomy): domain Eukaryota; kingdom Metazoa; phylum Chordata; class Mammalia; order Pilosa; family Megalonychidae; genus Choloepus; species Choloepus didactylus. The sequence goes on along the minus strand of NC_051326.1, from coordinate 62,133,484 downwards.
AGCTTGCACAGCAACCTGAGCCTCATCTTGTTCCAGCCCCCACTCAAAACTAGAAGCTTTTCTGGTCACTCAGTAAAAGGCCCAGTGTAGCACACCCAAATGAGGAATATGTTGTCTATAAAACCCAGAGTCCAATTAGACATTGTGCCTCTTTTTTTTAGTTGTAGGAGGGGCCAGATACAACAGCTTATCCTTCACCTTAAAAGAGATATTAACACATGCCCCACACCACTGGACACTTAGAAATTTTACTGAGGTAGACAGCCCCTGTATTTTTCTTGATTTATATTCCATCCTCTGACATGCAAATAGCTTACCAACAAATCTACAGTAGTTGCTACTTCTTACTCACTAGGTCCAATCAACATGATACCATTAACATAATGGACCAGTGTGATGTCTTGTTGGAGGGTGAATGATCAAGATCCCTGCAGACAATATTATGACATAGGGCTGGAAAGTTGATATACACCTGAGGTAGAACAGTGAATGTAAACTGCTGGCTTTGCCAGCTGAATGCAAACTGTTTCTGGTGGTCCTTACTAACAGCTATTGAGAAAAATCATTTGCCAGATCAATAACTACATACCAGGTGCCAGGTGATGTGTTGATTTGCTCAAGCAATAATACCACATCTGGAACAGCAGCTGTAATTGGAGTCATCAACTGGTTAAACTTATTATAATCCACTGTAATCCTCCAAGACCCATCTGTTTTCTGCACAGGCCAAATAGAGTTGAATGGGGATATGGTGGGAATCACCACCCTTGCACCTTTCAAGTCCTTAAGAGTGGCATTAATCTCTGCAATCCTTCTAGGAGTCTGGCATTGCTTCTGGTTTACTATTTTACTAGGCAGAGGCAGTTCTAGCAGCTTCCACTTGGCCTTTCCCACCATAATAGCCCTCACTCCATGAGTCAGGGACCAATGTGGGAATTCTGCCAGTTGCTGAGTATGTCTATTCTAATTATGCATTCCAGCACTGCGGAAATAACCACAGAATGGGTCCACGGCCCACTGTGAGATGAACCTGAGCTAACACTCTATTGATAACCTGTCTTCCATAAGCCCCAACTCTGACTGGTGGACAAGAGAGATGATTTGGTTCTCCTGGAATTAACATCACTTTGGAACCAGTGTCTAATAATCCCCCAAATATCTGATCATTTCCTTTTGCCCCAGTGCATACTTACCCTGGTAAAAGGCTGTAGGTCCCCCTGGGGAAGGCTGGGAGTAATATTAACACTAAATTTTTGGCACTGTAACAGGGCCCTTCCCCAAGAGTACCTAGCCTGCCCCTCATTCAAGGGGCTCTGGGTCTGTTAACTGTCTCAAGTCTGGGAATTAATTAAGGGGCTATTACTCTCTGTTTTTGTAATTCAGTGTAGACTTTTGTTTACTTGACCTAGAATTCTTCTGTTTACACAGATCAAACAAGAATTTAGTAGACTGCTCATCTATTTTACTTCTATGTAGTCCATGATGTACTAGCCAATGCCATAAGTCTCCATGAATCAGATTATTTTGACTGCTGCTTTGAGCCTGTTTTCCATTATAGTAGCCATGACTACCTTGTCTTTGGTGATTAACTGCTGCCATGTGGCTTCTGCTGACTCAAAATCTGATTATCCCCATTGTGTTTAAGGATTCCAGCTCAGTAACAGCAGTTCCCACAGTAATATCTGATCTACAGAGAAGGGCAACTACAGAACAATTCAGGGATGATGGAGCTAGTCTTACAAATTTATTCCTCACAGTCCTGGTAAAAGTTGTGTCTTCTGGACATTCCAGGGTTGTGTGAGCAGGTCTTCCATAATAAATCCACTCTAAGTTTCCAATCTCTCTAAGCCATTGAATCCCTTCCTCTACATTATAGCAGTGCAATTCTGGCATTTTGACCTCAGGTAATGTTGGCCACTCTTTGATCCATGATTCAGCCAACCACCCAAACAAACTCTTAATGCCCTTTCTAACCCCTTAAGCTACAACATTTAATGCAGAATCTCTGCTTAGTGAGTTTATATCATTAAACTCAGCCTGATCCAACTTTATATTCCTTCCATCATTATCCCACACTTTTAATATTCATTCCCACACTTATTCCCCTGATTTCTGTCTTTATAAATTGGAAAAGTCATACAGTTCTTTTGGAGTACAGCTTGTTTTAAATGCAGATAGCCCAGGCACTGGGTCAGGAAATGCCTAAATCCCCAACCCCCCTGGAGACATGCCTGTTTTGCAGGCAGTAGGGTCATTGGAAATCCGACTGCCTGCAGGCCCCTAAAGCATGAGAATGTCAGTTACCCACTTTTAGACTAAGACTCCTGGCTTTGACCTCCTGGAGCTACTGGGACTAGCAGCAGAGGACTGAAAGTCCCCGGGGACTGCACAAAGCCCCATGATGATCACTCACACAGAAGCTCAGGTAACTCTCAGTAGCAGGTAAGCAATTTCATTGCTTATAAACACAGGAGCCACTTACTCTGCTATCCTTAAAAAGGGCTGAACAAATCTGCAGTCTCAATGATCAGGGTTAATAGCAGTTTCACAGCCTTTAGTTACTCCACTCCTACACTGTTCACCTGGCAACCATGTATTCATCCACTCATTCCTTATCCTCCCGTGCTGCCCACACCAATCCTAGAGAGAGACATCCTAGCTGTACTAAAAGCCTGAATACCCATTCCTTCTCCTCAAACAGCACCAGGCAACTTCCTTTTATCTTTAGCCAATACAACCTCTTCAACAGCCCCTACCAACCCCCTTCTTTCCCTTTCCCTCCCTCTCTAGTGGACCCTGAAGTATAAAACATAAAAAGCCTCTCACCTAAAATTCTTCTATCTGCCAATAAAACTCAGCTTATATATTTTTAACCACTCAGCCAACCAGTTTAATACCTACATGTGCTGTTATCTTGTTTCAGTAATGCATTAACTAAAATATTTTAAGTATTTAGTGTTATTCTAACAACTTTAATTTTAATGGTAACAGACGTTAGCTTAAGAACAGTTTCCAGGATTGTTTTGTGACTTGAGTGTAGAGGGCATAAGGGAAAAGGAAAGTAGCTGTGTTCTGAATAGCTTGTTATTTTGAAATGAAAAAGAAGGAGGAGAAAATGTGGGACAAAACTTGAATGATTACAGAAAGTTGCAGAAAGTTTGTGGAAAGGGAAATTTATTTCTGTGGTCAAAGTTAAAAAGTGATAAAAACTAGCAATATTATTGCTTAATAATGAAACCTCACAACTTAAAAAAATAGGCTTACAAAATATTTGAACCACTGCTCAGGGCAGAGCCTGTGCTCTAATTAACACTCAGTGTTATATGTATACCTGACAATTCAGAAAATGTAACACAAGCCCTAAATCACATGCAAAATCATATATAAAGTAGTAATCAGTTATCTGATGATCCTTTTTCTAAATGGTGGAACTCACTAACTAGGCCATGGCATCATCTATTAATAGACCTATTATCCCTTTGTACTGGAATATTAGTGCTATGTTGTTTAGTGTATTGTTGCTGTGGATTATGGATACAATGTCTGTCCTATGGACAATGCAAGCTGCTGTGTGGGGGTAAATCATAGGGTCCACTGGTCCAATCTGGGGCCTGTGAAACTTTGCACTCAACAGCCTGTGTGACCTATGTCAGGTAATGTTTAATCTACCATCTTTATTCCCTAGAAGGAATGTGCAGCTGAACTTTGCATGTACAGAAACCAGACCTCCTACATCAAATGTTAATCTACTGGGAAAGCCATAAGGACCACACTCCCCTTTGTCTAGTTTATGGATGGATGAGTAGAAAAATGGGGGGAGAAAAAAACAAACAAAGGCACCCAGTGTTCTTTCTTACTTTAATTGCTCTTTTTCACTTTAATTATTATTCTTGTTATTTTTGTGTGTGCGGCAATTGTTACGGTGCCCGCGAGTTAAGGTACGAGGCAGCTGAACAGAATTTAAAGAGCCTTTACTAGTCAGCTAGCTGGCGGCTACTGCCTGTCACTGGGCGCAGGGAGTTCAGTGAGCAGCAGCAGGGACCGGAGAGTGCTTGAGACTGACATAGGCAGAAATCACATCCTGAAAATGCAAGCAAGCTACTTTGACAAAAGCAGAGTTGGCGGTTAATTAATGGGTGCTTAAGATCTTTAGCAACCTCGAGAAATTTTCTCAAGGCTGGTGCAATAGTTAATTATCGGAACGGTTACGCTTGGCTAATGCAGACATCCGCAAGTCTCACTCCCTAAAACGGCACAGTTTCACTCCCTTCCTCTCAGGGCTTTAATGTTTCCTTTGCAGTCATTACCGGTTGAGGGAGAAGGGGACTCTCTTGTTACAGATTAAGGGGAGGGAGCCCACTTCAGTAATGAAGGTGTCAGGGATTGATTTTGGTGATGAATGCACAACTATGTAATGGTCCTGTGAACAATCAAATGTACGATTTGTTTTGTATGACTGCATGGTATGTGAATATATCTCAATAAAATGAATATAAAAAATGTTAATCTGTATCTTACCTCTTTCCTGATCTTCTTAAGATGCTATCACTCTTGTTATCTACAAAAAACAACCTGTAATTCTCTAATCCCTTCCTGGACAACTGAACTCATTAGCTTCTCCCTATGTGGGATGTGACTCACAGGGGTGTGAATCTCCCTGCCAATGAGGGAAGTGACTCCTGGAGATGAGCCTGGACCCAGTGCTGTGGGATTGAGAGAATCTTCTTGACCAAAAGAGGGAAGAGAGATGAAGCAAAGTAGGGTTCCAGTCGCTGACAGATTTCAAATGGAGTCAAGAGGTCACTCTGGAGGGCATTCCTATGTGCTATATAGATATCACCTTTTAGTCTTTAGTGTGTTGGAATGGCTAGAGGGAAATATCTGAAGCTATAAAACTGCAGCCCAGTGACCTTGATTCTTGAAGATGATTGTATAACTATATAGATTGCATAGTGTGACTGTGTGACTGTGAAAACCTTGTGGCTCGCACTCACTTTATCCAGTATATGGACAGATGAGTGGAAAAATGGAGAAAAAAGTAGATGAGGAATAGGGTGGAATGGAGGGGATGGAAGATTTATGTGTTCTGTTTTGCTTTTATTTTTTTTTTTTTCAATAAAAATGCAAATTTTAAAAATTATTAAAATGTACTTAAAAGTAACAAACTGTATCACACACTTCTTAGGCTTAGAAGTGTTCTCAAGTTTTTTAAAAAAATGGAAACCAATCTTTTAAGTTTCTTGTTGTACACCATTATTTTCCAAGCTTCTTCTTCTTTTTTTGTGGCTCGTTAATATCCATGTTTGAAATATCAGCAGGAATGCTTACTCCTGGTATCTGTGGTTCTACCAGGGACATTCGGATTTTCTGATGCTGAAGATTAGATGAGTCTAACATGATTTTCACTTTAACTTTATCAAATATATGGAAGACTGTATCTTCTATTTTAAGTGAAGGCATCTCGTCATCATAAGTAAGCCGGGGCTTTGGTTTGTCCTTTTCTTCAAAAAAGACTGTACCTTCTAAACCATACTTTGGGATTAATACCACAATAGCATTCTTTCTTACGAAAAGAATATAGGCTTCTTCACTTATTATTCCTTTGCTTTTGAAAAATAACTGGGTATGAAATGCCACTGACGCACGTTGGGCATATTGAGCCATTTTGTGCCGGAAATTGAGATTTTTACATAAATCTGCAAGCTTGTGTTTGTCCGTCAACTCTGGATAAGTACAGTCTGCTCCAATAGCCACTGCCAACAACCTATGAACAATGATGTCTGCATATCTTCTGATGGGTGAAGTAAAATGTGTGTATATTGGTGATGCTAAACCATAGTGATGAAAATCATTATCCATTCCAGAGCAGAAGTAAACAGCTTGCATCATACAGCGAGTGGCTAATATTCTTAACAGAGTATTTAGATATGGGAAAGCAGGAGATTCAGCCTGGTCCAAAGAGTCAGCCAGAGACTTTGCTGTATCAGTCTTAATTTCCAAATTCTTGGACTTGGCTGCCTTAACAAGAATTTCATAATTTGATGGGGGAGGAGCAGGATGTTTCCGAAGCAGGGCATGTTCCGAAAATTCTCCATGAATTTTTTTTGCAACAGAGATATTAGCAAGTAACATAAATTCTTCCACCATGGAATTTGTTTCTCTAAGTTCCTTGGTTTGCAGATCTATGGGATCATGAGTTTCACTGTCCATGTGAAATCGAACTTCTGGGGAAGAAAGAGTCAAGGCCCCTTTTTCAATTCTTCGTTTTTTCAAAATTTTAGCTAGTTTATTTAGTCCACGGAGACTAGTAGTAATATCATCATTCATGGTTGCGGAATCAATTCTCATCTGAGCTTCAGCATATGTAAGAGAAGCCTTTGAATTAATGGCACTTTTTGTAAACCTTGTTTTTAAGATTTCAGCATTGTGATTCATTTCCCAAATACATGAAAATGCCAGCCTGTCCACATCACATCTTAAGGAACACAAGTTAGAGCTAAGCAACTCTGGAACCATGTCAATCCTCTTTTCACAAAGATACACAGTTGTTCCTCTTCTGGCTGATTCTTGATCTAAAGCATTTCCTGGCCTAATGAAATGGCTAACATCAGCAATATGAACACCAACCTCCAAATTTCCATTTCCAAGTTCTCTACAATGTAGAGCATCATCTATATCAGTACACCCTGGTGGGTCAACACTACAAATACACAGACGCCTCAAGTCTTCTCGGTTTTTCATGTCCTGTTCAGTAATGCTCCAGGGCATCTTAGGCAGAAAACTAAGAACAGCTTGTGAAAAAGGCTGATAGGGAACATCGTGTTCAAGCAGCAAAACTTCTGTTTCAGTCTCTTTATCTCCAACATCACCTAAATTTTTTACAAAGTGTCCATTTGGGTATCTGGAATTTCTGGGCCAACCATCAATAGCAACAATAATTCTTCGTCCTTCTAATGTGGAAGCCTGCCTGGTTTCTATCCGAATTCGAGGAATTCTCTTATCAGCAGGTGTAAAGAGATGTCTTCTTGACTCCTTAATATCCGACTTAGAAAGCATGCCACAATATGGTCGCCAATTCCTTTTTATTATTCCTACAACTCTACCAGTAGGCTTTAACATTTTTTCATTTACAACAGTCTTCAGAATGCATTCTTTCTCTTCTTCTTCCTCCACATCGTCTTCATTTTGACCTTCATCATGCAAAACCACAGAAGACGGTGCTACCCACTGACTCTTGGGGAAAAGTTCCACAGCCACAATATCTTCATGGATAGCTCGGTTTAAATTTTTAAGTCCTTGTACAATTATCTCTTTATTTTCTTCATTGTCTCCATGAATCCATACTGTAGCTTCTAAGTAATTTTCCCTACTGGCTCTAAATGTTCCCTGAAGGTATGTACCAGATTTTATGCCTTGTTGTAGCTTACTTAAAGGAATATGCTCTGAAAATATTATTTTTCCACTTTCTATTTCATTCCCTTCTTCAGACAAACAAGCAAGACGATCTACAAGTTCAGGGTTAGCAGTTAGGCTCTTTACATATTCTTCACAAGTGAAAGCTGGTATCCCTTCTTCTATGGCTTTGTCTTTGTTTTTCCTGTCATTTGTTATGAAAATAACTTGCAGCTGATTCTCTGCTGACATTTTATTCAAATGTTCATTATACCATTTTGCCGCTACTCGGATGGCTCTATCATTCCTGTCATTAGAATTTTCTCCCTGTTCTTGTTCTACATATGTTTCTCTATGGTGCTCATTAGTGAAGGTATAAAAATGCTTCTCCTGGTTATTAGTCACATCTCGGATTCGTTTATATACTGGAGCACTCCTATTTCTCACTTCTTGGAGAACTGTCTGTAGCACAATTACATTCCTGATGGCAGGGTCCTCAAGGACATCAATCTGGTGCAGCAGCACGTTGGTGTCAGGCAGCAAGTAGTGCGGCCGCTTTTATTTTTAATTTGGAGTAAGGAAAAGGTTCAAAAATTGATTCTGGTGAAGAACTCACAACTGTATGATGGTGTTGTGAATAACTGCACACTGTGGATGACTGTAGGGTGTGTGAATATATCTCCATTGAACTGTATTAAAAAGTAAATGAACAATATGGGGGGAGGGGAATGGGATGTTTTGGATATTCTTTTTTATTTTAATTTCCATTTTATTTTTTGGAGTAATGAAAATCTTCAGTTTGTGGTGATGAAAGCACAGCTCCTTGATGATGCTGTAAACAACTGATTGTACACTTTGCATGATTGTACATTATGTGATTATATCTCAGTAAAATTGCATTAAAAATTAACTACTAAGTGAACAAAAGAAATCACTGTGAGTCTGACAAACTTTCCAGAATAGATGCAGACAACATAATTGTGCAGGCCTGTAACATCCCTTATTTATTTCCATGGAAAAGAAGAAACTAAAAGGGCATTGGAGCAGAGGGTTGTGGGACAGGGGAAAGTGTGTTTAAGGAGACTTGTACTTCATTTGTGTTATATTTTATAATGATATTGAATTAATGTCTTTTAAGGAATTATAAATGAAATTTATCAGGATGTGATGGGTGGTGGTGGCATGAGCAAAGTACCCCAAATAATTCCAGCGGTCACAGTCCTTGTGAGCTCTGCAACCCCCATGAGCAACAGAGCATGCCTCAGAGCCCAGGCACAAGTGTGGGGTCGGCTCCTACCTCCCAGCTCCAGAGACTCCCAGCCTCCCTGCCTCTTAATCACTTCTTCCAAAGATATAACAAACCATCATAGCAAAAATCACAGACTCACTTCAGAATTCCTTTTTTGGTATAGGTATGGAAAGAATCATCAATTCTCTTGCACCTGGCATTCAGGCAGAAGGTATTTAACTCAAATTGGTGAATATTTTAGTCCCAGGCCATTTCTGCCAAGCCAAACACAGGGACATAATTGAAATTGTTTTCATGAATTCAAGCCAATATTGACCATAATATTAACATGTGGACTTTAGTTAGTTGATTAACTACATCAAATGCAGAACAATATCAGTCTCAGCACCTCAGTCAGAGTGTTACCCTAGCCTCAAAGAATATGGTCTATTCTGAAAACACTTTGCAAGCTCTAATAAGGTGCCAGAATCTGTTATTTGCAGTGCCCCATTTAAAAATGTGCTACTTTCCAAGTCCCCCAAGTCTAAAATCATTTTAAAAACCTGAGCAATAAAATTTTGATAGGAAACAAAAACAAAAATGTAATTGGCTAGGATCTAGGATTAGTGATTATTATATATCAGGGAGTATTCTAAGCCCAAAACCTGTAACAACTCATTAAGTCTTCTCCAAAATGCTGTGTGGGAGCTGTATTATTTTGATTTAATGATACAGGAATCTAAATCATATGGTGTTAGGCAATTTGCCAAGGGAGTCTGGCAGAAGTAAGAGTTGCACAGAGGCCCCACTTCACACTCACTCCAAACACATATTTCAAAGAGAATGCATTAAGAAAAAAATACTTTTCTTGATATGGCGGCTAAAGGCTAGGCTAAGCTACAGGAATGACTGCCTTGCTTGACTAGTTTTCATTGAAAAAATTACCTTTTACATTCTTACTTGCTAAATCTGAAGTTCTCCTCTAATTCCTAGTTGTACACTCCTTCCCTAGCCAGTTTCACTCACTCCAGACCCATCCCTTCTACTCTGCCTCTACCCTATGCTGCTTCCAGTGGCTCAGCCTTGCTTCCTATTCTGTCCTTGGTCCTGCCTGGCCTCCAGCAACCTCCTGAGAGGTTGTTACTCTCTGTTCTGTCCTTAGAGATGTCACTTCCCACCACCACCACCAACAACCTGGACACACCCACACACACATACACACACAGTCTACCTCTATCTCTTCACCTAAATACTCCAATCTTTCCCTCATATTCAGAAACACATACAGACCATTAGGCTGAAACAACACACCTTGATACACACAGATATCCCAATATGAGGTTTGAAATATCAAGGCTTTCAGACACAGATAAAAGATTTCTGCCTTCACCCTGAAGGACATAATCAATGCTCAGAGGAGCTTCTTAGGAAAAAGCAATTTTAAACTTTTACTGGTGTGGAATGCAAAGGATTATCAATATTCACATACCAGAAGCTATGGGCTCCTCATTATTACCTGGCTTATAAATGATCCACCTCAGAAATCACATTCTTAATGCCTGCTTCCAAGGAATATTTTCAGCACCAGCTATCTTAGCTGTGTGCCCTAGAAGCAAAACATGAAATGGGAATTGTTGTATAAGTGATTTATTGAGGGAATGCTCTCAGAGAAGGGGAATGAGGAAAGCAGCATGGGCAGAGGAAGAAATCCAAGCAAGGAGGTATTCTCAGCTGAAGAATTGCTTCAGCCTGATCCCACAGGGAGCTTTGGAGAAAATAATGCATTTCAGAGATGGTTTAACCTTGAGGCAATGGGAAGTCTTTTGTACAATCATTCTGTGTCATCTGTCATTGGTCATTGGCTGCCTTTGGGAGACACTTACAACCAATTTGGCCAAGAGTTCCCAGAAAACATGCACAGCAGTTGGGGGATAGTTACACCAGCCTCCTGAATGGGATCTCGGTAGGACACCAAACATATCCTCTGGGAATTTGCTGGAGAAGGGACAAAATTATTGGAATTTATGGTTGGTGAATGTGATCTGTTTCTTGGCTTTAAGGTGAATTCATGATTAGTCACTTCATAGTTATTTTTGCACAGTAAAGTTATGTTTTATTTACTTTTCTATCTTTTATATTTCATAATTAAACATGTAAATGTAGAAATAAGGCAAATCAAAAAGTGAGCTCTTAAATAATACATACAGTATATCATTTCTTTGAAAAATACACATTACCATCACAAATCTATACATTTTTTTGTCAGTACTTACCCATTTTTGTAGTGAAGCACTGAACATTGTCCATAATGTTTACACTTGGGCACACACAGTTCAGGGACTAGGATCAAGAGCAGGAGATAAACAGAAATGTTTGCCTCTTTATTGTTATTCGTGTTCATCTACTTAGTAGTTAAAACAATATAAATAAAATATGGTAAGACAATTATGAGGGTTCCAGTTTCAGGTGAGATACAGTAAACACTCCATAGTATCTCTCCCACTGAATGAAACTAAAATCTGGAGAGAATCCATTGGGAATTATCTAAGGATACTTAAATATCAATGATTCAAGCAAATTAGGGAGGGATAGACAAACTTGCAGTATGAAGAGAATTGTCTATCCTGAAATCAAATGCAGTCAATTTCCCAGAATTGTGCATCAGGGATGGGCAGAATAATCCCCACAAAAAGAACTATTTTTCATCTGAGTAGGAAAGGGGTAACTAACCTAAGGACAAAGGTGGGCAGCAGGGCAGGCATTTAAACTGAAGGAGTAATATCCTCTTTGCCCAAGGGGCTATAATCCAAAGAGTGTGGTGAGAATCTCTGGTAAGTAATTTTCCCTTTATACTCCCACTATCTGTCTGGTGAGGCAGACCCAGTCACATGAAGTACATGATAGAATGTGCTAAGAGCCAAGCATTCTAGCTGGAGAATCAAAAAGAAGTTCTCAGAATTCCAGAAGTTTCAGACAGAGTTTGGAGAGGAAATATCTCAATAAATGATCCTATAAATTTGTGTATGAGCTCCTGGGTTCACCCTTAGTGGCACAAGCATGCATCTGACTATACACACCCACCAAAGATTTTGGGAACTGAAATATCACACTGTCCAGGTTCAGATTAGGTGACACATACGTGGGCTAGATTAGAATAGCATTGCAGAACTTTATAAACTGCACTGACTTTTGAGCCACAGCATTTAGAAGGCAGGCTAGAACTTGCAGAATGAACCTAACTGGGTCAATTGCCTGCTAAAACAATACAAAAACATTTTCCCTAACATTTAAATAACACCCAGAATCTCATCATATAATATCCAGAATGTCCAGGAAACAAACCCAAATTACTTGACATATGAAGAAACAGGAACTTCCAGGGGAAAAAGCAATCAACAAATGGCAACTCAAATGCCTCTGATATTGGACTCAAAAGACAAAGATTTCAGGAAAGTGATTACAACCATGTTCCCTGAAGTAAGAGGGAAGACTCCTTCACAAATGGAATAATAATGTCTCTAATATATAAGCTATTTTAAAATGGAAAGTTTAGATCTTAAAATTTAAAAATACAATAATCAAAATAGAACATTGACATGACAATTTCAATAACAGAATGGAGATGATAAGAAATAATCAGAGAACTTGTAGATATTTAAAAAGAGATCTAATCTGAAAGATAGTGATGGTTATTTTTATGTGTCAACTTGGCTAGGTAATGGCCCATTTGTTTGGTCAAACCTGGCCTAAGTGTGGCTGTGGAGGTTTTTGTAACTGGGAATAGCCGCTAATATAAATTGACTTTAAATAAAGAGCATTATATTTAATAATGTGAGTGGGGCTCATCTAAGCAGATGGAGGCCTTAATAGCAAATAACTGAGAGTTCCAGGGTTGAGATGAAATTTAGATTCAGGACTTCAACATCAACCATTAATGGAGTTTCCAGCCTGCCAGGTTCTCCTAAGAAATTCAGACTCAAGACTGCAATATCACGCTTCCTGGAATTTCCAGCCTGCCTGCCTAGCTGCCCTACATGATTCAGACATGCCAGCCCCAAAAATCAAATAAATCATATTCTTAAAATATCTATCTAATCTATTCATATTAATACAGAATTTGGTATTAGAAATTGTTCTTGAGGAACAATCTTAAAGAAGGGTTCTCTGAATTGGTTTTAGGATTTTTGGATACTGTTTTTAATCTGATTAGATTTATTGAAACTAATGTCTCTATTTCCAGCGCTAAAGAGAACACTGATAATCCTGGCAGCATCAAGCAAAAGAAGTATACAAAAATCACCATTGAATATTCCTAATCAAATACTTGTAAGGGGCAAGGTTATGGATTACTGAACATTTGTGTCAAACTAATGAGTTCAGTGATATTGGCTGATTGCTCTTAAAAGTGCTCTAGAAAGTGGAAGAAGAAAAGTATAAACCCAGGTCTTCAAATTCTGAGCTCAAATGTCTCATAACTCATTTAGGTTGTTTGAATGAAATTCTTATCTCTGTAGAGGCACAGTTGAGATTTTTGGAAACTAAAACCAGAGCATCATCCACTGAGCAGCTGAGTTTCAATGCAAATTCCCAACATCACAGGGTGCCTGATATTAAATTGAGAGCAAAAATGGAGAAGGAATAGAATCCTGAAAAATGGATGGGGATATCAGCAAAATCATGATCAATCTCGGAACACTGAACCCCTAAATGCTGCAGAGCCTCCTTGACCAGTAGAAGCAGTCTTTCCATTCCCATCTAGGAGGTTAATCCTGCTTTGATGGACAAATCTATAATGGACTCCCCTGAGAAAGCAGTCTTTCCATTCTTACCTGAGGATAGTAACCCTGATTTTCTGGACAAATGTGAGATAGTGTCCCATGAAGTAGCTGACATGCATAACATTACTATTTGTCCTCAGCACCCACCTCCATCACCACTTTTTTTTCTATAGATTTGTTCCTATAACAAATCTGAAGTTGCAGCAGGCCCTAAAAGGTGAGGGAGAAAGTATGTCTCATGAGGACGTTTTCTACACTCTAAAAGAACTGCATGATATTTCCAGAAATATGAAGAATTTATATGGGAATGGATATTAAGAGTCTGGGATAATGGTGGAAGGAAGATAAAGTTGCATCAGACTAAATTTATTGATATGGGCAGAGCTTCTGGAGTCAATGTTATAACTCAAGAGGTTAAAACAGGTTATATCTGTTCTGTCAGTTGGCTGAAACATGGACCAAAAAGTGGCCTATATGAAATGAAGTTGAAATGCCAGAACTGCTTTGATATAATGTGGAAGGTACACAAGGCTTGGGATAATTGGCATTTTAGAGTGGTTTTATAATGTAGGGATTGCTTACACATGCCAGTAGTGTCTAGAAGACATACTTTTCACCACAACTGTGAGAAACAAATTTTAGTCAGCAGCCCCAGAATGCCTGAGAGCTCTGTGGTTGTTCTTTTCTGTCAGTTGTGGTTTTAGTTTCCTAGCTGCTAAAAAAGTACCAATGGGTCTCCATAACAAGAATTTATTGGCTCACAGTCTCAGTGGCTGCAAGCCTTGCTTCCTCTTGGTGTTGGTGTCTTCTGGTGGGCCACCAATCTTTGATATTCCTAGTCTATTACATCCACATGACAATGCACATGGTGGCATCTCCTCTTTTCTCTCCTGGGATCCAAAGACTTACAGCTTCTGGCTGGTTCCCATGGTTTTCTACCTCTGTGACCTTTTTGATAAGGCCTCCAGTAATATGATTAAGAATCATCCTGATTCATCCTTATCTAATAATCTCTTCAAATGTCCAGTCCTACTTACAAATTGGTTCATGTCCATAGGACAAGGGATTTGGTCCTGAGCATGCCTTTAATGGGTTTTGATTTCCTAAAGCTGCTGAAATGCCATAAACCAGAAATGGGCAGGCTTTAACAATGGAGATTTATTAGGTTGCAATTTTATAGTTCTAAGGCCATGAACGTGTGAAAATTAAGGTATCAAGAGGTAGATACTTTCTCTGAGGAAAGGTTGATGGCATCAGAGGTTCCTCTATAACATGGGAAGTCACATGGCAACATCTGCTGGTCCTTCTTTGCCTAGGTTCTGGTTTCAAAATGGCTTTCTCCAAAACATCTCTGGGCTTGTCTCCCTTAGCTTCTCTCTTAGCTTCTCCCAGGGGCAAACTCTGGATTACATATCTTAGCTTCTCTCAGCCCTTTGATTGTTTTTCCTTGGGCATTCCTGTCTAAGCATCACTGGGGTCTTCTCTTAGCTTCTCTAGGGCAAACTCTGGGCTTCATCTATTAACTAAGCATTTCAGAATATTTTTCTGTCTTCATATCCAGGTGGCTCTGTCTGTGTCTGCTCTGAGCTCTCTCTTTCCCAGAGCTCTCTTATGGACTCCAGTAAACTAATTAGGACCCACCTTGAATGGGTGGGGTCACATCTCCGTGGAAATGATCTAATCAAAATGTCTGACCCAAAATGTCTGCCCCCAGAAGACTGGATTAAAAAAGCATGGCTGCTCTGGGGAACATAACAGTTTCAATTAGGCACAGTTCACTCTCTGAATGCTAAGAAAGACATGTTCTTTCCAAATGAAAAATGCATCCATTCCATCACAATATCACAAAAGCCTTAAATCATTTCAGTGACAATACAAATAAAATACCAAGTCAAAAAGTATAAAAAATCTCATCAAAATCAGCTACAGGCATGGTCTATCTTAAGCAAAATTCTCCTGTGGATGTGGACCTGTGATTTTCAGAACAAGATATACAAAGGAGTGACAGTCATAGGATAAATATTCCCATTGCCATAGGAAGAAATTGGAAGGAAAACAGGGGTCAAAGGTCCCAAACAGTTCCCAAAACATGCAGGGCAAACTCCAGTAGATTTCAAAGTCTGAGAGTCATTTATAGAAAGATGTTGTATCCTCAAGGCTTGAGAAAGCAGCAGTCCCACACTTCCTAAGTGCCTATGCAGTGGTCCTGTTCTCTTCAAATGCTGTCATGATTACCTCAATATATCCAAGTATTGAGGAGACCACTTGTTCTTGGCCCCACTCTCATCAAGCACTGGTGAGGCACCCAGATGCTCTGCCACCTCTGGGGCACAGGTGCTCCCCTCTATAAACATTGGGATGCTGGCCAGGCTTTCCCAAATCCCCAGGGAATGTGCTCCACCCTCTCTGAACTCCATAACAAACTCACCCTGTCCACATGCATGGATGGGTTCTCTCTTTTGGCCCCAGGTGTCTTAGCTCAACACCTTGGCTTCCATGGTTCTGCCTTCTAAGTAATTTTTCTTTCAATCTGTCCCTTTTATGTCTCTTTCAGTCCAGACTGGTAGTGGTCCTGTTTATACAGATCCCAGAAAAACTTGTTGGCTTCATATGCAGCACACAGGGATTTCAACCATCAGACAATGGGACTTTCTATAAATCCTTTCTGGATAACTCTGTCTCTAATCCTGGCTTCTACTGAAATGGTTAACTGGTTCTTCCAGTTTAGTTAAATCCTCATGTGGTCACTAGTCTCTGGGGTCTCAATTTCTGGAGGCCCAGAATTTTCCAGACTGTCAACTTCTGGTTTCTTTGTACCCAAGAGCTCAGTTCTCAGCTCATCTCTTTCCTCTCACATTTCAGTATAAGCTGCAAGGAAAATCCAGGCAGCATTTTACAAATTTAATTTGGAAATGTCTTCAGCTGAGTATCACAGCCCATTGTTTTCAAATTCTGCCTTCAATCCAACACCGGGGCTCAATTTTGCCAAGTAATCTGCCACTTTAAAACAAAGATCACCTTCCTTCCAGTTTGCAATAACACATCATTTCTGTCTATGACCTCATCAGAAGTACCTTTAGATTCCTTATTTCTACCAACAGTCTCTTCAAAGCAATCTGGGCCTTTTCTATCAAACTCCTCATACTTCTTCCAGAATCTTCCCTTTATTGATTTAAACAGTCATTCCAACATGTTTGGTATTTGCAAACTCAGCAGCACCCCCACTTCTCTGGTACCAAAATCTGCTAGTTTGCTAAATCTGCCATTATTCAATATACCAGAAATGGATAATCTTTTATAAAGGGGATTCATTAGGTTACAAATTTACAGTTCTAAGGTCACTAAAGAAAGGCCAATGGAATCCAAACACCTCTGTCAGCTTGGAAAGCATGTGACTGGTGTCTGCTGGTTCTTTGTTCCCAGGTTGAATTGTTTTCAGCTTTTGATTCCATTGGCTTTCTCTTTAAGTGTTTGTGGGTTCTCACCTAGCTTCTCTGGGGCAAACTCTGGGCTTCTTCTCTTAGCTTAGCATCTCCAAATGTCTTTCCGCCTGCATGTCCAAGTGTCTGGCTTTGTGTCAGTATTGAGCTCTTTCTCCTTGAACTCATATAGACTCCAGTAAACTAATTAAAACCAGCATTGAATGGGCAGGGTCACATCTCCATGGAAATAATCTTATCAAAAGGTCCTGCCCATAATTAGATGGGTCACATCTCCATGGAAAAAACCTATTCAAAGGATTCCACCCACGATAATTCTGCCCTCACAAAATTGGATTAAAAGAGCATGGCTTTTCTGCGGTACATTACAGATCCAAACTGGCACCGTTGGGGACACAATTCAATCCCTTACTGTCAAAACTTACAGTGGGAATTGCTGCCACTGAACTGAGATCCTGAAATGGAATGGGGATAATTTCATCTCAGGGTTGTAGGAGCAACATGGCAGCATTTAATGCCAAAGACAAGGCTGTCATGGCTACCATAATGGACAAGAGAGTCAAAGAAGTATTCAAAATAGTCTGACAGAGAATTATGACATTGAGAAGTTGATCATAAGGGTAGCTAGAAAGAAAATAGATGGGCAGTCTATTAAATTTATGCTTCATCTATATAATCAGAAGTATTCTAGGTCCAGTGTCAGGAGTCTTAATTCAATCATCAGAGTAGAAAGTCACAACCAATTAATTAGTTCAAAGATTTGTGCCACTTTAAAAAATGAGAATCCTTTGGATAAAGGGGAAACTTTGTCCATTGAAAGAAGAAATGCCCCAATTTTAGCTGTTATTCTCTCTCAGCCTTCCCCAAAGTGACCATGACCTTTTTTGTTGCCAAGGTGAGTATGCATTACTGGAAAGGAAATAATCAGCATTTCTGAGGAGTTCTAACCAATGATTCTGAACTGACACTCATGCCAGGTGACCAAAAATGTGCCCTATAATCTATGAGTCAGTAGGGGCTTATGGAGGTCAGATGACCAATGGAGTTTTAGCTCAGGTCCATCTTAGAGTGGATCCAGTGTGTCCCCAAACTCACCCTGTGGTTATTTCCCAAGTTCTGGAATACATAATTGGAATAGATATACTCAACTAGAAAAATCCACACTTTGTTCCCTGAACTGTGGACTGAGGGCTATTACGCCAGGGAAGTGGAAGCCACTAGAACTGTCTCTATCTAGGGAAATAGTGAAAAGCAAGGCCACATTATTGGAAAGATTGCTGAGATTAATGCCATTATCAAGTACTTGAAGGAAGCAGGGATAGTGATTCCTAC
This sequence comes from Choloepus didactylus, assembly GCF_015220235.1. Classification (NCBI taxonomy): domain Eukaryota; kingdom Metazoa; phylum Chordata; class Mammalia; order Pilosa; family Megalonychidae; genus Choloepus; species Choloepus didactylus. The sequence goes on along the minus strand of NC_051326.1, from coordinate 62,115,314 downwards.
CATATCCCATACAAATTTCCTGTTTTGGCCTGTGCAGAAAGCAAATGGATCTTGGGGAATGACAGTGGATTACAATAAACTTAAAATTGCAGTTGCTGCTCCATGTGTGGTGTCCTGCTAGTGCAAATTAACATCCCCTGGATCCTAGTATATGTGGCCAGTGACCTAGAAAATGTTTTTTTCTCATTAAATGTTCATAACGAACATGAGAAGTAGTTTACTTTTACCTAGCAAGCCAGCAATACACTTTCACTCTCTTTTCCTCATACTCTATATCATAAGGAGTTGAGGAAATGAAGTGAGCTTACTACATCCAAGCTACAGACCTCATGGGAGAATTTGGGCTTTGTGTCATGCTGTATTTTTACCATTTTTGGGGATTAGAGATGGCAGCTAGTACAGAAAAATCCCATTGGTATGTATCCTTTCTTATAAAACAGTAGAACCAGTTGTTCATGGAGAAAGCCTTCAAAGGATCTCCTAGAATGCAAGGAATATAACATAGAAATTTTTCATTCTTTAAAAAACATTTTCCTCTATGGTATTACACATATCAATAACACTTATTTGATCTTTCTTTTTTTTTATTGTTGTTATAACCTGACCTGAGGAGGATCTAAGATGGCGGCATAGACACCAGTGGAAGCTAAGTAGTCCCCCTGGAACAACTGAAAAAAACAAGAAACAACAAGTAAATAATCCAGAATAACTGCAGGGAGACAAATGAGACCATCCACTCATCATACACCAACCTGAATTGGGAGGAATGCCCAAGAACACAGCATAAAATCTGTAAGTAAAACCTGTGGAACCAGGTCGGGAGACCCCCTCCCCCATAGCCCGAGCTGCGGAGCCGCGTGGTGCCAGAGAGAAGCTCTCTCCCAGCAAGCGAATACAGCTCAGCTGAGCTCCAACTGGGGTTTTAAGTAGCGAGTGTGAACTGCTCACTACAGGTACTCAGCCCCCAAAAACAGACAGAGGCTTTGGGTGACGACTGACCTGGGAGAGCTGGAGGGTCGCCTTGGACTGGGTCTGAAGGGGACTATCTGTTTCTTTTTTGGCTCAGTGGAGAAAGCCCCAGTCATTTTCACTTTCCAGGGCTGTGACCCAGACAGGGGTGTGGCACAGGCAGAGAGAGACCATCGAAATGCTAATGACCTCCCCCTAAGGCATCTATCTTCTCAAAGAGGAAAGGGGTGGGGCCCAGATCTACTACCCACCTTTCATTCAGAACTTACACCAGTCAAGAGTTATAGGCTAATCTTTGCATCAGACAGTGCCCCTTCATGGTCCGGTGGCCTGGGGCTTCCCCTGAGGGATGACATGCACTAGTGACATAGCACAGCCTTCCCTCAGCAGAGGTCCTGGAAGATCACAGCTGAGAAGGGGGGCCTACTCAGAAAACCCAGGGATGCTATGTCAATGCCGGTGGTTTGTGGGTCAACGACAGAGAAAATCTGGGGCAAAACTGAAATGAAGGCTTAGACTCTTGCAACAGCCTTGAATCTCCAGGAACACCTGGGAGGTTTGAATATTAAAGCTGCCCTGCCTCCCTGACCACCCAGACACATGCACCATATTCAGGGCAGATGGCTCCAACAACAAACCCAAACTGAGTTCACCAACTGAACCCCACAAAAATCATTTCCCCACACACCACAGAGACAGAGTTGGGGAGAACTGACTTGAGGGGTATAGGTGACTTGCAGATGCCATCTGCTGGTTAGCTGGAGAAAGTGTACACCACCAACTTGTATTTCTGAAAAATCAGATTGGTATTTTTTTTTTAACTTGAAAGAACCCTATCAAGCAAAGCAAATGCTAAGAGGCCAAAAACAACAGAAAATCTTAATGCATATGATAAAACCAGATGATATGGAGAAGCCGATCCCAAACGCCCAAATCAAAATATCAGAAGAGACACAGTACTTGGCACAATTAATCAATCACAATTGAGGAATGAAAACATGGCACAGGATATAAAAGACATGAAGAAGACCATGTAACAGGATAAAAGGGACATAAAGAAGACCCCAGAAGAGCATAAAGAAGAAATTGCAAGATTAAATTAAAAAATAGAAGATCTTATGGAAATAAAAGAAATTGTTGGCCAAATTAAAAAGACTCTGGATAGTCATAATACAAGATTAGAGGAAGTTGAACAACTCAGTGTCCTAGAGGTCCACAGAACAGAAAATAACCTGACCTATCCCAAGATCATAAAACTAGAAGAGAAAATCACACCTGAGACCAAGGAGCAAAAAGAATGTTGGGACCTCCAAACCCTGGAGAGAACAGCAAGAACACAGATAAACAGAGGTGAGGATTAGAATGGGGCAGATTCATGCCCTGATTCAATAGCAAGCAGGGGAGTCACATCCACAGCTTCAAATCCTTTTTCCAGGGAAGACCTGGGTTTGCCAGGGTCATGTCCATCTCTCTGGGAGATTAGATGCAAAGTGGCACAGGGACCATCAGGAGCACACAAAGGGTGGGCAGGGCCTCCAGGTCTGGCATATCCATCCACAGGCTTCCCTATTTGTATTTCTCATAGAGGCACATATGGCTCCTGTGAGGAACAGGGTCTGAAACATAGTAAAGCCAAGGTTTTGAGGTGAGCTCAATTCTGTGGTTCCAGTTAAAAAAAAAAGCCCATGATGTTCAGAGATATGAGATTTGCAGGTGTCTGACATTCTCAGGGTGGGCAGAGGCTGGCTGGAGACGTACAACTGTCTCAAGACTTTTGTCAAAAATATTCTTTTATCTTAAATGCTGAACCTTCCCAGATAACTTCCTTTATGGTTTTCAAGTAGCATGATTGGGAAGGAAGATGGTAGGAGCATGCCAGAGAAAACAAATCCTCTAGTGGTCCTTGTGTTATATAGCCGATTGTAAATCACGTCCCCTTGGTTTCCTGGGAGGAAATTGGGATTAACTGAGTGAACACCAATGGGAGTTTTACACTTTAAAAGCAGCCTCCCCACCATGTAAGTGATGGAGCTCAGTGGACTGTTCCTGCTCTCCAGCACTTAAAACAGTATGTCTCTGATAAAGAATGGAATCCAAGGGTCAGTACAATTGACCAAACTTCACAGAGCCATCACATCACTGAATGTCCTGGCCAAAAAATTGCTAATCCCATATTGTTATAAATTTTGGGTCATTGCCTAATAATTGTTCCTTTTAGGGTAAAGAACTCTGGGGGGGGGGAGGCAGGGCAAGATGGCAGACTGGTGAGCTGTAAGTTTTAGTTACTCCTCCAGGAAAGTAGGTAAAAAGCCAGGAAATGCGTGGACTGGACACCACAGAGCAATCTGTCTTTGGGCATACTTCATACAACACTCATGAAAATGTCGAACTGCTGAGATCAGCGAAATCTGTAAGTTTTTGCGGCCAGGGGACCCGCGCCCCTCCCTGCCAGGCTCAGTCCTGTGGGAGGAGGGGCTGCCAACTCTGGGAAGGAGAAGGGAGAACTGCAGTGGTAGCCCTTATCGGAAACTCATTCTACTGATCCAGACTCCAACCATAGATAGACTGAGACCAGACACCAGAGAATCTGAGAGCTGCCAGCCCAGCAGAGAGGAGACAGGCATAGAAAAAAAAAATAACACGAAAAACTCCAAAATAAAAGCAGAGGATTTTTGGAGTTCTGGTGAATACAGAAAGGGGAAGGGCGGAGCTCAGGCCTTGAGGCGCATATGCAAATCCTGAAGAAAAGCTGATCTCTCTGCCCTGTGGACCTTTCCTTAATGGCCCTGGTTGCTTTGTCTATTAGCATTTCAATAACCCATTAGATCTCTGAGGAGGGCCCTTTTTTTTTTTTTAATACTTTTTTCTTTTTCTAAAACAATTACTCTAAGAAGCCCAATACAGAAAGCTTCAAAGAATTGTAATTTGGGCATGTCAAGTCAAGAGCAGAACTAAGAGAGCTCTGAGACAAAAGGCAATAATCCAGTGGCTGAGAAAATTCACTAAACACCACAACTTCCCAAGAAAAGGGGGGTGTCCGCTCACAGCCACCATCCTGGTGGACAGGAAACACTCCCGCCCATCGCCAGCCCCATAGCCCAGAGCTGCCCCAGACAACCCAGTGTGACGGAAGTGCTTCAAATAACAGGCACACTCCAAAAAACTGGGTGTGGACATTAGCCTTCCCTGCAACCTCAGCTGATTGTCCCAGAGTTGGGAAGGTGGAGCAGTGTGAATTAACAAAGCCCCATTCAGCCATCATTTGAGCAGACTGGGAGCCTCCCTACACAGCCCAGCAGCCCAGAACAGCCCTGGGGGGACGGCACTCACCTGTGACATAGCACAGTCATCCCTCAACAGAGGACTACGGGGTGCACGGCCTGGAAGAGGGACCCACTCGCAAGTCTCAGGAGCCATACTCCAATACCAAAGACTTGTGGGTCAGTGGAGGGGCAAACTGTGGCAGGACTGAACTGAAGGATTAGACTATTGCAGCAGCTTTAAAACTCTAGGATCATCAGGGAGATTTGATTGTTAGGGCCACCCCCCCTCCCTGACTGCCCAGAAACACACCCCACATACAGGGCAGGCAACACCAACTACACACGCAAGCTTGGTACACCAATTGGGCCCCAAAAGACTCACTCCCCCACTCACCAAAAAGGCTAAGCTGGGGAGAACTGGCTTGTGGAGAACAGGTGGCTCATGGACGCCACCTGCTGGTTAGTTAGAGAAAGTGTACTCCACGAAGCTGTAGATCTGATAAATTAGAGATAAGGACTTCAATAGGTCTACAAACCCTAAAAGAACCCTATCAAGTTCAGCAAATGCCACGAGGCCAAAAACAACAGAAAATTATAAAGCATATGAAAAAACCAGACGATATGGATAACCCAAGCCCAAGCACCCAAATCAAAATACCAGAAGAGACACAGCACCTAGAGCAGCTACCCAAAGAACTAAAGATGAACAATGAGACCATAGTACGGGATATGAAGGAAATCAAGAAGAATCTAGAAGAGCATAAAGAAGACATTGCAAGACTAAATAAAAAAATGGATGATCTTATGGAAATTAAAGAAACTGTTGACCAAATTAAAAAGATTCTGGACACTCATAGTACAAGACTAGAGGAAGTTGAACAACGAATCAGTGACCTGGAAGATGACAGAATGGAAAATGAAAGCATAAAAGAAAGAATGGGGAAAAAAATTGAAAAAATCGAAATGGACCTCAGGGATATGATAGATAATATGAAACGTCCGAATATAAGACTCACTGGTGTCCCAGAAGGGGAAGAAAAGGGTAAAGGTCTAGGAAGAGTATTCAAAGAAATTGTTGGGGAAAACTTCCCAAATCTTCTAAACAACATAAATACACAAATCATAAATGCTCAGCGAACTCCAAATAGAATAAATCCAAATAAACCCACTCCGAGACATATACTGATCACACTGTCAAACACAGAAGAGAAGGAGCAAGTTCTGAAAGCAGCAAGAGAAAAGCAATTCACCACATACAAAGGAAACAGCATAAGACTAAGTAGTGACTACTCAGCAGCCACCATGGAGGCAAGAAGGCAGTGGCACGATATATTTAAAATTCTGAGTGAGAAAAATTTCCAGCCAAGAATACTTTATCCAGCAAAGCTCTCCTTCAAATTTGAGGGAGAGCTTAAATTTTTCACAGACAAACAAATGCTGAGAGAATTTGCTAACAAGAGACCTGCCCTACTGGAGATACTAAAGGGAGCCCTACAGACAGAGAAACAAAGACAGGACAGAGAGACTTGCAGAAAGGTTCAGTACTAAAGAGATTCGGTATGGGTACAATAAAGGATATTAATAGAGAGAGGGAAAAATATGGCAAACATAAACCAAAGGATAAGATGGCCGATTCAAGAAATGCCTTCACGGTTTTAACGTTGAATGTAAATGGATTAAACTCCCCAATTAAAAGATATAGATTCGCAGAATGGATCAAAAAAAATGAACCATCAATATGTTGCATACAAGAGACTCATCTTAGACACAGGGACACAAAGAAACTGAAAGTGAAAGGATGGAAAAAAATATTTCATGCAAGCTACAGCCAAAAGAAAGCAGGTGTAGCAATATTAATCTCAGATAAAATAGACTTCAAATGCAGGGATGTTTTGAGAGACAAAGAAGGCCACTACATACTAATAAAAGGGGCAATTCAGCAAGAAGAAATAACAATCATAAATGTCTATGTACCCAAACAAGGTGCCACAAAATACATGAGAGAAACACTGGCAAAACTAAAGGAAGCAATTGATGTTTCCACAATAATTGTGGGAGACTTCAACACATCACTCTCTCCTATAGATAGATCAACCAGACAGAAGACCAATAAGGAAACTGAAAACCTAAACAATCTGATAAATGAATTAGATTTAACAGACATATACAGGACATTACATCCCAAATCACCAGGATACACATACTTTTCTAGTGCTCACGGAACTTTCTCCAGAATAGATCATATGCTGGGACATAAAACAAGCCTCAATAAATTTAAAAAGATTGAAATTATTCAAAGCACATTCTCTGACCACAATGGAATACAATTAGAAGTCAATAACCATCAGAGACTTAGAAAATTCACAAATACCTGGAGGTTAAACAACACACTCCTAAACAATCAGTGGGTTAAAGAAGAAATAGCAAGAGAAATTGCTAAATATATAGAGATGAATGAAAATGAGAACACAACATACCAAAACCTATGGGATGCAGCAAAAGCAGTGCTGAGGGGGAAATTTATAGCACTAAACGCATATATTAAAAAGGAAGAAAGAGCCAAAATCAAAGAACTAATGGATCAACTGAAGAAGCTAGAAAATGAACAGCAAACCAATCCTAAACCAAGTAGAAGAAAAGAAATAACAAGGATTAAAGCAGAAATAAATGACATAGAGAACAAAAAAAAAATAGAGAGGATAAATATCACCAAAAGTTGGTTCTTTGAGAAGATCAACAAGATTGACAAGCCCCTCGCTAGACTGACAACATCAAAAAGAGAGAAGACCCATATAAACAAAATAATGAATGAAAAAGGTGACATAACTGCAGATCCTGAAGAAATTAAAAAAATTATAAGAGGATATTATGAACAACTGTATGGCAACAAACTGGATAATGTAGAAGAAATGGACAATTTCCTGGAAACATATGAACAACCTAGACTGACCAGAGAAGAAATAGAAGACCTCAACCAACCCATCACAAGCAAAGAGATCCAATCAGTCATCAAAAATCTTCCCACAAATAAATGCCCAGGGCCAGATGGCTTCACAGGGGAATTCTACCAAACTTTCCAGAAAGAACTGACACCAATCTTACTCAAACTCTTTCAAAACATTGAAGAAAATGGAACACTACCTAACTCATTTTATGAAGCGAACATCAATCTAATACCAAAACCAGGCAAAGATGCTACAAAAAAGGAAAACTACCGGCCAATCTCCCTAATGAATATAGATGCAAAAATCCTCAACAAAATACTTGCAAATCGAATCCAAAGACACATTAAAAAAATCATACACCATGACCAAGTGGGGTTCATTCCAGGCATGCAAGGATGGTTCAACATAAGAAAAACAATCAATGTATTACAACACATTAACAAGTCAAAAGGGAAAAATCAATTGATCATCTCAATAGATGCTGAAAAAGCATTTGACAAAATCCAACATCCCTTTTTGATAAAAACACTTCAAAAGGTAGGAATTGAAGGAAACTTCCTGAATATGATAAAGAGCATATATGAAAAACCCACAGCCAGCATAGTACTCAATGGTGAGAGACTGAAAGCCTTCCCTCTAAGATCAGGAACAAGACAAGGATGCCCACTGTCACCACTGTTATTCAACATTGTGCTGGAAGTTCTAGCCAGGGCAATCCGGCAAGACAAAGAAATAAAAGGCATCCAAATTGGAAAAGAAGAAGTAAAACTGTCATTGTTTGCAGAAGATATGATCTTATATCTAGAAAACCCTGAGAAATCGACGATACACCTACTAGAGCTAATAAACAAATTTAGCAAAGTAGCGGGATACAAGGTTAATGCACATAAGTCAGTAATGTTTCTATATGCTAGAAATGAACAAACTGAAGAGACACTCAAGAAAAAGATACCATTTTCAATAGCAACTAAAAAAATCAAGTACCTAGGAATAAACTTAACCAAAGATGTAAAAGACCTATACAAAGAAAACTACATAACTCTACTAAAAGAAATAGAAGGGGACCTTAAAAGATGGAAAAATATTCCATGTTCATGGATAGGAAGGCTAAATGTCATTAAGATGTCAATTCTACCCAAACTCATCTACAGATTCAATGCAATCCCAATCAAAATTCCAACAACCTACTTTGCAGACTTGGAAAAGCTAGTTATCAAATTTATTTGGAAAGGGAAGATGCCTCGAATTGCTAAAGACACTCTAAAAAAGAAAAAGGAAGTGGGAGGACTTACACTCCCTGACTTTGAAGCTTATTATAAAGCCACAGTTGCCAAAACAGCATGGTACTGGCACAAAGATAGACATATAGATCAATGGAATCGAATTGAGAATTCAGAGATAGACCTCAGATCTATGGCCGACTGATCTTTGATAAGGCCCCCAAAGTCACTGAACTGAGCCATAATGGTCTTTTCAACAAATGGGGCTGGGAGAGTTGGATATCCATATCCAAAAGAATGAAAGAGGACCCCTACCTCACCCCCTACACAAAAATTAACTCAAAATGGACCAAAGATCTCAATATAAAAGAAAGTACCATAAAACTCCTAGAAGATAATGTAGGAAAACATCTTCAAGACCTTGTATTAGGTGGCCACTTCCTAGACTTTACACCCAAAGCACAAGCAACAAAAGAGAAAATAGATAAATGGGAACTCCTCAAGCTTAGAAGTTTCTGCACCTCAAAGGAATTTCTCAAAAAGGTAAAGAGGCAGCCAACTCAATGGGAAAAAATTTTTGGAAACCATGTATCTGACAAAAGACTGATATCTTGCATATACAAAGAAATCCTACAACTCAATGACAATAGTACAGACAGCCCAATTATAAAATGGGCAAAAGATATGAAAAGACAGTTCTCTGAAGAGGAAATACAAATGGCCAAGAAACACATGAAAAAATGTTCAGCTTCACTAGCTATTAGAGAGATGCAAATTAAGACCACAATGAGATACCATCTAACACCGGTTAGAATGGCTGCCATTAAACAAACAGGAAACTACAAATGCTGGAGGGGATGTGGAGAAATTGGAACTCTTATTCATTGTTCGTGGGACTGTATAATGGTTCAGCCACTCTGGAAGTCAGTCTGGCAGTTCCTTAGAAAACTAGATATAGAGATACCATTCGATCCAGCGATTGCACTTCTCGGTATATACCCGGAAGATCGGAAAGCAGTGACACGAACAGATATCTGCACGCCAATGTTCATAGCAGCATTATTCACAATTGCCAAGAGATGGAAACAACCCAAATGTCCTTCAACAGATGAGTGGATAAATAAAATGTGGTATATACACACGATGGAATACTACGCGGCAGTAAGAAGGAACGATCTCGTGAAACATATGACAACATGGATGAACCTTGAAGACATAATGCTGAGCGAAATAAGCCAGGCACAAAAAGAGAAGTATTATATGCTACCACTAATGTGAACTTTGAAAAATGTAAAACAAATGGTTTATAATGTAGAATGTAGGGGAACTAGCAGTAGAGAGCAATTAAGGAAGGGGGAACAATAATCCAAGAAGAACAGATAAGCTATTTAACGTTCTGGGAATGCCCAGAAATGACTATGGTCTGTTAATTTCTGATGGATATAGTAGGAACAAGTTCACAGAAATGTTGCTATATTAGGTAACTTTCTTGGGGTAAAGTAGGAACATGTTGGAAGTTAAGCAGTTATCTTAGGTTAGTTGTCTTTTTCTTACTCCCTTGTTATGGTCTCTTTGAAATGTTCTTTTATTGTATGTTTGTTTTCTTTTTAACTTTTTTTTTTTCATACAGTTGATTTAAAAAAGAAGGGAAAGTTAAAAAAAAAAAAAAAAGAAAAACAAGGAAGAAAAAAAAAGATGTAGTGCCCCCTTGAGGAGCCTGTGGAGAATGCAGGGGTATTCGCCTACCCCACCTCCATGGTTGCTAACATGACCACAGACATAGGGGACTGGTGGTTTGATGGGTTGAGCCCTCTACCATAAGTTTTACCCTTGGGAAGACGGTTGCTGCAAAGGAGAGGCTAGGCCTCCCTATATTTGTGCCTAAGAGTCTCCTCCTGAATGCCTCTTTGTTGCTCAGATGTGGCCCTCTCTCTCTGGCTAAGCCAACTTGAAAGGTGAAATCACTGCCCTCCCCCTGACGTGGGATCAGACACCCAGGGGAGTGAATCTCCCTGGCAACGTGGAATATGACTCCCGGGGAGGAGTGTAGACCCGGCATCGTGGGACGGAGAACATCTTCTTGACCAAAAGGGGGATGTGAAAGGAAATGAAATAAGCTTCAGTGGCAGAGAGATTCCAAAACGAGCCGAGAGGTCACTCTGGTGGGCACTCTTACGCACACTTTAGACAACCCTTTTTAGGTTCTAAAGAATTGGGGTAGCTGGTGGTGGATACCTGAAACTATCAAACTACAACCCAGAACCCATGAATCTCGAAGACAGTTGTATAAAAATGTAGCTTATGAGGGGTGACAGTGGGATTGGGAAAGCCATAAGTACCAAACTCCACTTTGTCTAGTTTATGGATGGATGTGTAGAAAAGTAGGGGAAGGAAACAAACAGACAAAGGTACCCAGTGTTCTTTTTTACTTCAATTGCTCTTTTTCACTCTAATTATTATTCTTGTTATTTTTGTGTGTGTGCTAATGAAGGTGTCAGGGATTGATTTAGGTGATGAATGTACAACTATGTAATGGTACTGTGAACAATCGAATGTACAATTTGTTTTGTATGACTGCGTGGTATGTGAATATATCTCAATAAAATGATGATTGAAAAAAAAAAAGAACTCTGGGGGTCTTTTTCCTCACATATATTCAAAATATAATCCAAGATAATAGAAATATCTACATATATTATGGCCACACATAAGGTCTCACTAAAATACTCCTTATCCCCTCAGATCCCCATACAGTTCACTTGGTGACCAAGGCACTCTTTTCATTTCTCAGTATATGTAGTACTGGGCTCTTGGAGAAGGTACTTAAAATAGGCTCCACAAAGCTGGTTTAATTGAGAGGCCTAATGAACTGCCCAAAGAATTCTCATGTAAGTTACAAAGTGGCAAATGGATTCCTAATGGGTGTGACAATTGCTACAGGCATTGACTAATATAAATTCAAATTCATGCCTGCCTCCTAGGGTCACACCTCCCTACCCTAATGCCTCATATGACCCTCCATTGCCTTTATTTGCCATGAATAAGGGTACTTCTAAAGTTCATGCTTCTGATGACCACCTCAACATGTAACCCTCTCCCTTCTGGTCCAGAGCTTACTTAACTTCTGAGGAAGGCACTTCTACTCCCTAAAAGTCTCAGGCATCAACAAGGTCTAAACTGATGTCAAGGCTTCAAGGGATCCACAGTATTTTAAGGGCTATAATGTCAGGCACTGCCTTAACATCTTTTAGCCCCACCGGCCCCAAAGACATAACAAGAGTCACTTTGCTTTCAGATGGTTTGCCACTCACCCTCAGTTTGAAAGGTTCCCTACACAGCTAGTTCCCCTATCATTCGGTCCAGCTGATAAAGTCTTCAACTTAAGTAGTTCACTCTCCTTACAGCCTCTGGAATTATTCAAACAAGCCAATAAAATCCTTCATGGAGACCAGGGGTCACCACATCCTCTTGTTAATTATAAAGCCTTGGTCCCACAACCCCTGTGGTTTTGCTCTATCTGCAAATGTAACACATGTTTAGCACTACATGGTGTGCAGTGTAATCCACCCCAGAGTTCTGAGAATATGTGCTTTAGTCTGCTAAATCTGATGAAACACAACATACCAAAAATGGTTTGGCTTTTAAAATGGGGATTAATTCACTTACAAATTTACAATTCTGAGTCTGTGAAAATGTCCAAATCTAGGATCAACAGGATGATACCTGGACACTGAAGACAGGCTGTCAGCATCATCAGCTCCCATGTCACATGGAAATGCACATGATGCATCTGCTGGTCTCTCCCTTCTCCCCTGGGTTTTATTATTTCTAGTTTCTGGCTGCAGTAGCTTCCCCTCTGAGTTTCTGCATGTTTCTCTCTTTTAGCTACTGTCTCTCTTAGCTTCTGCATGTCCTTCTCTGTGTGTTTTTCTGAAATTCATATCTTAGCTTCTCTGGGATTTTTTCTGTGTCTTCTCTCTTTTATCCACTTATGAAGGGCTCCAGTAAGAGAATTAAGTTGAACCTTGAGTAAAATAACCTAATCAAAAAATCCCACCTACAATAGGCCTACACCCACAGGAATAGATTAAATTCAAGAATGTGATCTTTTCTGGAGTATGTACAACCTCAAACTATCACAATATGTGACTAGTAAATTGCTGTCACTCTCAACAGTCAGGTGTTGGGTGTCATGTCTTGTATTTCTTATAAGGAATTCCTGCTACACCAGCAGTGTAAATAGGGCATGAGCAGAACTGACAGAAATCATGCAAGCCAGAGACCTGAGAGAAAAAATAGTGAAGATAAAAGAACAGCAGCTCAAATTCTGGGAAGATGGCAACATAGAGAGAAGTTGAAGACTTAGTCCACCCCAGAGCAATTCATAAATGAACAAAAAAACAGTAAATAACCTGGAATAACAGTCGGGAGACAAACGTGACTGTCCACTCATCATCCACCAACCTGAATTGGGAGGAATGCCCAAGATCACAGCATAAAATCTGAAAGTAAAACTGCAAACCCATGCTGAGAGCTGAGAGCCCAGAGCCGAGAGCCCCTCTGTCACAGAAGCTGTGCGGTGCACTCTCTCAGCCCAGCTCCAAGTGAGGTTTTAATATTAACTGTTCAATACAGACAGCGAATCCGCAACAAGCAGACAGAGGCTTTTGGTGACAACTGACCTTGGGAGAGTCGGGGGACATATCTTTCTCAGGATAGGGAGCCCAGAGGATCGGGTGCTATCTCTGGCTGATGGGTGAACCTGGGAGTTTTTCTGTCCCTCTCTCTCTCTCTGTGGGGAAAACCTCAGCTGTTCTCAGCCCACAAGGCATTGCAGTAAAGTCAGCCTCAGACATTCTGCATTCTGACATGAGCTGACAGCACGCCACAGCACGGCCTGGTGGCCCAGGGCTTCCCTTGAGGGATGGTGTGCATTGGTGATGTAGCATGGCATTCCCTCGGCTGAGCTCCTGGAGGATTGTGGCTGGGAAGGGGGACCTGCTCAGAGAACCCAGGGATGCTATGCCAAGTCCGGTGGTTTGTGGATCAGTGAGACAGAGCGTCTGGGGCTGAACTGAAGTGAAGGCTTAGACTCTTGCGATGGCCTTGAATCTCCTGTAACCTGGGGGATCTGAACAATAAAACTGCCCTTCCTCCTTGGCCACCCGTACACACACCCCACATTCAGGTCAGATGGCTCCAGCAACACACCCAAACTGAGTTCTTCAACTGAACCCACAAGAATCATTTCCCCACACACCACAGGAACAAGGTTGAGAACTGACTTGAGGGATATAGGTGACTCACAGACGCCATCTGCTGGTTAGTTAGAGAAAGTGTACATCACCAAACTGTTTCTGAAAAATTAGATCAATCTCCTTTTTTTGTTACAACTTGAAAGAACCCTATCAAACAAAACAAATGCCAAGAGGCCAAAAACAACAGGAAATCTTAATGCATATGATAAAACTGGACGATATGGAGAATCCAACTCCAAACACACAAATCAAGACATTGGAAGAAACACAGTACCTCGCAAAATTAATCAAAGAACTACAATCAAGGAAAAAAAAACATGGCAAAGGATTTAAAGGACATCAAGAAGACCATGGCCCAGGATATAAGCGAAATAAAGAAGACCCTAGAAAAGCATAAAGAAGACATTGCAAGAGTAAATAAAAAAAATAGAAGATCTTATGGAAATAAAAGAAACTGTTGGCCAAATAAAAAAGACTCTGGATATTCACAATACAAGACTAGAGGAAGCTGAACAACATCTCAGTGCCCTAGAAGTCCACAGAACAGAAAATGAAAGAACAAAAGAAAGAATGGATAAAATTACTGAAAAAATCGAAATGGTTCTCATGGATACGATAGATAAAATAAAATGTCCAAATTTAAGACTCATTGGTGTCCCAGAAGGGGAAGAGAAGGGTAAAAGGTCTAGAAAGAGTATTCAAAGAAATTGTTGAAGAAAACTTCCCCAACCTTCTCCACAATATAAATACACAAAGCACAAATGCCCAGCGAACTCCAAATAGAATAAATCCAAATAAACCCACTCCAAGACATATTCTGATCAGACTGTCAAATACTGAAGAGAAGGAGCAAGTTCTGAAAGCAGCAAGAGAAAAGCAATTCACCACATACAAAGGAAACAACATAAGCCTAAGTAGTGACTACTCAGCAGCCACCATGGAGGCGAGAAGGCAGTGACATGACATATTTAAAATTCTGAGAGAGAAAAATTTCCAACCAAGAATACTTTATCCAGCAAAACTCTCCTTCATATTTGAGGGAGAGCTTAAATTTTTCACAAACAATTGCTGAGAGACTTTGCCAATAAAAGACCTGCCCTCCTTCAGATTCTAAAGGGAGCCCTACCAACAGAGAGACAAAGAAAGGAGAAAGAGATATAGAGAATTTTAACAGACATATATAGTACCTTCCATCCCAAATCACCAGGACACTCATTTTTCTCTAGTGATCACGGATCTTTCCCCAGAAGGGGCCATAAGCTGGGACATAAAACAAGCCTCAAGAAATTAAAAAAAAAAAAATTGAATATACTCAAAGCACATTCTCCAACCACAATGGAATACAAATAGAAGTCAATAATTTTTGAACTGTAACTCCACTATTTACTTCCTACATGATACAAAATACACAAACTCTAAGGACAAATCAGTGGTTTTGAACTCAATGTAAAATATGTAATTTTAGACAACTGTATAAAGTTGGGGGAATGAAGGAGTTTAGGAACATAGTTTATGTGTCCTACTGAAGTGAAGTTGGTATCAAAGAAAAACAAGATTGATATGGATTTAAGAGGTTAATTTTAAGCCCCACAGTAAACACAAAGAAATTATCAGAGAATATAACCATAGAGATGAAAAGTAGAGTTTGGGTTAAGAGAAATGGGGGGAAGGAGCGATGGGGAGGTAAGAAATGAGTGTAGGGTTGCTGTTTGAGGTGAAGGGAAATTTCTAGTAATGGATGGTGGGAAAGAGCATTACAACATTCTAAATGTGATTAATCCCACTAATGGAAGGCTAGGGAGGGGGTGGAATGGGAAGATTTAGGCTGTATATATGTTTCCACAACTGAAAAAAAAAAGACAGTCTAACTAGATGACAATTGAATGCTAAGGATGAACTTGGATGGGATTGGAGGATAGAGGACAGGTGGCTCAAAGGGACACAGTTGAGACATAAGGAAAAGGAAATATAGAATGTAAGCTTTGTATCGTTGAATCTCTTGTACTTCTTAGCTGTGCTTAATGGAATTGCATAAAAGAAAGTTCTTGTTCATGGGAAGTATATACGTGAATTATAGTGTATGTTCAAGGATGTGTGCAGCTAGCTCTCATATGTTTAGAAGACAGAGCAATAGATGATGGATGATAGATATGGAGGGAGGGAGGGAGGGAAAGAAATAGTGATGAGACAGCATGTTAAAGTTGGTGGATTGAGCTATCGGGGGAGGGGGGACAGGGTATGATGGAATTCTGTGTATGGGGCTAGTATTGTTTTTGCAACTGTTCGTATAACTTTGAATTTATTTCAAAATAAAAAAATAAAAATACAAAAAAGAACAGCAGCTCAAAGACATATGGAATGAGGGGCACCATTGAGTGTGCCAATATATGTAGAATGGGAGTGTGAGGAGAAGAGAGAAACAGAACAAAAAAATTCGAGAAATAATGGCTAAAATCTTCTCAAAGTTATTGAAAAATAATTGCTTATACATCAAGGATGCTCAAGAAACTCCAATTAGGATTCACAAAAGGAAACCCACAAAGAGACAAATCATATTAAAATTTGATAGTCAAAGGCAAGGAGATCATTTTAAAAGCAGCAAGAGAGGAAGGACCCATCCCTACCATGGATACCCAATAAGATTTACATTCAATTGATCTGAAGAAACAATGCAGTTCAGAAAGGAGTTGGATAATATATTCAAAGGGTTAAAAGGAAAAAAAAAAACAACTGTCAACCAAGAATCCTATAACCAGGAAAGCTAACTTTAAAAAATAAACAATGAAGTCACTGTAAAGACTTTCCCAGATAAACAAAAATTGAGAGAATATGTTGCTAGTACATGATTCTGATAAGAATTACTAAGGAAATTTCTTCAGACTGAAAGCAACCCCAAACAATAATTCAAATCCACAAGAACAAAGAACCCTGAAAAAAGAAATTATGTCATTATAAAAGGACACTATATATGCATATTTTCTCCTTTTATAAACTGATTTGAAAAGTAAAGATAAAGTGATATGAATTTTTTCCCCAAGATCATAGAGCACAGAGTTCTAGGATTCAGTTTGTCCTCCGTGGTGACTAGCATATAGCCAGAAACTGAAACCATGGTTTGGGGGTCTCTGGAGACCAGAACACTGTACAGCATCCAGGAAGGGTGAAAGGAAGGGACTGATAAATCATGGTAAAGAGCTGTGAGTAGCTCTCCCCATGCTGCAGAGGCTGCTGCCCACCCGGCACTGGCATGGCAGTCTCCCTTGGGACTCACTCCCTGGCTAGAGATAGAAGCCATCTCTCCCAAGGAATGGGTGAAGACAGGACTCATCCAAGCATGCATTGCAACTTCTGATTAGCAAATTCAGACTGCTGGGCCCCATCTCTGAGCACAGATAAATTTACAAACCACCCAGGACAGAAAGCACCTGGAAGGTTCTGTTTCAATCCTACTGCTGGCAGAGGAGGAAGCAGGGTGGATTGAAAGACAGAGTAACTTATCAGAGAGGCAGAAATCAGTTTGCTGAAGGATGGCTTTTCCCCAGGAAAATGAAGAGACAGGTCAGGGCACCAACTTCAGCTTTTGATAAACAAATTCAGGGTTCTGGAATCCAGCTCTGAGAACAGCTACAATTTTAATCAAGTAATACCAAGTAGCTTTCATTGAAATGCATATTAAAAATTTGTATGTAAGGGATGACAAGATAAATATGAAGTTACTAATTGAATAAACAATTCTTGAAATATGCTTTGGACAACTTTTACCTAATCATGACCTATTAAATGTAAACATTTTAATCACAAATAAATCATATTTCTAACTGGAAAATAATGAGCAAAAGACATGGAGACACACTTTTCTGAAGAGGAAATACAAATGCCTCAAAAACATATGAGAAGATGCTCAACTCCTAGCTATTATGGAAATCAAACAAAAACCACAAGATATCATCTTACACCTACTAGAATGGCCACTATAAAGAAGTAGAAATCTACAGTTGTTGCAGAGGATGTGGAGAAAGAGGTATACTTACTCTGTACAACTTGGCAAAACTTAACAGTGGACAATGTTCATTAAATGTACAAATATAACAGTTTTTACATGAAACAGAATAAATGAATGTCACCATTACAAGGTGTTGAAAATGGGAAGCCATACAGAAAAAATACAATCAATGCAAAATAGGGTCTATTGTTAACAGTAAAAGTGTAATATTCTTCCATTAATTGTAACAAAGGCAACATAACAAAGCTAAATGTCAATAAGAGGAGGATAAAATGGAAGTGTATGGGATTCTTGTTGTTGATGTAGTTGTCTCCTTTTTATTTTTTATTATTCTTTATTTATTTTTAATTTTTTTCTTACTTCCTTGTGGAAGAAATGGAAATGTCCTCATATAGATTGTGGTGGTGAATGCATAACTATGTGATTATATAGGGAGCCATTGTTAGTTCACTTATGTTGGACTGTGTGATGTGTGAATAAAAATGTTTAAAAAGTAAACAGAAAGATATGAGTGCTGGAGGAGATTTGGAGAGACATATATAACTATTCATGGTTGGTAGGAAAGTAGAATTGTTTAGCCCCTCTGGAGCACAGTGTGGTGGTTCCACAGGAGGCTGGGTGTAGGGCTGACACATAATCCTGCAACCCCATTATGAGTGTATCTTGGGAGAACTGAAAGCACTGACACAAACAGATATTTGCACGTAGCTGTTTATGTTGGTCTTATTCACAATTTGCAATGGATGGAGGTGTCCTAAGGGTACATTGAAGGGTGAATGGAAGGCAAACTGTGGTGTATACATATAATGGAATATTGAGTGGCTGCAAGAACTGAAGTTGTGAGGCATGCAGATAGATGAATGAATCTTGAGGACATTTTGTTGAGTTAAATAAGCAAAAAACAAAGGGATAGATATTGTAAGTCCTCACTAATATTAACTCAATATAATGAGCAAATGCTGAGAAATTAATTTGAGAGCATAGGGTATCCAGGGATAGAATGTGGGAAGTGATTGGGCAATTGATGAAGAAGGAGTACAGGAGTTTCAATAAGACTTATTGTAAAGGTTCCTAAATTGTAAGCTCTTACAGTAGTTACATCTATTCCTGAGTTTTAACTGTTATTTTGAAATGCTGAGATGCTGAGCTCATTGTTTAAAACCTTTTCGTTCCTTGGAAATTTAAGTAACTGTGTGACACTTGAGACTCAGTTTTAGAGTTCTCTAGTTCTGAAAGTCAGTTTTAATCCATGCAACAACTCTTAAAGAAGCTGAAAAATAGATCAGACTACAATTAGAGATATGAATTAAATGGTCTTGGTTAGGACTAAGATAAATTAGAATACAAGGTAAAGGATGATATTGACTGTATTTTAAAACTTCAACTTCTGTGTGAGACAAAGGAAAAAGAGATTTATTTGGTACAAATTTTATATTTTCTGTAGCACAGTAATTTAACCTGTCTTGTCAGTTTATTCAAGCAACATAATCACATGGAGCCCAGAATAGTGAATGAAATCTTGTTATTCTGCACAGATTAATGTAATGCCCCATACATACCAGAGCATTTGGGGCAGAAAATAAAAAGGTATTGCAAAGTCACCTTGAGAGATTGGGACACATGTGCAAATATTAAACTTCCCCACCTGGGGAATTCCGATATTCTCTTAAGAAATATGGGCTCCCAATTTAATAACCCAAGCCCTTGATTGACAGGCTTACCCTTATGAAATTCCTCCCTCCAGTGGCAAAGCTAAGCCTAATAATAACTATGCCTAAGAGTCACCCCCAGAGAAACTCTTTTGTTATTGAGATGTGGCCTGTACTTCTAAGCCAACTGTGAAAATTAAACTTCTACCACCACCCCCTAATGCGGGACATGAATCCTATGTGTACAAGTATCCCTGGCAATGTGGGACATGACTCCCAGGGATGAGTCTGGTTCTGGCATCCTGGGATTGAGAATGCCTTCTTGCTGAAAAGGAGGAAAAGAAATGTAAAGAAATAAAGTTTCAGTGGCTAAAAGACTTCAAACAGAGTTGGAAGTTCATTCTGGAAGTAATTCTTATGCATTATATAGATGTTTCATATAAGTTTCTAGTGTATTAGAATAGCTGAAAGGAAATGCCTGAAAGTGTGAACTGTAGTGCAGTAGACTTGATTCTTGGTGATGATTGTATAACTATATAGCTTTTATTGTGTGACTGTGTCATTGTGAAAACCTTTTAGCTGACACTTCCTGGATCCCGTGTATGGGAAGACGAGTATTATAATAAAGACAACATAACATATAAATAACAGGAGAGGATAAGTTGTAGGGGATATTTTATGTCCTCTTATTTTCATTTTTAAATTTTTATTATTTGGGGGGAAGTAATGAAAATGTTCACAAATAGACTGCAGTGATGAATCCAAAACTGTATAATGATAGTGTGAGCCATTGATTTTATACTATGTATAGATTATATAGTGTGTGAATATTTCTAATTAAAATTGCCTTTAAAAAAAACATATGGGAGAGGTGGGGCAAGAGGGTGGATTGGTGAGCTGTATCTTTTAGTTACTCCTCCAGGAAAGTAGGTAGAAAGCCAGGAACTGCGTGGACTGGACACCACAGAGCAATTTGACTTTGGGCATACTTCATACAACACTCATGAACACGTTGAACTGCTGAGATCAGTGAAAACTTTGATTAAAAAAAAAAAGTTAAAAAAAAAAACAAGGAAAAAATATGTAGAGCCCCGTTGAGGAGCCTGTGGAGAATGCAGGGGTATTGTCCTACCCCACCTCGATGGTTGCTAACATGAGCACAGACATAGGGGACCAGTGGTTTGATGGGTGGAGCCCTCTACCACAGGATTTACCCTTGGGAAGACTGTTGCTGCAAAGGAGAGGCTAGGCCTCCCTATATTTGTGCCTAAGAGCCTCCTCCCGAATGCCTCTTTGTTGCTCAGATGTGGCCCTGTCTTTCTAGCTAAGCCAACTTGAAAGGTGAAATCACTGCCCTCCCCCCCTATGTGGGATCAGACACCCAAGGGAGTGAATCTCCCTGGCAACATGGAATATGACTCCCGGGGAGGAATGTAGACCTGGAATCGTGGGACGGAGAACATCTTCTTGACCAAAAGGGGGATGTGAAAGGAAATGAAATAACCTTCAGTGGCAGAGAGATTCCAAAAGGAGCCGAGAGGTCACTCTGGTGGGCACTCTTATTCACAATTTAGACAACCCTTTTTAGGTTCTAAAGAATTGGGGTAGCTGGTGGTAGATACCTGAAACTATCAACCTACAGCCCAGAACCCATGAATCTCAAAGACAATTGTATAAAAATGTAGTTTATGAGGGGTGACAATGGGATTGGGAAAGCCATAAGGACCACACTTCCCCTTGTCTAGTTTATGGATGGATGAGTAGAAAAATAGGGGAAGGAAACAAACAGACAAAGGTACCCAGTGTTCTTTTTTACTTTAATTGCTCTTTTTCACATTAATTATTATTCTTGTTATTTGTGTGTGTGTGGTAATGAAGGTGTCAGGGATTGATTTTGGTGATGAATGTACAACTATGTAATGGTACTGTGAACAACTGAATGTATGATTTGTTTTGTATGACTGCGTGGTATGTGAATATATCTCAATAAAATGAAGATTAAAAAAAAAAAAAATAAATGAAGGCTCTCATTGGCATCCCTCCCCACGCTTCTCCACACTCTCTGCCATAGTTGTGTTACTTTGTTCTTGGAGCAAAGAGAGACTGTAAGGTACATACCTGTTGGGGATTGAATCATGTCCCCCATCTTCATCTTCAAGCCTTCATCTGCATCCCTGTGGGTGTAAACCCATTTGTAAATAGACCTTTGAAGATGTTATTATTAGTTAAGGGGTGGATTCATTTGTGAATAGGATCTTCAAAGTTCCTTTTTAGATGAGGCCAAATTGAATCAGGGTAGGCCTTTATCCGTATGACTGAACAACATATAAGGGGAGAAAATCTAGACTGATACAGACGACGGAGCAGGAGCAGGAGAAGCCACGTGGCAGAGGCAGAGATGCAAACCAAGGAACCCCAGAGATCGCAGGCGGCCAGCACCAGCACGCCACAGAGCTGGAGAAAGCAGGGCCTGTTGTGACCCTGGAGAAAGCAGGCCTGTTGTGACCCTGATTTTCTACTTCTAGCCTCCAAAACCATAAGGCAGTAAATTCCCAGTGTTCAAGTGAAACAAAAAGACACATGCAGACAAATAAAAAACAAAATGAGCAGATCAACATTCCTGGAAGAGAAAGACAGAGGAGGAATCTTTTTCCTAGAGGGTGAAAGAATTGCACAGAGTGAAATCTCAAAATTCATACCATATCTTAAGGACAAGAATCAAATGATTAAAATTGAAAAAATTCTGATTAGTAAACATGAGCTATTCTGAAAGTCTAGAATAAGTTGTACAATGTGTCTAATAAAAGCTATAGCACAAAAGCAATCAACAAGAAGACATGGCAAAGGAGAGAAGTTGACCTCCAGAATAAACTTATCAAGAAAATCAGGCCTAAACACCAGAAAAAAATTACAAGTCATACTAAGAAACAGGAAAATTGGGCCTAGTTAAAGGAACAAACTAAAACTTCAGATGAGATAGGAGTTGAAACAACTAATTAATGATGTTCAAACAACTCTCTAAATCAATTGAGGGAGATCAAAGAAAAAATGGCAAAAGAGATAAAGGATATAAAGAAAACACAGGGTGAGCATAAAAAAGAATTTGAATGATGCAAAAAACAACAGAACTTATGGTAATGAAAAGCAAAGTAGAAGAGATAAAGAATACACTAGAGGTATACAACAGCAGATATGAAGAGACAGAAGAAAGAATATGTGAGTTAGAGGATTGGACATCTGAAATCTTACACACAGAAGAACAGATAGGGAAAAAGATAGGAAAAATGGAGCAGGGCCTCAGGGAATTGAATGAGATCATGAAGCATATAAATATACATGTTATGGGTGTCACAGAAGGAGAAGAGGGGGGAAAGGGGCAGAAAGAATATTTGAGAAATAATGGTCAAAAATTTCCCAACTCTTGTGAAAGACATCATTATACTGGTCCAAGAAGTGTAACATATTCCAGACAGTATGAATCTAAATAGACCGACTTCAAGAAATGTACTAATAAGAATGTCAAATGCCAAAGACAAAGAGAGAATTCAGAAAGCAGCAAGAGAAAAGTGATTCACCACATACATAGAAGATTGATGAGACAAAGTTCTGATTACTCATCAGAAGCCATGGAGGTGAGAGGGAGGTGATAGGAAATGTTGAAGATGATAAAAGAAAACACTGCCAGCCAAGAATTCTTCATATGGAAAATCTGTCCTTCAAAAATGAGGGAAGATTTATATTATTCACAGATAAATAGACACTGAGATAGTTCATGAACAAGAGAACTCTCCTCAAGAAATACTAAAGGGAGTTCTACAGGCTGAAAAGAAAAGAAATGTAGAATATCAGTAAGGGTAATTAAAAGGGCAAAAAAGAGACAAAAATAAGATATGATATGTAAAAGACCAAGGATAAAATGGTTGAAGACAGTATGGCCTTTATAGTAATATCATGGAATATTGATGGCTTAAACTCCCCAATCAAAAGACAGACACTGGTAGAATGGATAAAAAAATATAACCCATCCATATGTTGTCTACAAGAGATTCATTTTATACAAAAGAACACAAACATTGGTCAAAAATGAAAGTTTGGAATGAGGTACTCCATGAAAATAGTAACCATAAAGGGCAGAGGTAGCTAAATTAATATTGGAAAAATAGATTTTAAATGCAAAACTGACATGAGACAAAGCAGGAAACTATACATTAATAAAAGGGGAAACTCACCAAGAAGAAATAGCTATAATCAACATTTAGACAGCTAAACAGGGTGCCCCAATATATATGAGGCAAACACTGGCAACACAGAAGGGAGAAGTGGACATCTCTACATTAATATTTGGAGACTTCAATACACCATTCTCATCAATAGATAGACACATAGACAGAGCATCAAACAGGAAACAGAGAACCTGAATAATATGAGTGAACTAGACCTTGCAAACATATTCAGCATATTACACCACAACAGCAGGATATATATTCTTCTCAAGTGCTCATGGATCATTCTCCAGGATAAACCACACATGTTGTGTTACAAAGCAGGTCTCAATAAATTTAAAAATAGTGAAATTATACAAAGTACTTTGATCATAATGAAATGAAGTTGGAAATCAATAACAGGTGGAGAACTGGAAAATTTACGGATATATGGAAGTTAAACAACACACTCTTAATCAGTGGGCAAAAGAAGAAATTACAATTGAAATCAGTAAGTATCTTGAGATCATTGAAAATGAGAACTCAACATATTAAAATTTAAGGGATGTAGCTAATGATGTGCTGAGAGGGAAATTTATTACCTAAACATCTACATTAGAAAAGAAGAAAGAGTTATAATTGAAGCCTAACTGCACATCCATAGGAACTAGAAAAAGAACAACAAACCAGCCCAAAAGGGAATATAAGGAAAGAAATAACAAAGGTAAGAACAGAAATAAATGATATTAAGAATTAAAAAACAAGAGAGAATGAAAAATAAAGAAGTTGGATCTTTTGAGAAAATCAATAAAATTGACACACCCCTAGTTAGACTGACAAAGAAAAAAGAGGAGATGCAAATGAGTAAAATAATCAATGGGGGGGTGGTCATTACTACTGTCCCAGTTTGCTAATGCTGCCATTTTGAAAAATACCAGAAATGGATTGGCTTTTATAAAGGGGGTTTATTTGGTTACAAGATTACAATCTTAAGGTGATAAAGTGTCCAAGGTAAGGCATCAACAATAGGGTACCTTCACAGAAGAATGGCCAATGGCATCCAGAAAACCTCTGTTAGCTGGGAAAGCACGTGGCTGGTGTCTGCTTGCTCCCAGATTGCATTTCAAAATGGTGTTCTCCATAAGGTCAGCTTTCAATTGCCATCTTCAAAGAGTCTGTCTCAGCTGCAGCTGCTCTTCAAAATGTCACTTCAGTTGCTCTGAGGTCCCTCTGCTTGTGAGCTCTTTATATAGGACTCTAGCAAACTAATCAAGGCCCAAGCTGAATGGATGGGGCCACACTTCCATGGAAAGTATTGAATCAGAGTTATCACCTACAGTTGGGTGGGTCACATCTCCATGGAAACAACTTAGTCCAAAGATTCCAACATAATCAACACTAATATGTCTGCCCCCACAAGACTGCATTCAAGAACATGGCTTTTTCTGGGGGGGGGCGGTGCATAATATATCCAAACTGGCACAACTACTGAACCCACAGAAATAAAATAGATTACAAAAGGATATTATGAGCAACTGTATTCCAAGAAATGATACAACTTAGATGAAACTGACAACTTCCTGGAAGCACATAAACAACTTACACTGACTCTAGAGGAAAGAGAGGATCTCAATAGTCCAATCACAAGTAAAGAGATCAAAACAGTCATCAAAAGCCTCCCCAAGAAGGAAAAAAAAAAAGGAACCCAGTGTTCTTTTTTACTTTAATTGCTTTTTCACTTTAATTTTTATTCTTATTATTTTTGTGTGTGTAGTAATGAAAATGTCAAAAATTAATTTTGGTGAGGAATGCACAACTATATAATGGTACTGTAAACAATTGAAAGTACGCTTTGTTTTGAATGACTTCATGGTATGTGAGTATATCTTAATAAGATGAATAACAACAACAAAAAAACCTCCCCAAAAATAAAACCCCAGGACCAGATGGCTTCACAGGTGAATTCTACAAATCATTCTGAGAAGAATTAATAACAATCCTGTGCAAACAATTCCATAAAATTGAAGAGGAGGTAGTTTTTGTTAAAATTCACAACACAAGTAAAATAATACAGTACACACTACCTTTTTTCTACTTCTCTTGTGAAGTAACAGGAACGATGCTGAGGTGTCTGGTGCCATACCCTAAAGGAGTATTCCCAGGCTGGGACACTTTTGAGTTACAGTGAGTTCTTTCCAAATCACGAGATCAGTTGGAGAGCTGGAAGACTAAAATCCCCTGACTTGCAGGAAGTTTGCAGTGGGGTTTGACAGAGACTATTTGACACATGTATACCCTAAGAGGTTTTGGAGGGCAGTACATATAAATCAAAAGGTACTTTGAGTTTGTTTGAGTAAGTACACGTAAAGACTATTTCTTTTGAAAATAGCAATAGGGAAAAGACACAAGAATAAGGCATTTCCTCTTGGGCCAGCTTTGTGGGTTCAAGTTACTCTAGTTCTGGCTGCCTTCACAATGGGACCTTTTTAACTTGTGCATTTTTCTCTTCACAATATTGATCAAGCACCATGAACAGTGGCTTCTGCCTGTTTTAATGGTGTAGGTAAAACAGCTACTTGTCTACCTCAAAGATAGCAGATACTCAGGGTGCAAAAAAAAATGAGTGTCCTTAGATGTTTAGTTTTATTTTTGTTTTTGTCTTTTAGCAGGAAAGTTACTCAGAGAGATGTAATGACCAGACTGACTGATCCTCAGATTCTGTTGTGAAGAATGTCAGCTTCAGGGAGGGGGACTATGACTTCTGGAACTCTCCATGCTTCATGGACTCAAAGACATTGGGACCATGTCAAATTGCAAAATTGCGAAATCACAGTGGCTCTGAACATGGGTGTTTTCAGTGTCCAGTACAGATATCTTGGCAGCCTCTGGAATACTTCTCAGATTAGCCTAACCAGAATTGGGGGACTTCTCAACTAGAGGAAAGCAGCAGTATTTGTGGGTAACTTTATTTCAAGGAGCTTAATGCAGTTTACAAACTCTTGGGAGTTAGGAAGCAAGAAACCTTGGGGTCAGGGAGAGTGGCAAAAGAAGGCGGCTCATTTCAATCCCTTGGGGATCTTGATTGAGGCTTCTTTTTGCCAACATCGTATCAAATCAGGCAATGGTTGCAAATGTTGACTTTCACTTTGTTAATGCATTGCTATTAAGTCAAATGTGCAAATTCTGTTTTTTATTCAATTTTATTGATATATTCACATGACATACAATCATCCAAAGTGCACAATCAATTGTTCACAGTAACATTATATAGTTGTACATTCATCACCCCAATCTATTTTTTGAACATTTTCCCTGTACCAGAAAAAGTGGAAATAAGAATAATATATAAAAGTAAAGAAGAATATCAAAAACACCCATGCCTCCCATACTATTTTTCATTTAGTTTTTTGTCCCCACATTTCTACTCATCCATCCATACGCTGGATAAATGGAGTGTGGTCCATAAGGCTTTCACAATCACACTGTCAGCTCTTGTATGCTACATTGTTATACAATCATCTTCAAGAGTCAAGGCTACTGGGTTGAGGTTTGATATTTACTTCTAGCTATAGCAATGCATTAAAACCTAAAATGGGTTATCTGTATAGCGCATAAGAATGTCCACCAGCCTGAACTCTCAACTCCATTTGGAATCTCTCAGCCACTGAAACTTTATTTCATTTCATATCTCTCTTTTGGTCAGGAAGATTGTCTCAATCCCATGATGTTGGGTCCAGACTCATCTCTGGGAGTCGTATCCCACATTGCCAGGGAGATTTACACCCCTGGGAATCAGATCCCATGTAGGGGGGATGTCAGTGAGTTCACTCACTGTGTTGGCTTAGCTAGAGAGAGAGGGACTATCTGAGCAACAAAGAGGTACTCAGTGGGGAGACCCTTAGGCACAATTATGAGCAGGTTTAGCCTCTCCTTTGCAGGGACAAGCTTCGTAAAGGCAAGTCTCATGATAGAGGGCTTGGTACATCAAACTGCCAGTCCTCAATGTTTGTGAGAACATCAGTAATAATCCAGGTGAGGAAGCCCAACACCTCTGAATTTTCCCCCCAACTCCTCAGGGAGGCCCTGCATATATATTTTTATTCTCCATCCAAATTATTTTGGGATGTGTCACTATTTCACACTAACCTATGCAAACCAACCAGGTCTCACCTCCTATTAAAAGTTCCATGTAATTACGGTATTTGAATGAACTGTGTGAGTTAAATTGTTTAGGAAATAAAGATCTTGCACCAACTAAGCATCTCTACCCTTGGTCTCACATGGAATATGAAGTTGTAAAATGCAGTCAGTATTGTCCTTTAACTTCTGGCCTGATTTGCCCTACTCCTAACCACATCTGTAGCTTTTAACTCTCAAAGTTTGCTCATTAATGTCAGTTCATATTAGTGAGACCATAAAGTATTTGACCTTTTGTTTCTGGCTAACTTTGCACAACATAATGTCCTCAAGGTTCATCCACATTATTATATCTTCCATGTCTTTGTTCCGTCTTTCAGCAGAATAATATTCCATCATATGTATATACCACAGTTTGTTTATCCACTCATCATTGATGGAGATTGGGGCTGTTTCCATCTCTTGGCTATTGTGAATAATGCTGCAATAAACATTAGTTTACAAATGTCCATTCATGTCTTAACTTTCAGTTCTGCTGAGTATATACCTAGTAATGGAATAGCTGGGTCCTATGGCAAATCTATACTTAGCTTCCTGAGGAACAGACACACTACCTTCCAGACTGGCTGCACTATTCTACTTTCCCATCAACAGTGAATAAGTGTGCCTCTTTCTCCACATCTTCTCCAGAACTTGTGACTTTCTGTTTTTTGGATAATGGCCATTCTGGTAGGTGAAAGATGATATCTCATTGTGGTTTTGATTTACATTTCCCTAATAACCAGTGAAGTTGAGCATTTTTTCATATGTTTTTGAGCCATTTGTTATTTCCTCTTCAGAAAAGTGTCTGTCCATGTCTTTTGCCCATTTTTTAAATGGATTGTTTGTCTTTCTGTTGTTGAGTTGTAGGATCCCTTTAAATTTTCAAGATATTAAACCCTTATCTGATATGTGGTTTCCAAATATTGTCTCCCACAGCGTAGGCTGACTTTTTCATTTCTGACAAAGTCCTTTGATGCACAGAAGTGTTTAAATTTGAGGATATACCATTTGTCTATTTTTTCTTTGGTTGCTAGTGCTTTAGTGTAAGGTCTAGGAAACCAACTCCTATCACAAGTTTTTTAAGAAATTGCCCTTTATTTTCTTCTAAGCGTCTTATGGTCTAAGCACTAATGTTTAGGTCTTTGATCCATTTTGAGTTAATTTTTGTACAGTATGTGAGACAGGGTTCCTCTTTCATTCTTTTGTAAATGGATAAACAGTTCTCCAAACACTGTTTATTGAAGAGGCTGCTCTGTCCCAGTTGCTTTGGCTTGACTGCCTTATCAAAGATCAATTGTCTGTAGATGTGAGAGTTTATTTCTGAGCACTCAGTTTTATTCTGTTGGTCAGTATGTCTATCCTTATGCCAGCACGATGCTCTTTTGAGCATTGCAGCTTTGTAATAGGTTTTGAAATCAGGTAGTGTGAGACCTCCCACTTTTTCCCTCTTTCTCAAGATATTTTTGGCTGTTTGAGGCAACTTTTCCTTCCAAATAAATTTGGTTATTGGTTTTTCTATTTCTGCCAAATAAGATGTTGGGATTTTAATTGGTATTGCATTGAATCTATAAATCAATTTAGGTAGAGTTGACATCTTAATTATATTTAGTCTTCCAATTCATGGACACGGTATGTGCCTCCATTTTTTTTAGGTCCTGTTCAATTTCTTTTAGCAGTTTCTTATAGTTTTCTTTGTATAGACCTTTTGCAGCCTTTGTTAAGTTTATTCCTAAATACTTGATTCTTTTGGTTGCTATCATAAATAGAAATTTTTCTTGATTTTTCCCTCTTGTTGCATATTACTTGTGTATAAGGACACTACAGATTTTTGCATGTTGATCTTGTAGCCTGCCCATTTGCTGTATTCTTTACTTAGTTCTAGTAGCTTTGCTGTAGATTTCTCTGGATATTCTACATATGGAATCATGTTATCTGAAAAGAGTGAAAGTTTTACTTCTTCCTCTCCAATGTGGATGCCTTTTATTTCTTTTCCTTGCCTAATTGTTCTAGCTACAACTTCCAGGACAATATTGAATAATCATGGTGACAGTGGGCATCCCTGTCTTTTTCCTGATCTCAGAGGGAAAGCTTTCAGTCTCTCCCCTTTGAGTACAATGTTAGCTGTGGGTTTTCATATATTGCCTTTATCATATTGAGAAAATTCCTTTCTGTTCCTATCCTTTGAAGTGTTTTCATGAAGAAATGATGTTGAATTTTGTCAAATGCCTTTTCTGCATTGATCAAGATGATCATGTGGTTCTTCTGCCTCGATTAATTGATGTGGTGTATTACATTAATTGATTTTCCTGTGTTGAAACAGCCTTGCATACCTGGAATAAACCTCACCTGGTCATGGTGTATAATTCTTTGAATGTGCTGCTGGATTTGATTTGTGAGTATTTAGTTGAGGATTTTTGCATCTATATTCATTAAAGAGATTGGTCTATAGTTTTCTTTTTTGTAGTATCTTTGTCTGTTTTTGTTGTTAGGGTGATGTTTGCTTCACAGAATGAGTTGGGTAGCTTTCCGTCCTCTTCAATTTTTTGAAGCCACCTGGTCCTGGGCTTTTATTTTTGGGGAATTTTTGATGACTGACTCAATCTCTTTACTTGTGATTGGTTTGTTGAGGTCATCTGTTTCTTCTTGGGTTGATGTTGGTTGTTTATGCTTTTCTAGGAAGTTGTCCATTTCATCTAAGTTGTCTAGTTTGTTAGCATATAGTTGCCCATAGTATCTTCTCATTATCTCCATTTCTGCAGGGTAAGTAGTTTTGTTTCATTTCCCATTTCTGATTCCATTTATTTGCATCCACTCATTTGTTTGTTTGTTTTGTTAGCCTAGCTAGGGATCCATCAATTTTTATTGATTTTCTCAAAGAACCAAGTTCTTGTTTCGTTGATTCTCTCTACTGTTTTCCTGTTCTCAGTTTCATTTATTTGTGCTCTAATGTTTCTTGTTTCTTTCCTTCTGTTTGCTTTGGAGTTAGTTTGGTGTTCTTTCTCTATTTCCTCCAGGTGGACAGTTAATTCCTCAATTTTTGCTCTATCTTCTCTTTTAATATAGGCATTTAGGGCAATAAATTTCCCTCTCAGCACCACCTTTGCTGCCTCCCAAAAGTTTTGGTATGTTGTATTTTCTTTGTCATTTGCCTCAAGATATTTACTAAATTCTCTTGTAATTTCTTCCTTTACCTGCTGGTTTTCTAAGAGTGTGTTGTTTAGTCTCCATATATTTGTGAATTTTACAATCTTCTGCCTGTTATTTATTTCCAACTTCATTCCATTATGATCTGAAAAAGTGTTTTTATTAATGTCAATATTTTTAAATTTGTAGAGACTTGCTTTGTGATCCAACATGTGGTCTATCCTAGAGAATGTTCCATGAGGATTAGAGAAAAATGTGTATCCTTTTGTTGTGGGGCATAGTGTTCTGTAAATGTCTGTCAAGTCTAGTTCATTTATTGTACAATTCAACTTCTCCATTTCCTTATTGATCCTCTGTCTAGATGTTCTATCCATTGATGAGAGTGGGTGTATTGAAGTCTCCAATTATTATTGTAAAGTTATCTACTTCTCCTTTCAGTGTTCTCAGTGTTTCCCTCATGAATTTTGGGGCACTCTGGCTTGGTGCATAAATATTTTTGATTGTTATGTTTCCTTGATGAATTGACCCTTTTGTTAATATATACTGTCTTTGCTCTTTTGTTTTACTTTTGAAGTCTAATTTGTCTGATATTAATGTAGCTACTCTCACTTTTTTTCTGGTTGCTGTTTGCATGAAATATCTTATTCCAACCTTTCACTTTCAGCCTATTTTTGTTCTTGTGTCTAAAGTGAATTTCCTGTAGACAGCATTTAGATGGGTCCTATTTTTAATCCATTCTGTCACTGTGTCATTTTATTGGGGAATTTATTGCATTAAGATTTAGTGTTGTTACTATAAGGGCAGTAGTTTCTTCTATCACTTTTTCTTTTAGATTTTATATGTCATGTCTTATTTTTCCCCTCTCTCTCCATTTACCCTTCCTGATAATCTTCATTTCTCCACTCTTCTCCAAACCTCTCTCTCCTGTCTTCTCCTATCAGCATGTAGCATTTCCTTTACTATTTCTTGTAGCACTGGTACCTTATTCACAAACTCTCTCATTGTCCATTTGTCTGCAAATATTTTAATTTCTCCCTCATTTTTGAAGGACAGTTTTGTGGGATAAAGAATTCTTGCTTGGCAGTTCTTCTTTTTCAGTATCTTAAAATATATCACACCACTGTCTTCTTGCCTCCATGGATTCTGCAGAGAAATCTGTAGATAGTCTTGTCAAGCTTCTCTTGAATGTGATGGATTGCTTTTCTCTTGCTGCTTTCAGAATTCTTTCTTTGTCTTTGATATTGGACAATCTTATCAGTAAGTGTCTTGGAGTAGGTCTATTGGGATCTATTCTGTTTGGTGTATGGTGTACGGTGTACTTCTTGAATCTGTAATTTTCTGAATTTCATAAGAGTTGGGAAATTTTCAGTGACTATTTCTTCTATTATTCTTTCTGCCCCCTTTCCCCTCTCTTCTCCCTCTGGGACACCCATAATATGTACATTTGTGTGCTTCATGTTGTCACTCAGCTCCCTAAGACCTGTTGATAATTTTCTATTCTTTTCACCATCTGGTCTTTTGTGTGTATGAATTCAAATGTCTGGTCTTCCAATTCACTGATCCTTTCTTCTGCCTGTTCACATCTACTGTTGTATCCCTCCATTGTCTCTTTCATCTCTTCCATTATGCTCTTCATTCCCATAAGTTCTGCTATTTGTTTTTTCAAGTTTATGAATTCTTCTCTGTGGCCATCCAGTGTGTTCCTTATATCCTTCATCTCTTTTGCTATTTCTTCCCTCAGTTCATTGACTTGAGTTTTGAATTAATTTTGGAGATTTGTTTGAACATCTTTAGTTAGTTCTTCCTTCAGTTCATTGTATTGATTTAGTATTAGTTGCCTCAGCTCTTGTATCTCAGTTGAACTATTAGTTTATTCCTTTGGCTAGTCCATATTTTCATGTTTCCTAGTATGGCTCATTATCTTGAGCTGTCTAGGCACCTGACTTTCTTGATTAGTTTATTCTGGAGCTCATTTTCACAGTTTTACCTAGGGTTTTCTTGTTGGTTGGCTTTGTTCTCTAACCTTTGGTGTTCACTTGAGCTTATCCTAGGCCTCTAACTTAGCTTCTATTTATTTTATCAGAGTTTTTCACCTCTTTTTTTTTTTTTTTTTTTACTGTTTCTTGCACTGCCTCTAGGTAGCCTTTTTATGTGAGGTATCCTCAAATATTGTCAACCCCAGTCAGGTTTTCCCTACCGAGAGAGACCCAAGTCTCAGAAGAAGGGTATTGTGTTTCCTTGAGAATGAGACCTTCTTATGAGGCCTTTAGACTTTGTGTTTTTCCTATGCTCTCCAGTAGGTGGCACTTGCCAGCTCACAGATACCCCATGAATGTGAGGAGGTATGGCGCCTTTAGTTCTCCCAGTGACTATGACCTTGTCAGGGGCATGGCTGACTGAAGCTGGTTTCTGAATTTCAGCCTCTTGGGTCTAAGTCCCCCAAATGAGGACTACCATTGGAGCTGGGCCATGCCCCCCTTTTTTGTGGAAGTTATGGTCTTTGGCAAATTTTCTCCCCCACTAGACTTATTGCTTTGTCTCTTGGAGCTATCTTAGCTCTGTTGTTGCCTGTGCCAAAATTGCAAGTCTTTGAGGCTTTCTGTAATGGGCTACTTAGAATAGTTATATTAAAAAAAGAGAAAAAGTTAAAAAAAGGAAAAAAGGAAAAGAAGAGCCCTGTGTAGACTATTTAAAGGAAAGCCTTTTACTTCAGTCCTTGCAATTCTGATGGGCTATTGAAATGCAAAAAGACAAGGCATTGGGGAGCATTTGAGAAACAATCAAGAAACCAGAAAAACCAGCTTCTCACAGAAGGGCCCTCACCCCCTAGGTTTGCATGTGTGTCTGATTTCATTTGAGCCCAGCCCTTCTCCATATTATGCCCACCCCAACTCCAAAACTCTGTTTTTATTTTTGTCATTATTTTTGGCTGTTCTTGCTAGCCTTGTCTTCTCTCCCTGAGGCTGACTGCTCCCAGATTCTCCAGTGTCTGGTCTCAGTTTATCTACGGTTGGAGATTTTGTTCAGCAGTCTGTGTTTGTTAATAAGTTCCATGATTGCAGTTCTCCCTCTTTGTTCCCAGCACCAACAGCCCCTCCTCCCTCAGGATTGTGCCTTGCAGGGAGGGGTGAGGGCCCCCCTGGCTATGAGAACTTATACATTTTGCTAATCTCAGCTGCTCCACATTCTTGTGAGTGTGGTATGCTCTGTGTCCAAACTCAGATTCCTCTGTGGTGTCCATTCCACACAGTTCCTGGCTATCTACTAGCTGCCCCAGAGGAGTAACTAAAACCCACACCTCACCACTCTGCCATCTTGCTCCACCAATCCATGCAAATTCTGTTTTCATTTCATTTTGATAATTCCTCCTTAGTGTGATTGGAAGATAATGTTCACTGTTAGTGATGATAGGGGAGGAAACTGAAATCCTGTTGCCCAGAGCAGTGCTGACATTTTTCTAAGAAACCCTTATTTCCGGTGCCTGGTACCTCCTGAATATCCAACCAAAGTGCCTTTTGTGTGGGCAGAGCCAGAGGCATCTTTGTGACCCATCTCACTAACTCTCATTGGGTAATCTCCATGTCAACTATCACTGATCCACCCTCCACTGATGGCTAATTGCTGCACTGCGGTGCTCCTCTGTTTACTCCCCTGGGTCTAATCCTCAGAGGCACCTATTAACCCTTGTCTTCATTGTACCTGTGGGAGCCAGAGAGGGGCATGTGAGTAGCTAGGACGTACAACCTGGCTCCCTTGCAGGTAGTGAGTAAGGCCACTCTTAGGTCTTCTGACCTGCCTGAATCACCAAAGGGTTGGAAATTGGACCCCACCCCTGCACCAACCTGAGTTGCCCCAACCACCCAACAGCCCCAACCACCCCTCTCTGACCTATGAGGCTGAAAGTGTGTTCTCTTCTGATGCACAGGTGCAACTGAACACCTGCACTTCACCTTACATAAAAATGCTTTGCAGGTAGATTAAAGACCTGAATGTGAAAACAAAATGTTGAAACTAATAGGGAAAATATGCAAGCAAAAATAATTTGAGAGAAATAAAATTAGAAAAATATTAGAAGAATGCATCCTCTTTTATTATGGATTCAAGGAAGCTGTAGACAAAATAGTGCTTAGGCAGGCTACTGTTGATTTACTTGCAGCAAATAATAAATCTAAAATAAGTGAATTGGCATCAAGAAAGTTCCAACCAGGTCTGGATAAGGATGAAAACAGTGATAATCCCATTAATAATTAGATAGAACTTTAGCACCTAGGGCATGCAATGGTAAGTTGACTAATAAATTGTTGTAAAGAAAGGCTTTTAACCATTTAACAAACAGGGTTAGTGCTTAAAAATATTTCTGCAAAGACAATAACTGGCCTACACATTTTTTTAGGCAGGATAACCAAACATGCAAAGAGCAGATGAATTTAATCTTTTTCTAAATCAGTCAAAGCATAGTAAAAGACAAAACACTCCCCAACCAGTCCTACAAGGTTAATTTAACACTGACACCTAAGTAGAAACAGCAAATACAAGAAAAAATTTAGATGATAAACATACTAATCAAGATGCAAAATTCTAAACAAAATACTGGGAAACTGAATTCAGCAAAGTATAGCACCTACACCAAAGTATGCTTACAACATGACTGTCACCTGATTTCAGGCATGCAAATGTGAGTTCTAATAACAATTTAATGATTTAAACCACTGTACTTCTAGATTAAAAAAGAAAAACTCTTGTTAATCTCAATAGATGTGGAGGAAGCATTTGATGCAGTTCAAAAACTCTATGTAATAACACTCAGCAAACCAAGAACAGAAAAGAAGTTCCCCAACATGAAAAACTAAAACTGATGTGATACTTCATGGTGAAATGTTAGACATAGTTTAAATTAGCAGTAAGGTAGGTTTTTTTTTAATTTTTGCTATATCTAATAAATATGTAAAACTGGAAGTCCAAGCCAGCACTAAAAGACATGAAAAAGAAATGAAAGATGCTACTGTCATTATTCATTGAGGTAAGACTATTTACATAATTACAAAAATTATTTGTATTTCTATAAATAAGCCACAAACAGAATTTTGTCCTGGTGCTAGGTGAAGTGAAAGCAGAAGACACTGATAGGAAAAGTACAGAATGGAGGTATGCTAAAAAAGGAGGAAAGAACATTATTTTAAATGGAACAGACTGTATCATTATGGAGGCCCAAAGCAGATATTATGATTGAATATTAAAATGAGTGGCCAGAATGGTACTAATTTTTTGACAGATCTGTTGTTTTAAATCTTATTGAATGCTCACCCATTGGAATACTGGAAATACTTATTAGGTGTGATTTCACCACCCTAATCTAAATATGTCCATTGTGGAGAACACTCAACTCATCACTGAAGTCATGAGAATTTCATTGATATGGGGAGAATGGGGGTGGAAACCAAAAATTATTTATGACCATGATAACATTGCACTATTGCATATAAATGTGGAGAGCTCAAATAATAATGCTGAGGTAATGTGCTTGGAGTACATACTACAGTGCAAGTCAGTCTTCTACGT
This sequence comes from Choloepus didactylus, assembly GCF_015220235.1. Lineage (NCBI taxonomy): Eukaryota > Metazoa > Chordata > Mammalia > Pilosa > Megalonychidae > Choloepus > Choloepus didactylus. Next base: position 62,078,923 of record NC_051326.1, on the reverse strand, counting down.
GTGTTTCCTTCTTTAAGGTGTCTGCTCTGCATGACAACCACATGAGTTAAGACAGTTAAGCAGGCATCCAAATATGGGAGTCTGAACCTCAAAGGAACTGCCATGCCTGTAGATGGAAATCTGAACACCATGAGCTATAGACAGCTGTGAACTTAATGAGGCAAAATAGAGACACTGTGAATGTAGAAAAGAGGGCTAACTACTGATTTCCAGGATGCTCTGATATTTAGAACCTTTCAGATAAACTGGGGCCATACAATGATATGCCTAGCTCACGGGAATTCAGTCAAGACAGTGAAAAGTGAAAACTTACGTGCTTTCTTTAACACCATATTGATCTGTTAATTTCTCACTATGCCAGCATTGCCACCTGGCTCTCTTCTCTTCCAAAATTAGACAAATAAGCAATTATATATAGTATAATCCCTTCAGATAGTCAATGTTTACTCACTTTCAAACATCAGTAGTGCAATACTTGAGCCAGAGCATTATTATTATTTCTTCTTGAATAACTTTGTGCATTTAAATAAACAGTCTGACCAACTGATTTCTGTATTTGTACATCCCTCAGTGGCTTCCACCAATGCCATCATAAGGATGGCATATTTTATTTATGCATAGCTTTTATTTGCTGCCATGTGGAATTTATCTTTTAATGTAATTTTGCAGCTGACACTAGGATATAAAACAATTCCTGCTTGTGAGAACCTGACAGATGCCCTTTGTGGAGGTGTGAGAGACTATGACACAAGGAATGGATGCAGAGTTATATTTTCTCCTGATACACTTCCCTGTAGGTTATTATGCAATAAAAACTTGTGTTTTCCCATCTTGCAACTTTTAAGAGGAAAAAAGGGTTTTTTTTTCTTGTAGGGTCCTTTGATCATGCAAGATGATCTATTAAAACTTAAAAGTACATGTACAATCTTCTCTTGTTTCTTTCCCTACCTAATTCAAACAGATTGTTAAGCTCTGAAAGGCAGAAGCTGTTGAAACTGCACATTTTGCAGCATCTGTGGTAAAAGTCTCAACTCTTTGGAGTAATCACACTGAGTAAACTGGAACCAGTGGAGGGGGTAGAAGTGGGAGAGGAGAGGCCTAGACAGAAGGCCACAGAGGGACCCTGCTCCTTGATAGTGCCCTGGAGCAGGTGGCAACACTTCAGAGGGAAATGATGGACTTAAGGAGTCAAAAACTACTGTTGCCCACCCCTGACAAGGTGCTCATGCTAAGCCTTTCATGGAGGCAAAGCTACTGCTTTAAACACACACACACACAGGCTTGTATGGGAGGCGTGTTGAGGATTGAGAAAAGAGACAAAAGAAAATGGGATTATTATGGCTGAGAGATTTATAATGGAGTCAGGAGGACATTCAGGAGGTTACTCTTATGCATGTCTCAGCCAGATCTTATGAATTGCCAAGGTTGCAAAACCAAAGGTGACTGATTCTAAGGGCATGTGGATGCCATGAACCAACTGGAAGACAAAGAAACAAGTAAACTGTCTAACTTGAAGGATATGTGGAAAGCCCCAAATATCCACCCATCACAATCCCTTAAAAACAACTTATGCAATCTTTTTATTTCTTTAAAAACCCTTGCCTTAAATCCCCAAGAGGGGGCACACTTTGCGTTGCTGCCTGAATCTGTACTACCTAAATTGAAATTGTAAGTCTGCAAACAAACGCTCTTGTTGCCTTGCTGCTCAGTCTCTAACCTGTCACTCAGCAGGAGACTCTCCAATATGCCTGAACTTCATTAAATTGTGTGTAGCACTCCTAATCCATGGAGGTAGGAAGATAACACAAAAAGAAATAAGGTTAAGTTTTCCACCATTTTGTAAGCAAGGACTTCTCATTAGGGTTTAGTTTATTTAAGGGAATATCATAAATAAAATTCTTTTCTCTGTACATAACCTTATACACAGATTCACAATTACAAAACTTATTAATAACTCCATTCAGTCAACAAATACTTGCTGTAAAACGGGCACATGTTGGATGCTATGGTGACCATGCCGGTTTGAATCTATTATGCCCCCCAAAACACCATTATCTTTGATGTAATCTTGTGTAGACAGATGTATCAGTATTGATTAGATTGTAATTCTTTGAGTCTTTCCGTGGAGATGCACCCCACCCAACTGTGGGTGATGACTCTGGATAATTTCCATGGAGGTGTCACCCCACCCATTCAGGGTGGGTATAAATTAAATCACTGGAGCCATATAAATGAGCTGACAAACAGAAGGAACTCAGTGCAGCTGTGAGTGACATTTTGAAGAGGAGCTACAGCCAAGAGGGACACTTTGAAGAATGCATAGGGGCTGTGAGAGGAACTGCAGTTCACAGAGACATTTTGGAGATGGCCTTTGAAAGCAGACTCTTGCTCCAGAGAAGTGGAGAGAGGACAAACACCCCAAGGGCAACTGAGAGTGACATTCTGGAGAGAAGCTGAAGTCTAGAGAGGAACATACTGGGAGAAAGCCATTTTGAAACCAGAACTCCAGAGCAGACACCAACCACGTGCCGTCCCAGCTAACAGAGGTTTTCCGGACACCACTGGCCATCCTCCAGTGAAGGTACCCGATTGTTGATGCACTACCTTGGACACTTTATGGCTTAAGGCTGTAACTGTGTAACCAAATAAACCCCCTTTTAAAAAAGCAATCCATTTCTGGTGTTTTGCATTCTGGCAGCATCAGCAAACTAGAACAGTTACACTCTGGATTGTTTTTGTTTTTTTTTTGTTTTTTTACTTTTTATTTTTAAATACTTTCAAACTTATGGAGCAGGTACAAAAATAATACAAAACACACAAAGAGAACTCTGATGTACCCCTATTCCCCCAGATACTAAAATATACTAAATATAACATTTCCCACAAGTTCCCTAACATTCTTTCTATATACATATATATATCCATATCCATTTGTGGATAGGGTGTATGCATCATGCTTTCTGCACAATTAATTCTGCCATGTATGTTTCCTAAGAGCAAGTGTATTCACTTATGAACCCACCATAAATGTAATTATCATGTTCAATAAATTCAACATTATGTAAAGGTTACAGTCAATATCAAATTTTTCATAGATCTAAATAATATCCCTTTGAAACACTTCTTCCTTGTTACATCTCTTCCATTGTCATGTATGGCATACAATTGTCTTTTGTCTCTTTAGTTGTTTTTTCTTTTTATTTTAATTGTGGGAATATATAAACAACATAAACCTTCCCTTCACAACCACTCCCAAGATTACCATTCAGTGGGACTAATCATATTCACAATATGGTGGTATTCTTACCTGCTTCCATTACTAGAACCTCCCCTTCACCCCAATCTGAAACACTACACCCAATATGAATTAACTGGAATTCCCCTGCCCCCTAAACCTTGTTATAGAAGTCACAGAAATCTGTTAACGGGCCATCACCCAGACCTCATCTACCCCCATCTCCTCCTCTGGGGAAGTCACAAACACATGCTAAGTGACCATCCCCCAGCCCTCCACTACCTCCACCTCCTTCTCTATTGTGTGCCATTCAACAATCTGGGAGAGATGTTAAGACTAATGAAAAGTCCCTACCAGACCTTAAACCCAGAAACTAGAAACTAGAAGCCCCAAATGCTTGTCAGCAAAGGAATTCTCAGTGGCAGGACCCCTCACCCAGAGATGGATAAAAACCACACTCAAACAGTGTAGATTAGTCTGTCTTCTCTGGAGTGAAGTGGGGTATACTGAGCTGTCATCTATCAACCACAACCCAGAGCAGTTTTAAGCCACATTGGGAAAACAATTGTGATCAGACTTCTTCCTCTGCTCTTTTGGAATATTTGTGCTATGTAAGTGGCAAGCAGATTTGCCCTTTCTGGAATCCTTATTTTGTGCGAGAGAGACCATTTGCTGAAAGTTTCCATTGTTCCCTGAGCCTGTGTTCCCATGATTCACCTTTGTAGCAACTCTTTTCACAGCTCTGTCAACTTCTACTCTAATTTCTGTCTCTTTGTGCCTGCATGTTCTCTGATATTTCCTTTGTAGGACCATGAGGCTTAAATTTAACATCCTGTATCTGTAACAATCTTGTTTGCTTTCATACCAACTTACCTTCAGTAGTAGACACCTATACTCCTCCACTCCGCCCTTGAACTTTATGTAGTTATTGTGGCAAATCACATGTTGATGTGTCATGGGTCTGATATCACACATTTATCATTATATTTTATGAATTTGCCTTTATATCCTATAGGATTAAAAAGAGGAGTTACAAATGAACATATAATTGTATTGCCATTTATATTTACCCATGTCATCATCCTTACTGGAAAACTTTATTTCTTCACCTAGCTTTGATCTATTCTCTTTTTTTTAATCCTTAATATGAAATCTCTTAGGGCAGTTTAGAGTTGACAAACTCCATCAGCTTTTATTTATCCTAGTATGTCTTTAATCTCTCCCACATTTTTGAAAGATGGCTTTCCTGGGTATAGAATCTTGGTTGGCAATGTTTTCCTTTCAACACTTTCAATATATCATCCCACTGCCTTCATGGCTCCATGGTTTCTTATGAGAAATCAGTAATCAATATTTTAAGGCTTCCTTATATGTGACATTTTGCCTCTCGCTCTTGCAGCTTTCAGAATTCTCTCCATATCTCTGGCATTCAACATTTTCATTATAATGCACCATGGTGTCTCTCTGGGTGTACCCTTTTGGGAGTTTTTTTAACATCATGGAAGTGTTCATGCATGACCTTCATCAAATTGGGGAAATTTTTGGCCATTATTTCTTTGAATATTCTTTCTGCCAATTTCTTCCTTTTTCCTCCTTCTGGGACTCCCATAGTGCATACATGGGTACAGTTGAGGTTTCTCACAGGTTCCTCATGCTGCCTTCCTTTTTTTTTCATGATTTCTTCTTTCTTCTCATCAGACTGGATGATTTCCATTCTCTTACCTTCATGCCCATTCTTAATTTTCTTTACCATCACCAATGTGCTACTAAATCACTCCAGGGAATTTTTAATTCATGTCAATGTGGTCTTAAGCTCTGTTTGGTTCATTTTCATTATTCCCATCTCTATATAGATATTCTCTTTGTGTTCATCCACTGTTTTCCTGACATCCTCTAGTTCTCTATCCATGTTTTCCTTTAGAACATGTTTTCCTTTAGAACTTATTTAGAACTATTTTTAAGGAGTCCTTATTTTCTATATTTCAAGTCTGAAACACCTCATGGATGATTTCTACTGCTTTCATTTTCTTTATTCCCTGAACTATTGCTTCCTGTTTCTTTGAAGTTTTGTACTGTTTTATGAAAGCTGGACATCTGGATATTTTAATGTGTTGTCACTGAAATTTAGACTCTGAGGCATCTGTCCCTTAAACTTGCATCCAGCTAGTTTTATCATGCTATCATTAAGTTTTCCATGAATTCCAGGTGCTAGGGAAAAAAAAAAGAAAAAAGAAAACACCATTTTCTCTGCAGTTTTCCCTGTGGAAGTACTCTCCTTCAGAGCTTATTCATACAATGAGATTACAGAATATCTTTCAGCGAAAGATTAGGGGCCTTGCTGATCCTGATCCTTTCTGCACAAGGCTCTTGTCATGGGCCCACATGTGTTTCCTAGTAATTCCCCATTTGCATGGATACAAATGTCCCCTCTTCCATAGGAAACAGTTCCTAATGGTCCCTGGTATGGTACTGTATGTCTTGTAGTCAATATTCCCTTCTGCTGGAGAGCTCTGTGATTTGACTTTTACAAAAAAGTAAGTTCTTGTGTGATGAGCCTAGGAGTTTCCATTTCTGGTCTCTCAGGCTTCAAACAAAGAGAATGGAGCAGACACCCACGCTCAGTGTGTGCACTAGGGTGTCTCTGCTCTCTCCAGAGCCGGGGCCAGGGCACCACACTGGGAGAGCAGGCAGCCACCATGCCAAGACAGCATGCCCTGAGATCCTGCTGCATTCAGATTGTCTTTTTCTTGATTTAGTGCTTGCCCTGTAACAGAAATTTCTTAATTGTCTCTTGGAGCATTCAGAAAGATGTTTTTGCAAGTTCCTGCTGATTATTCAAAGCTATGATGGGAGTAGGAGACCTCTAGCCCTTCTCTCAGGCACTGTGATCACAGTGAGGAGGAAATGGTTTTTTAATTCACTTTTATTGAGATATATTCACATACCATACAATCATCCAAAGTGTACAACCAATTGTTTGAAGTACCATCATATAGTTGTGCATTCATCACCCCGATCTATTTTCGGAACATTTCCTTATACCAGAATAAATGGAAATAAGAATAAAAAATAAAAGTAAAACAGAACACCCAAATCATCCCCCACCTCCCACCCTCTTTTTCATTTAGTTTTTGTCCCCATTTTTCTACTCATCCATCCACACACTGGATAAAGGGAGTGTGATCCACAAGGCTTTCACATTCACACTGTTACCCTTTGTAAGCTATGTTGCTATATAATCATCTTCAGGAGTCAAGGCTACTGGGTTGCAGTTTGATAGATTCAGGTATTTACTTCTAGCTATTCCAATGCATTAAAACCTAAAAAGGGTTATCTATATAGTGCACAAGAATGCCCACCAGAGTGACCTCTCAACTCCATTTGGAATAGCTCAGCCCACTCAAACTTTATTTCATTTCACTTCCCCCTTTTGATCAAGAAGATATTCTCAATCCCATGATCTCAGGTCCAGATTCATCCCCAGGAGTCATATCCTGCATTGCCAGGGAGATTTACATCCCATGTAGGGGGAGGGCAGTGAGTTCACCCACCAAGTCGGCTTAGCTAGAGAGAGAGGGCCACATCTGAGCAACAGAGAGGTACTCAGGGGAGACTCTTAGGCACAATTATGAGCACGTTTAGCATCCACTTTGCATTATGAGCTTCATAAGGGCAAGTCTCATGTTAGAGGGTTTGGCACATGAAGCCACCAGTCCTTAATGTTTGTGAGAACATCAGCAACAATCCAGGTAAGGAAGCCCAACACTTCTGAATTTTTCCCAAACTCCTCAGGGAGGCCCTGCATATATATTTTTATTCTCTGACCAAATTACTTTGGGATGTGTTGCTATTTCACAGTAACTTATGCAAACCTACCAGGTCTCACTTCCTATTAAAAGTTCCATGTAATTATGGTATTTGAACAAACTGTATGAGTTAAATTGTTTAAGAAATATAGATCTTGCATCAACTAAAATCTCTTTCCTTGGTCTCACATGGTATTTGAAATTTTATTAAACAGTCTGTATTGTCCTTTACCCTTTGGCCCAGTTTGCCCTAGTCCTAACCACATCTGCTTCATTCATGTATTTAGCTGAAGTCTGCACCCTTTTTCAGCTTTTTTAAAAGTTGTTACATGTGCTAACACTGACATTATATCTGCCAAGTTCTAACTCTGAGTTTCAGGTGTTACAGATATCCAAAGTTCCAGGGATCAATCAGCTTATACACAAAGGGATCAGCATCTCAGAATCTGGAGATAGCCATTACAATTCAGGAACTGATGTGACAGCTGTAAGACCTTACAATCTAGGGAGCATTACAATAAGCATTCCTTTGATAAGCTGTGCTCTAAGGTTTAATTCTGAGTTTACACATTGTAGTTAGTCCATATTGGTGAGGCATTATAGCGTTTGCCTTGGTTTCTGGTGTAGTTCACTCAAAATGCTGTCTACAGGTTCCATTCACCTCATTGCCTGTCTCACAGCTTCACTCCTCATAGTTGCTCAATATTCCATTGTATGCACACACCACAGTTCACCATTCTGTTCCTCAGTCAGTGTAACCTTAGGCCACCTCCATCCATTGCAAACCATGGATACTGTCTCCATAAACACCAGTGTGCAATTGTTCACTCATGTCCCTGCTCTCAGATCTTCCAAGTAAGTGTCCCCTAATGAGGTTGCAGGATCTTACAGCACCCACATACTTAGCTTTGTGTGGAACCATCCCACTGTCCTCCAGAAAGGCTGTACCATTCTGCCTCCTAACCAACAGTAAACACATACATCCATGTTTTCACCAGGACTTTTATCCCTGTTGGACATGATTTTTAATGCTAGAACATGATAATTAAATGACTAGGAGAAAGTCCCTCAGTTTGGAGATTAAACATATCCAAGTTAAAATGTCTATCAGCTATCTTTTGCTGTATAGAATATGGTCCCAGAATGTGGAGATTTAGAGCAATGAAAATCTGCTGCACTCATGGCTTCATATTGGCAATCTGGGCTGCTTCTGTTCTTGTGGAGGCTCAGATAATCTAAAGTGTGTATGCTCATTTGTCTGCAATCAGCAGCTGGGTCAGTAGGACAGCACTCTACATGGTCTCTTATAATCTAGCACCCTGGCTCTGACTCATTCATGTCAATTTTCATGCTTCAAAGAGCAGCAAAAGGGCACCTAAATACACAAGACCTTTAAATTCTGGTATTAGATTTTCTACTGTCCCATTAATTAAAGCGTTCATAATGACTTGAGTGGATAAAAGGACCTGCAAAGTCACAGGTTTATATACACAGGAAATGTGTGTGTATATAAAGAATACTTTTGCAGCCAACTACAACTTGTAAATGCAATCAAGTGTCTTCTAAACTATGGTAAAGCCTTTTGCCTTTCTTCACATCAATGGAATACACAATAGGGAGTGGGGTATTCTATGATATGTAAGTCAGACAAGACTTAACTGGGAAGCTATGTTTGAGATAAAAGTGGATTGTTAGGTGGTGGGAATTGCATCCAGGACTTTCAGGAAAACTGAGGTATTCTCCCGAACTGTAGTGAAAAGAGGCATGGTAATTTAAATTTCTGAAGAGATAAGCTGGACTACTGGAGCATTTGTGTTAGATTTCTGAACAAGCATGGATCTTCTTTTGTTCTGTTGTGTGTTGAATCTCTTGGCTCTGTTCTACATTTGGAAGTCATAAAACAAGCTGCACCCCACCAGGTGGGAGGTTTTATCTTCTCCTAGTTCTCAGGCTACCTACTCACTGCTCACAACTTACCTAAATCTTTCCTCAAATGTTTTCCACAATTTTCTGGTTCCCTCTCTAAACAGACTCCAAAACAAATACTGAGGGCTGATCCAAGCAGATAGCAGTGGAATTTTACCCACATGCACTCCCGAACCCCAATGACAGATTTACCAGACAAGTCCTGAGCTCAGGGTTTATATGTGTGGCCATCATCCTAACCCTGTTCCAGTGGCCCCAAGGGGAAGTACATGGAGGGACTAAGGACCTTCACAATAACATTTCTTGGTTATCAGGGTCAAAACATGATTGATGGCAATTCCAGATTTCAGATCACACAGTCCAATTCTGCACTAAATGCCTATGAAGGAAATATCATTTTGGTGGGTCACCAGACATTTATTCAACAAATATATATTGAGTACCTATTATGTAAAAGGAACTTTCTTACTTTTTAGAACTGCAAAGATGAGGTAGTCCTGGTATTTTTCCCCATTGTGCTCACAGTCCATTCAGACAATAGATATTTGTTAATGACCATCTCTCAAGATCCAAAAGGATGGCTAAGAAGGAATTTGAATTTTTGGCATTCTGAATCCATAAAGCAGGGAAATCACCTTGTCTGGACATACTAAGCAAACATGACCTAAGGTATAACAATAACAGCTAGCATTCAACTGGGCTGACTCTCTCTGAGTCACTCACTATTCTGCGTCATGATATGTTCACGTTTCATATTAATGACAACATTGTAAATGCAATCAGGAGGGCACTGTCTTTTACAGGTGAGTGAAGCAAGGCAATGGAGAGGTCAGATGAGACAGCCAAGAATAGATGGCCAGTGAAGGGTGGAGCTGAGACTCAAATACAGGAGCTAGGCTGGAGTCACCTCTTTTTCAACACCACATGTCACATCACCAAGGCAGGCTGAAGCAGGGGAGAGAAGGCGAGGGAAAGAAAGTCTTGTAGTCACATGAAACCACATGTGTGAAGACTTCTGAGTCTTATAGAGGTTCAGAGTGGAGACTGTGTGACCAAGTTTGGGAAGACAGGATTCAAGAAGAGTCAGATGAGAGGTTTGGGAGAAAGAAATATCCCATCATGTTTAGTTATCAATCCCTCAACACCCTCCCCCCACCCCAACTGCTATTACACCTGTGGCCATGTTTTTCTTGTTGCCATGTTCAGATTCAAATTGGCCCCATGGAACCGAGCTATGTCAGCGATGATGTCACACAAGGGTTACTGGAAGCCTTGGTGCTCACTCAGATCCCAACTGCTCTTCTGTGAGGTTGGTCATCTGAGATCTCCCTGTGGGAGAGTGACTTTGGTCACAGATTGACAGACATTCAGGACTAAATCACAGTCCCCAACTCAGGAGAGGCTGGGACAGCACCTACTATTGGGAGGAGTGATAAAATCTTTCAGAGACTGTTCTGTTAGGTTCACACTCACCCAGACAAGATGAAACGGCAATCTGGGAGGAAGAGACCTTTCTCTGAAACTTTAGGTAAGGATGGAAATAAAATGGTCTCTGACTGATGGGAGCTGGGCCATGAGTGATCCAACTTTCCCTGTCCACATTTCCCCAGATGTCTCTGAGACCTGATTTATCCTGGGCCAGAGCAAAGATGAAGATTTGGGGTAAAGGGATAAAGCTCACTGGGGCTCTCAGTGAGACAGCTTTCCTTGTCACTTGGTAGACAATTAACAAAATTGTGTAATATGCACGATTAACAAAGGAATAAATGAGTAAGCAAAACAAGTATTTACTGAGTCTCAGGGATTTCCAGAATAGGCTCAGAAAAAAACACTAAGTTATGAGTTCTAAGATTTACGTTCTGTGTTGGATGAAAAGGAAGTGGGCAACTGGGGCAGAAGGGGGTGGACAAGGGAACAGGTTATTAGGGAGAGTTGTACTTCACTGTTATTACATTTTCTAATGAGATTGGCTGTATCTTTGGAGGAATTTAGGAGAGAAATATGTGTAAGGAATTACACAAGTGGGTGGTGTGATGGAGACAGTACCACATATTCACCCCAGGCATCCCCCAGTCCTAGTGAGTTCTGCTGTTCTCAGGCAGAAGGGTTCTGCAGGCCCCTCCCTCACTAGTTCAAGGGACATCCTTCTTATTGTCTCCTACCCACCTCTTTCCAAGACCTAACCTATAATGGCATAGCCTTGCTTCAAGATTATCATTATAGTTCTTACTTTACTAAACCTGAGCTTCTGCTGTAATGCCTGGTTGTGCACCCTTCTCCCAGACCAATTTCCTCTAAACACTCCACCCCTTCTCTGCTTCTCCCTTCTGCTACCCTCCAGGAGCCCACCCCAACTTCCTGTTACCTTCTGGGTCTCTGCATGCCTCTGGCATCCTCCTAAAAGGCAGTAACTCCCCTCTGATCGTATGACTTTGGATGGATTTTTACACGTCACCCACCCCTCGCTGCCAAAAAACTCATGTTTCCACCTTTTTTTATCCTGAATTCTCTGATCTTATTCTAAAACATATAGAAACCTTTACACTAACAATTACGCACACACACACACAGAAACACACAGATAAATTTCTTTGAGATTTTTTTCATTGTGACCATCTGAGATTTGTGGAACCATGAATTTAACACATGGACAATTGTGTTCTGGAGGTACATCTTCTGATCCTGAAAGAGACCATTTAATAAGGATATGGTAATAGTAGCTTCTTTTCAGGGAAATGTATTTTTTACATGAAACTGTTTCTTGGTTAAAAATGGTAAAAAGAAGAGGTATAACTATAAAAGCCAAAAAAAATTATACAAATTTAAATCTTTCTTTAAACATAATTCCTCTTATATAAGGCTGTCTGAAAGAATTTGAAAACAGATTAAGAAGAGCTGACCATTGCTTATTGTGATGGTTAGGTTTAAATGTCAACTTGACCAGGTGATGGTACCCAGGTGTCTGGTCAAGGCAAGACAAATTATACAAATTAAAATCTTTCTTTAAACTTAATTCCTTTTGCTATATATATATGCATATTTTTTAATTGAGATTGTTCACATACCATACAACTGTCCAAAGATCCAAAGTGTACAATCAATTGCCCTTGGTACCATCATACAGCTGTGCATCTCATCACCACAATTAATTTTTTTCAATTTTTAGAATATTTTCATTACTCCAGAAAAGAAATAAAGACAAAAAAAGGAAACTCAAATCCTCCCATTCCCCTAACCACCCCCCTCCATTATTGATTCATAATTTTGTGTAGTACATTTGTTATTGTTGATGAAAGAATGTTAAAATACTACTAACTGTAATATATAGTTCACAATAGGTATATATTTTTTCCTATATGACTATTATTAACTTCTAGTTATAGTGTCATATATTTGTTCTAGTTTGTGAGAGTGATTTCTAATATTTGTACAGTTAATCACGGACATTGTCCACAACAATATTCACTGTTTTATAAGTTCCCATCTTTTAACCTCCAACTTTCCTCCTGGTGACATATGTGACTCTGAGCTTACCCTTTCCACCACCTTCACACACCTTTCAGCACTGTTAGTTATTCTCACAATGTGCTACCATCACCTCTGTTCAATTCCAAATATTTAAGGTAATCCTAGTTGAACATTCTGGAGTTGCCAGTCTGCTGCCTGCCCTATGGAATTCGGGCTCATGCATACGCACAGTTGTGTGAGACACTTTTATAAATCCTATATTTATAGATATCTCTTGTTAATTCTGTTTCCCTAGAGAACCCTAAGAAATACACTCGTATTTCAATGTTTGCACACCAAATTTGCTAAGAAAATCTCTCTCATACAATACTTCTTTAAGAGAAGTAACATCATATTAGGAAAGTTCAGGCATATGCAGTAATTTCTATGTTCCAAAGTTTAAAATCCTTTGGAATTGAAAAAAAAAGAAAAAAATTTTTGTTAAAATGATTGACTTTCCAGTTGCAAACAAAAAATCCCAATATACACTACAGTGTTTTCAAAGAGAAAAAATATTTGCTATACGGTGACATAACTATGATTAATGTCATGTGTCTAGGATGTGAAGTTGCCTACATAGTGTCCACAAAGGGAGGGGATTCCTGGGGATGGAGGAAAAACTGAGGAGAGTTCACAGAATTGAGGATGGCAGGGATGGAGAAGCCTCCAGGGATCTCTGAAATCAGAGTTTGAGCTCACAGCTGTCCACCCATGGCCCATAGGGCTCATGGAAATAACTCTCTGCTTTCAGACACTATGACCCAGGACTAAAACACCAAAGAACAGAAGTTAAAAGTCAAAAACTCCAAGCTCCAGGCCCAGTAAGATTCCAAGGGCATCAGAGAAATCTTCTCCCTCAACTTCGACTGAGAAGACCTCTAATTCCTCAAGCTACGGGTCTACTGCAGGGCATCAAGGGGTCAGGTGTGCACATTTTACCAGAGTGCACACTGTAAAGGGTGTAGCCATTGAGTGGCAAACCACAAACACATTTTCACCTGTGGGAAAAACACCCCGTGTCTTGGAGGCTGAGCTCTCTGAAGACAGCACCGTTGGCTCTCCCCTGAGTCTAACTGACACCAATTCCCAGCTCAGCTACCTGGAGCCCTTCCAGGAGGAACCCAAGGCCCACACCCCTGAGCCCACTGTCCAGGTGGAGGAGGACGAGAAGTCCCCATGCTGTGACTCCAGACTAGCTGGTCACCACGGAGCATGTCTTAAGCTGTGCAGCCTGTGGCCAGATGTTCCCCTCCAGGGAGGCAGTCCTGGCACATGTGGAGCACAGCATGAATGAGGGATTCAGCTGCTGTGTCTTCTATGAGGAGATGCTCGAGAGGTGGCTGCCACACTCAGAGCAGCATCATCATCATCGGGGCCATGAGCTGGCCCAGCATTGCATGAAGGCCAACATGGAAAGAAAAATAAAACAAAAGGAAGAAATCTGTCGCTGCTTACAGGAGAAGTTGAAAGTAAAGGAACAAGAGCTGGTCAGACTGCAGTAAGAGTTGGTGATGCTGGAGAGGCAGGAGGCCAGGCAGAAGAAACTGAGAGCAGCACATACTCAAGGCCAGAGGGGGAAGCACTTAAAGAAGTGCCGTTAGACACCCTAACTTGGAAACAGCAGGGTGTTTGGGCTGAGAAATGTGGGCCTTTCTGTGAAGACCTCCCTTCAGGTTACCTCAATCCATTTCCTCTGTAACACCACCTCCATCCATTGCAATGCCTGCACCCCACCCCAACCTCATGGGGAGCACCAGCCGTAAAGAGACTGGACTGAAGCAGCCTCAGAACAGCTGACATCCATTCTGGCTCAGAGGCTCTCCCAGGCCAGGAGAATATAGACACCTCATCTGGACGGTGAATTCTGCAAATCCCGAATGTGAGCCACACGGTAAGTCAGAGAGGAGAAAAGGATATTATCAGAACCTAGGAGACTGAAGTGGGTCTCAGTCTAGAAGCTCTGTGTTAAGTGTGGTTTTGAAGAAAGAAGTAACTGAGATCTTTAAGGTAGAAGGAACAGGAGCAGTGCCAGGCTGTGCAGAATCCTGCCTGCTTGGGAACAGTGGGCCAAACTCTAAGCTGTGAAAAGGAGGGCATTGCAAGAGGACAGGAGGGCATCAGGAATCGAGTGAGTTCATGACATCCCAGTACTTGCCTTGCAGGAAGAAAGTGAATTTGGGTTTCTGATGTATTGTTTCATCTTGACTGAATCAAAGTGGCAGTTAGTGTAGAAAAATTCCACTGAGCATTATTTTTTTCTGGATAAGAGTGGAAATAGTAGTTCATGGATAACTGCTGCAAAGATTTCCTTGAATGTATGAGAACCCTTTTTTTCCCCTTTTAAAGAGATTTTGTTCTGTGGCTTTACACATATACTTTACCCTTATTGGGATTTATATTTTCATTAACTGGAAAAATGCTGAGCTGAAAGTAAAGGCAAAAAAGAAAGGATGAGCTCTCCTAAACCTGGACAGAACAACAACCTACATAATCAGAGGTGAGTGAAGATGGGATGGGAAAACTCAGACCCGGAATAAATAATGGACAGAAAAGCCCAGTCAGACCCACAGCACCAAGTCCCAGGGCCTGGGAGGTCCTGGAGGTGCCAGGGCGTGTCCGTCCCCCTGAGAGATGAGACCCAGAGCGGTGCAGGGCAGCCTTCAGAGACAGGGGAAGGGCAGTCAGGGCCTCCAGGACCATCACATCCATCCACAGTGAGTCCTATTTTTATATCTCAGAGAGATGGTGATGGCTCCAATGAGCAAGAGGTTCTGGGGCAGAGGGAAGTCGGGGCTTTGAGATGAGGCCAATCTGCACACGACCATCATGAAGAAGGAAAGACCATGAAGAACAGATGTGAATCTGTGCAATCAGAGTCGGGCAGAGGCTGGCTCATGACTTCCAACTACTTTAAGACTTTTGGCCAAAATCTTCTTTTTCCTTGAAATCTTCATCTTCTCAGTTAACTTCCTCTGTGCTCAGTCTGGTGAAGAAGGCTAGAGTGTTCAAGAGTGAGTTTTCAACTGGAGCACATCAAGGAAGAAGGTAATAGCACCATATGAAAGAAAGAATTTTCTGTAGCAGCCCATATGTTGCCTACTGAATTATACCTTTTGTCCAGCTACTTCCTTATCTCTAGACATGTGCATTCAATAGGTACTTCAAGAATGAGTCCATTATCACTCATGGAATTCCTTTCTATCATTTCTAGGTATGGAGATTCAGAAGAGATCTTTGTCTCCAAACTGGAAGCAGGAGATCCACTGAGTCTGGCTTTTCTTCAGTTTGTGGTCATACTCTTCATCCAATGATTAAAATCTTTGAATATCAAGAAAAAGATTTTTTTTGCCTATTTAGAAAATATCAAACAAAATATTTTAATACATATGTGCCTATTAATTTTTTAACTTACATATATCTAACACTGTCATTATAAGCATTATGATCTTGTATAAAGAACTAAGCAGAGCCAACCCCTTATGTAATTTGCACCTCCTCCATCAAGGTGTACAACTTTAATGACACACATGTATCCCCTCATAATTTCTTCTTTTTTTGGGAGCTATATACATAGCTAAAGGTATACATGTAGATGTCTGTTTTCTTTTACGAAAATTAAGTCACATTTTCCCCCATTGCTATTCATCCTTTTTCACTTAATAGTCTATCACGGTTCCCTGTAATTCAATAGAAATGACACTAACACTATCATTTGGTTATTCTAATTTTTAATTCATATTAACATATGAATTATATAAGTAGGAACTATTATAGTACACATTGCAAACACTCATAAATAACTCTGCAGGGGAGGACATGTCTATGCTCTTTTCTTTAAGTAACCTCTTATCTGCTTGTTACAACTCTCTGCACCTGCCTCACATGTGAACACAAGGTAATTTATATTAAATACTAGTAAATAGTCTATCTTATAATTCAAGTCTAAATAATCATACCCAGTTATAATATATATATATCTACTGTACTATACACACATATACATATATATATATATATATATATATATATACACACACACACACACACACACACATATGTTCAGGTATTTGTTAGTGTTTTAACCAAATGGGCTCATTTCATGTATGCGACTCTGAACCTTGCTTTCTTCCATATACAATACTTGATTAAACTTTGTCTTTCTCAACTGCTGTTGTTCTCTTTTTCATTCTGATGACTGCCTAATGTTATTCTATGATGCAGCTGTACCATAAATTTTTCTACATTTCACTGTCAATGGGCAGTCATTTTATTTTTCCTTTTTTGCCATTGACATTACAGCAGTAAATATCTTCTGCTATACATTTACTTTCAGATAATTTCTAATGGTAAGACTTGAAGTTTAAAATTATTTAAAAATTTTAGTGCTATTGCTAAGATGCTTTCTGTGAAAAGATGTAATCATATTCTTTTTTGACTACATAAATGCATATCCTTTTCCATACAACTCAGCCTACAAAAGCTGTTTTGGTTCTTAAATTTGAACAGTTTCACTGGTACTTTGACATTTTTCTATTTACTAGTACTTGTGAACACCTTTCTTTATGTTTCTCAGGCATTTTGATTTTCTATTACTGGCCTGCTTGAATTCCTTCCTCTTTTTTCATGTACTCAATTTTTGTACATCTTCTCCCATTAAAATGAAAATAGGCATAAACCTTTGTCATCTATATTTCAAATAATTTTCCAAATCTAATATTTGCATGTGACATTTTTGCTACCTTTTGAAATCTCTTTCTCTGCAATAGTTTAAAATGTTAATGGTCAATTACATCTATCTTTTCTTTTAGTTTCTGGATCTCCTGTCTAGGTTAAGAAAGTCCCACACATTTGTAAGTTCCTAATTTTCTAATGAGATTGTCCTTGATTACTTTCTGCTTTGAATCAGTAAATCTATATGTTGCTGTTTTTTCCCAGAAGGCTGATTATTTGTGTCAGCACTGATTAGTTAAATTATAATGATTGGAATTTGAAATACCACATTTGTATTCATGATTATCCTCTATTTGTACCATTGGTCTTTTTGTCAGTTCCATGCTAATGTCTGATTGATTTGATCTACTATTTGATGAGAAAAGGCTCCTGTCTACTATCCTTTCTAATGTGTTTCTTGTCTATTCCTTAATATTAATTATTCTTTTCTATCTCAATATTAATGTATATGTTCTGGTTTGCTAATACTGCTGTGCTGGTTTGTATATATTATGTCCCCGAGAAAAAGTCATATTCTTTAATGCATTCTTGTGGGGGCAGACATATTAGTGTGGAATGGGTTGGAACCTATTGGTTCAGTGTCCATGGAGATGTGACCCACCCAACTGTAGGTGATAACTCTGATTGGATAATTTCCATGGAGGCCTAGACCCACCCATTCAGTGTGGGCCTTGTTTAGTTTACTGGAACACCATGTAAGCTCAGACAGAAGGAGATGGAGCTAGCTGGAACTGAGACAGACATTTTGAAGATGGCCACTGGAAGATGATGCAGACATTTTGGAGAATTCCATTTTGAAACACAACCTGAGAGCAAGCAGATGCCATCCATGTGCCTTCCCAGCTAACAGAGGTTTTCTGGAGCCAATGGCCTTTCTCCAGTGAAAGTATTCTTTGTTGATGGACACTTTATGGCCTTAAGACTGTAACTGTGCAACCAAATAAACCCCCCTTTTATAAAAGCCAATTCATTTCTGTTGTTTTGCATTCTGGTAGCATCAGCAAACTAGAACAACTGCTATTTTGCAGAATCAGGTTGCCATATGGTCCTCAATGCTGAGCTCTTTTTGTGTAACCTTGTCAGTCCTGGAACTTCAGGTATCTGTGGGACACTTGAGACTAAGCTGCCACATCTGAGCAACAAACGTTCTCTGGGGGGTGACTCTCAGGCACAATTATAAGTATGCATAGCCTCTCCTTTGCAGTAACATGCTTCATGAGGACAAGCCCCAAGATTGAGGGCTCAGCCTTCTAAATTGGTAGTTCCCAACACTTCTGAGAATATCAGTAATTCCCCAGGTGGGGAAGGTTAGTATTTCCACCTTTTTTCTGCAGTCCCTCAAAGGGTGTTTGCAAATACATTTTTATTCTCTGCCCAGATTACTTTCTGATGTATCAGGACTTCATGCCTTTTCAAAAGAACCAGATCTCCCTCCCAATTCAAATTTCCATGTAATTATGGTGTTTGAATAAATTGAACATGCAAGTTAAATTATATAGTGTGCTACAGAAAGTACAGATTTTGCACCAAATAAGCAACTCTTCCTCCGGTCTCAGACACAAGTTGAAGTCTTAAAACACTATCAACATCATCCTTTATCCTTTATGCTGATTTGCCTTGGTCCTAACCAGATCAGGTTCATTCATATTTCTAATTAAGGTGAATTCTTTTTCAGCTTCTTCACCAGTTGCTCTATGGGGTAATGCTGACATCCATAGCTGCTGAACTCTAGCTCTGAGTCTCAGGTGTCACACAGACACCTGAAGATCCAGGGCTTACAAGGTTATATGCAAAGAGCTTATCATATCAGAATCTAGAGATCACCATTACAACTCAGGAATAGATGTGACTGCTGTCAGAGCTTACAATCTAGGGACCTTTATAATAAGCATTCATCTGATAACCAATGCTCTAAGATTCAATTCTCAGAGTTTGCACATTATTGTTAGCCCATTTTAGTGAGGCATTATGTCTGTCTTTTCATTTGGCTTATTTTACTTAACATACTGTTTTCCATTCACTTAGTTGCAAGCCTCACAATTTCATTCCTTCTTGCAGCCACTCAATATTCAATTGCATGCATACAACACAGTCCACCATTCCATTCATTATTCAATGTACCTTTAAGCTACCTCAATCCATTGAAAATCAGGAATACTGCCACTGCAAACACCAGTATGCATATGTCCACACATGTCCCTGCTCCCAGTTCTCCAAAGTATACACCCAATAACAGGGTTGCAGGACCATACAGAAACCCCATACTTAGCTTCCTGTGGAACCACCATACTGCCCCCTAGATGGGCTGCATCTTTCTACTTCCCCAACAACAGTGAATAGGTACATCCCTCTCTCCACATTTTCTCCAGCACTTGCCTCCCCCTATTTTTCCCTGCAATTTTATTGAGATATAGTCACATACCATATAATCATCCACAGTGTACAATGAATTATTCCCAGTGTCCTGCTTGATGGAAGAATATTTTATCACTAATCCTTATCCAAATATTTTGAAGAACTCCCTGTTGATATCAAATGGACCTGGGATTTTGTGTTGGGTTGTTTTTTATTACTACTTCAATATCCTCAGATGTCATGGGTTTATTTAGATTGTTAATTGAGATTGACTTGTGTATTCCAGAAAAACAAGTTCTTAATCTTAATCTGTTACTGTGAGTGAGAGCCCATTGTAAACAGGGTCTTTTGAAATGCTAATTTATTTAAGGTGTGTCCAATTGAATCCGTTTGGCTTTAATCCATATCACTGAAGTCTTTGTATGCAGGATGAAATTCAGACATAGAGAAAATGCAGGGAAATAAGAAGCTGGAAGTCAATGGAACCTGGAAGAGAGAGGAGAAGATGCTTCCATATGCATTGCCATGTGACAGAAAAGCCACAGACCCAAGGATCAACAGCAGCCACGTCTAGAACGCCATAGTCTTGGGAACAAAGCATTGCCTTGCTGATGTGTCAATTTTTGGAATATTGTTATAGAATGTCTACTTCTCTCTTAAATTATGACAATTTTTCTTCAACAAATATACTTTTGGATTTCTCCTAGCCTCAAAATGGTGAGTCAATAAATTTCCAGTGTTTAAGCCATCTCATTATATGGTATCCATTTTAGTAGGTATTTATTTAACAAGCTAGGAAAGTAAAGCAACCATCTATTTCAACTTGAGTCAGTTTTGATAGTTTATTTCTAAGAATTTGTTCGTTTCACCTAGATTATTTACTTTGTGGGCTTACAATTCCTCATAGTATTATGTTATATTCCTTTTTATTCTTTTAAGGGCAGTAGTAATGTCCTGTTTCCTTTCTGATTTTAATAATTTGAATACTTTCTCTTTTTCCTTAGTCATGCTAAAAATAGTTTGCTGATTTTGTTAATCTTTTCATAGAACAAAGTTTTGGTTATGTTGCTTATCTGAGGTGTTTTTGCATGAAATTTTATTTATGATCACTCACATCTTTAATATTACATTCTTCTACCTTTGGGTTTAATTTGTTCTTCTTTTTCTAGTTTCATAATTTAGAAAATTGGGTTATTAACCTTATATCTAGCTTTTTTTAGAGGTAGGTGTTGATAGATCACATATTTCCATCTGAGCCGTGTTTTGTATATACTCCATAAGTTCTTGTATGCTGTGTCTATATTTTCATGTGTCTAATGAATTTTCTAATTTCACTTTGAATTTCTCCTTGGCCCTTCATTTTTTTAAGAGTGTGTTGATTAATTTCTTCATATTGCTGAATTTTTCAGTTTTCCTTCTGTTATTTATTTTTTGTTTCACTCCACTTTCTTCAAAGAATATACCATGAATAACTCCAATCTTTCAAAACATACTGATACTCATTTTCTGACCTAACAAGTGGTCATCCCTGGAGAATATTCTATGTGCTTTTGAGAAGAATGTTTAATTTGTTGTTGGGTGGAGAGTTGTGTGCATGTCTTAAAGGTATAATGGTGTTTAGTGTTGTTCAAATACTCTATTTTTTATCCATAATTTTATAGTTTTTCTATCCATTACTGAAAGTGGGGTTTTCAAATCTCTGAATATTATTATAGAGCTGTCTATTTCTCTCTTAAATTATGACAATTTTTCTTCACCTATTTGGGGCTCTTTTTTTAGATATCTTTCATAGTAATTATTTTGCCTTGATGGGTTTTACCCATATATAATATCCTTATTTGTCTTTTGTAACTTAAGGTCTATTTTGTCTGATATCGTTATAGCCATGCCATCTCTTTTCCAAACTATTTGCAAAGAATGTTATTTTTCCATCATCTTATTTTCAAAAATCTGTTTGTTTCTATGGATCCAAAGTGTGTCTCATATTCAGCATGCAGATGGATCAATTCTAATCCAGTTTTCCAATATTTCTTTATGTTGGAAAGTGTGATGGTTTGAAACTGTTATGTACCCCAGAAAATATTATGTTCTTAACACTAATCCATTCCTGTGGCTGTAGCCTATTGTAGGTGGGACCTTTTGATTAGGTTATTTTGGTTGAGGCCTGCCCCAGGAGGGTCTTAATCATCTTATTGGAGTTCTCTATAAGAGGATGAAATATAACAGAATAGAAGCTGAGAGAGAACTCACACAGAAGCTCAAAAAAGAAAGCCACTGATGGAACAGCCAGAAGCTGAAAGCAAAGAAACCCGAGAGAGAAGGGAGCAACCAGCAGGCACACCATGTTCCTTGTGGGACAGAGGAGTCCAAGATCGCTGGTAGCCAGTCTTCAGGGAGGAAGGACCACCTTTGATGCTTTGATTTGGACATTTACATGGCTTCAGAAGCGTGAACTTGTAAGTTAATACATAAATTCCTATTGTAAAAGCCAACCCATTTCTGATGTATTGCCTTTCGGCAACTTAAGCAAGTTAAAAGAGAAACTTTAATCTGCTCAAATTTGAAATAATTAAGTGTAAGGAAGGACTTACTTTTTGATACTCTGCTATTCATTTTGTAGGTATCTTACACATATTTCCCTCAATTAATACAATACTGCTTCCTCTTGCACCCAGATCATCATTTTTTATTTCCATTTTGATTACCTTCCTATAATATTTTCCATATTTTTTACTTATTTTCTTAGTTCTTACTCTGTGGATTAAAATTAGGATCATATCAGTGAGATCTTACAATATTTGTCCTTTTGTGCCTGGCTTATCTTACTCAACAATGAAAGAAATAATTAGAATAAAAATTAGAGAGGCTTAATCTAGAATATAGATTACTCACGGATGGGGTGGGGATATGGAAGAGGGAATTATGGCTTAAAATGTACAGGGTTCAAGAGGAGCTAAGATGGTGGCACAGAGAGAACTGGAAGACACGTAGTCCCCCAGAACAATTCATAAATGGCAGAAAAATTAATAAATAACCTAGAATAACTGCAGGGAGAAAAATGTGACAGTCCACTCATCATACCCCAACCTGAATTGGGGGGATGCCCAAGATCGCAGCATAAAATGTGTAAGTAAGAACTGTGGACCTGCACTGAGAGCTGAGAGCCCCTCCCTCATGGAAGCCTCCTGGTGCTAGAGAGCAGCACTCTCTGAACAAGCAGGTGTACCTCAGCCCAGCTCCAACTGGGGTTTTAATGTTAACTGCTCAGTACAGACAGTGAATCCCCAACAAGCAGGCAGAGGCTTTTGGTGATGACTGACCTGGGGAGAGTCAGGGAACATATCTGTCTCAGGATGGGGAGCCCAGAGAATTGGGTGCTATCTCTGGCTGACAGGTGAATATGGGGGTTTTCTGTCCCTTTTTCTCTCTGTCAACCTGGGCAGCTCAGTGGAGAAAGCCTCAGCTGTTTTCAGCTCACAGTGCTTTGCAGTAGAGAAAGCCCAGCCATTTTAAACTCACAGCACTCTGACCCAGACAAGGGTGGAGATAGCAGAGTCAGAGAAAAAAAAGAATCTATTTATATGCAAATGGACTCTCTATAGGGGGCATAGCTTCCCAAGAAGAAAGAGAAGGGGCCCAGCTCTACTGCCTGCCTTACATTCAGAACCAGACCCCAAAGCCTGGGGGAGGAGAGCCACAGTCCACACCCCCTTACACCAGCCCATGACAGGCTGACAGATGCCACCTGTTGGGCAGAAAAGCAAGGGTGTATCAATCCTCTAAGACACACCATCAGGGAAATTGGATACTGAATATTTCCTTCTTTTGTGACCTCAGCTTGTTCTTGTCTGGGAAAACCTGACTGGGGTGGCCTAGGAGGTCAGATGCCTAGACAACAGAAAACTACAGCCTACAATAAGAAAAACTAAGTTACGGCCCAGTCAAAGGAACAAACTTACACTTCAACTGAGATACAGGAATGTAAGCAACTAATGCTAAATCAATTCAAAAAGTTCAGAGAAGACAAGGCAAAAGAGATAAAGACTATAAAGAAAACACTGGGCATACATAAGGCAGAAATCAAAAGTTCAAAAAAACAATTAGCACAATCAATGGAAATGAAAAGCACAACACAAGAGATAAAAGACATAATGGAAACATACAACAGCAGATCTCAAGAGACAGAAGAAGACACTCAGGAACTGCAGAACAGAACACCTGAAAGCCTACAAACAAAAGAACAGATAGAGAAAAGAATGGGAAAATATGAGCAATGTCTCTGGGATCTTAAGGAAGAAATGAAATACAAGAATGTATGTATCATTGGTGTCCAAGAAGGAGAAGAGAAGGGAAAAGGGGCAGAAGCAATAATAGAGGAAATAATCAATGAAAATTTCCCATCTCTTATGCAAGACATAAAATTACAGATCCAAGAAGCACAGTGTACTCCAAACAGAATAGATCTGAATAGGCCTATGCCAAGACACTTAATAATCAGATTATCAAATGTCAAAGACAAAGAGAGAATCCTGAAAGCAGTGAGAGAAAAGCGATCCATCACATACAAAGGAAGCTTCATAAGACTATGTGCGGATCTCTCAGCAGAAACCATGGAGGCAAGAAGAAAGTGGTGTGATATATTTAAGATACTGAAAGAGAAAAACTGCCAACCAAGAATTCTATATCTGGCAAAACTGTCCTTCAAATATGAGGGAGAGCTCAAAATATTTTCCAACAAACAGACAATGAGAGACTTTTTTGAACAAGACACCCTCCCTACAGGAGATACTAAAGGGAGCACTACAGAGTGATAGGAGAAGGAGTGAGAGGTTTGGAACACAATGTTGGGAGATGGTAGCACAGCAATGTTAAGTACACTGAACAAACGTAACCATGAATATGGTTGAGAGAGGAAGGTTGGGAGCATGTGAGACACCAGAAGAAAGGAGGAAAGGTGAAGACGGACTGTGTAACTCAGTGAAACCTAGAGCATTCAACAATTGTGATAAAATGTAAAAATATGTTCTTTTATGAGGGAGAACAAGAGAATGTCAACCTTGCAAGGTGTTAAAAATGGGGAGGCACTGGGAGAGGGATGCAATCAACATAAACTAGAGACTATAATTAGAATCATTGTATTATGCTTCCTTTAATGTAAAAAAGATGATATACCAAGGTAAATGCATATAAGAGGGGGGAAGGGGGTGGGATGTGAGAAACTTGACATTGGTGGTGTTGTCTGACTCTTTATTCTACTTTGATTTAAGGTTATCTTTCCTTTTGCTGCTTCCTAGCTGTCATTTTTTTCCTCTTTCTTTTTTCTTTTTCTTTTGCCTCTCTACCTTCTTTGACTCTTCCTCCTGCTTTGTGGAAGAAATGTAGATGCCCTTATATAGATAGTGGTGAGGGTGATGAACACATAAATATGTGACTATACAGGGAACCATTGATTTTTCAGTTAGGATGGAATGTATGGGGTTGATGACAAAACCTTGAGGGCAATATACTGAGTGAAATAAGCCAGACACATAAGGACAAATATTGCAGGTTCTCACTGATGGGAACTAATTATAA
This sequence comes from Choloepus didactylus, assembly GCF_015220235.1. NCBI lineage: Eukaryota > Metazoa > Chordata > Mammalia > Pilosa > Megalonychidae > Choloepus > Choloepus didactylus. The sequence continues at coordinate 62,053,789 of NC_051326.1, read as the reverse complement.
TATGTAAACTCATAGACGTGAGATATAAATTATCAAGCTATAGAATGAGGTTAAAGTACGGGGAGCAGTTGCTTAGTATGAGCAGAATGTTCAACTAGGATGAACTTAAACAGTTGGAAATGAACAGAGGTATGGGTAGCACATTGTGAGAATAACTAACAGTGCTGAATGGTGCATGAATGAGGTGGAAAGGGGAAGCTCAGAGTCCTATATGACACCAGAAGGAAAGTTAGAGGTCAAAAGATGGGAATATATAAAACTGAATCCTATGGTGGGCTGTGTCCATGGTTAACCATACAAATATTAGAAATCTCTTCCATGAACCAGAACAAATGTATGACAATACAACTAGAAGTTAATAATAGAGGGGCATATAGGGAAAAAATACATACCTATTGCAAACTATATACTACAGTTAGTAGTACTTCAATGTTCTTTCATAAACAGTAACAAATGTACTAAACCAATACTACGAGTCAACAATGGAGGGGGGTTGGTTATGGGTATGGGAGGATTCAAGTTTCCTTTCCTTTTCTGTTTTTTCACTTTATTTCTTGTCTAGAGTAATGAAAAGTCTCTAAAAAATTGAACAAAAATTAAGTGTGGTGATGGATGCACAGCTGTATGAAGGTACCCGGGGGCAACTGATTGTACACTTTGGATCTTGGATAATTGTATGGTATGTGAACAATTTCAATAAAAATTAAAATAAAAAATGAATAAATAAACTGGGGGGTATAAAAATACAATTGAGATAAAAAAAGAAAGGAAGTACTGAAACATTCTACAATATGGATGCATTTTTAAAACATTATGCCAAATGAAAGAAGCCAGTCACAAAAGACCACATATTCCACAATTCCATTTATATGAAATGTCCAGAATAGGCAAGTCTAGTAGAGGCAGAAAGTAGATGCACGGCTGCCAGGGGCTAAGGGGACTGCGGCAGGGGTAAGAAGAGTGACTGCTAATGGATATATGGTTTCTATATAGAGTAATGAAATTATTCTAAAACTGTGAATATACTAAAAACAAATGAATTGTACACTTTAAAAAGTTGAACTGTATGTGAATTATATATCAATAAAGCTATCATTTTTTAAAAAAATTTACAGGGTTCATATTTGGAATCATGGGTATACTTTGGTAATAGATGCTGGCTATGATAGCGCAATATTGTGAACATAATTAACAGCACTGAAATATACTGTATGTCTGATTGTAGTTAAAAACAGGAAATGTTAGCTTGCATAAATGTTAGCATATATGTTAGCTAATATGTAAATATTAGCTTGCATATAGTATATAAATATACTAGAATATATTTAAATGTATATATTTTTTATATGTGAACATATAGCATATAATTTAAACATAAATTAATTATGTATAGATATATTTAAATCCATGGAACTGCTCAACATAGTGAACCCTAAGTTAAACCATGAACTAGAGTCAATAGCACAATTATTAAATGTGTTTTGTCAATTGTAAAAATGTATCAAAACAATGCAGGAGTGTTAACAGGCTGGTATATGGGAATCTTGTATTTTGTACATGATTGTTCTCTAAATTCACATCTCCTCTCATAAAAATTTAACATCATAAACATACAACTCCCTAGTTTGAATTAATATCAACTTAGATACAATAGTACACAAACATTTTATTCCTGTATATCATTGTCCAAAACCCATGTATATATTTCTTTGGGGAATAATTATAATGATAACTGAATCATCACTGTTCTGATTTGCTAATGCTGCCATCACACAAAATATCAGAAATGGATTGGCTTTATAAAGGGGGTTTATTTGGTTACACAGTTACAGTCCTAACTAAGGCATCAACAATAGGGCACCTTCACTGAAGAATGGCTGATGGCATCTGGAACACTTTTGTGGGCTGGGAAGGCACATGGCTGGCATCTGTTCTTCCTTTGCTCCCAGGATGTGTTTCAAAATGGTGTTCTAAATATCTCTGCACTTGTCTCTCAGTTTCTCCAGAGCAAACTCTGGGCCAGCATCTCCAGGCATCAGCTCCCAAATGTCGCCCCAAAAGTCTCTCAGCTACCCTTAGGGCTTTTTGTCTTCTCTTAGCTTCTCTGGAGCAAACTCTGAGCTAGCATTTCAAAACATCAGCAACATATCTGTTGGCTTCCAACCATCTAACATCTTTGTGACCTGGCTTAGCATATCCTGGGGAATTTTTGTCTCTCTGCTCTCTGTGCAAGCTCCCTTTAAAAGACCTAAGTAAACTAATCAAGACCTATCCTGACTGTATGGGGTCATATCTCCATGGAAAAATCCAATTAAGAGGTCACACCCTAATCAAAAAGATTAATCAATCAGCCCTCACAAGATTGCATGAAAGAATATGGCTTCTTCTGAGGGGACATAATATATACAAACCAAAAAGACATATTCCTTCCATATGCAAAATACATTCATCCTATTACAATATCACAAAAACATAAATCATTTCAGTAACAATAAATAAGCACAAGATCTTATTAAAATCAGTTACGGGTGTGGTTTGTCTTAAGCCTCCTGGCTGTGGACCTGTGAAACTTGGAACAAGTTATCTCTGCCAATATACAAAGGAGGGACAGTCATTGGATAAATGTTCCAATTGCCATAGGGAGAAATTTGAAGGAAAATGGGGTTCATGGGACCAAAACAGTTTCTAAAACCTGCAGGGCAAACTTCATTAGATTTCAAAGCCTGAGAGTCAATCATAGAATGACATTAAAGTCTTAGGGCTTGAGAGAGCAGGAGTCCAACCCTTTTCAAAGGCCTTTGTGGGAGCCCTTTTCTATCCAAATGCTGGGGTGAGTGCTGCAACATATCTATGCATTGGGAAGGCCAGCTTCTTCTTGGCCCCACCCTCCTCAAGCATTGGGGCACCCCCAGATTCTGCCTCTCTGGGGCACAGGGTCTCCCCTTTCCATACAGTAGGGCAGTGCCCAGGCTCTCCCCAATCCTGGGGAATGTGCTCCACCCTCTCTGTGGCCTGGGTGGAAGCACTATTCCTGAGCATGGAGGCAGAAGGCCCACCCTCTGCCTCCAGGGAAAACTCACCCTTTCCAAGTGCATGGGCTGCAATGTTCTCCTTGCCCAATATTTCTTGACTCTAGACCTCAATTTCCATTCTGCAATCTTTGAAGAAATTTTTCCTTCAATTTTTGTTCCTTTTCCACCCCCTCCTGTCCAGAAATGGCAGTGGTTCTGTTTATACAGATCCTGCAAAAAAAAAAAAAATCGTTGACTTAGCATGAAGCATACAGGGGTCAAATCCATCAGACAAAAAACTTTCCACAAATCCTTTCTGGATAACTCCTTTTCTAACCCTGGCTGGTACTGAAATGGCAGTTGGGTTCCATGTTTTGTTAAATCCTCAAGTGGGGCACCATCCTCTGTGTTCTCACTTTCTGGAAGCCCAGAATCTTCCAAACCATCAATTTCTAGTTTCTTTGTACCCAGAAGTTCAGTTCTTAGTTTGTCTCCTTCCTTTTGCATTTTGCTATAAGTGGCCAGGAGAAGCCAGGCTGCATTTTCGAATTTTACTTTGGAGATCTCTTCACCTAAGTACCCCAGCTTGTCAATTTCAAATTCTGCCTTCCATCCAACACCAGGACTCATTTTTGTGAAATTCTCCACCACTTTAAAACAAGGATCACTTTTCTTCCTGTTTGCAAAGACACATTCAACATTTCTTTCTAAGGCCTCATCAGAAGTATCTTTAGAGTCAATATTTATACCAACAGTCTCTTCAAAGTAGTCTAGGCCTTTTCTATCTAGCTTCTCATAATTCTTTCAATTATCTTACCCAATTAAAAAGCTGCTCCAACATGTTTGGTATTTGCAAACTCAGCTGCCATTATGCAAAATACCAGAAACGGAGTTTATTTGGTTACAAAGTTACAGTACTAAAGCCATAAAAGTTTCCAAACTATGTCATCAACAATAGGGCACCTTCACTGAAGAATGGCTGATGGCGTGTGGAACACCTCTGTCGGCCAGGAAGGCACATGGCTGCATCTGCTCTTCCTTCACTCCCAGGGTGTGTTTCAAAATGGCATTCTCCTAAATGTCTCTGGATCTGTCTCTCTTAGCTTCTCCAAAGCAAACTCTGGGCCAGCATCTCCAAATGTCTCCATTTGGGCCATTTTGTCTTTCTTAACTTCCCTGGGGCAAACTCTGGGCTAGTATCTCAAAATGTCAGCAACATCTCTTTTGGCTTCCAAGCATCTAACATCTGTGTGTCCTGGCTCAGCATATTCTGGGGCATTTTTTTCTCTCTGCTCTCTGTTGAAGTTCCCTTTAAATGATTCCAATAAACTAATCAAGACCTACCCTGAATGGACTGGGTCAAATATTCATGGAAACATCCAATCAAGAGGTCACACCCCAATCAAAAAGATTAATCAATCTGCCCTCACAGGATTGCATTAAAGAATATAAACTTGGATTCCACGTGATTCCCAAGATCTTGAACTTTCAGATGGATGGAGATACAAGAAAATATTTCATGTTGCTTTCCTCACAAATGTAATGAGTGTGCTCAACATGAAGGGGAAAGGGAAACGTGAAAATATAGTGACCTGAAGAGTACTCTGTAACACAATGATACATGCTCTCCAAACCCAGGTCGTTTTCCTCTTGGACAAACAGCTAAATTTACTTCCCTTGCAGGCAGTTGGAGACATATGACTGAATTCTCACAAATACAATTTCAGTGGAAGCAAAGTACACTATTTTTTGGCATGACTCATGCAAATAATCCATAGGTAATACTCCTTTCTCTCTTCTACATCTGTGGAGAACACAAGTGAAGAAAATGACGGCACTCAGTGGAAGGGGCCTAGCACAGTGATTGAATTTATTCAGCCCACATCATCTCAGGTGTGTCCTACAAGGGACCCTGGAACAATAAATGTTATAATAACAGGTATAATATATATTGTCTAATAGAGAAGATATCTCAGGCAAGACCCTGAAAAACCAGTAGGAAGACTTCCGCTCTTGCATTTATCTGGGATGTCCACTGCTGCCTTAAAGCTTTCATGATAGCCCATATCTCCCTCTTCCCTCTCTGCCACTGAGTCCTATCCACAATCAGAAAGGTTTTTAGCACACTTTCTTATATGACAGAAACTACCACTGTAATGGTTAAGTGCATGTGTCAACTTGGCAGGTGATGGTGCCCAGTCATCTGGTCTAGCAAGCACTGGTATATCTGTTGTGTGAGGATATTTTGTGGATTTAAATCATCAGTATGCTGATTGCATCTCCGACTGATTACATCTTCAGGGAGTTGAGGGGAGCGTCTTCTGCAATGACAGACATTTAATCCAATCAGTTGAGGCTTTCAAGGGGAAGATGATAGCTTCACAGTCAGAAGAGAGAACTTTCATCTCTACTTCAGCCAGCAACCCTCTCCTGGGGAATTCATTGAAGACATCCATCAGAGTGCCAGCTTTCAGCCTGCCCTATGGAATTTGGATTCATGCACCCCACAGTTGTATGAGACATTTTTATAAAATCCAATACTATTTACAGATATCTCCTGTTGATTCCTAGAAAACCCTGACTAATACAACCACCATTCATATTTTCCCACTTTCCTATGTTGCATTGCCCTTACCCTTTCCCAGGTAGGAGGCACAGGGTGGTTCATGAGAGGCAGAAAAGCCATTAAGGAAAAATAAGATATAAATCCACAGTAAAAAAATAGGATAAATTTTGAATATAGTGCCACAGAGAAAACATAACTATAGTGATACAATTTATGCACATTAAACCAAAAATGTTTTAGATAAAAATTGAAAAAGAAGGTTCCATCAAATGCTGTATAAATTGTGTGAACTCTTAAGAATCACATGAGGAAAAATTTAGAAAGATGTGCAAGCAAGCTATGGAAGCAAGTAAGCTACACATGCAAGAAAGTTCATAACCTTTTTAATCCCCTCACTTGATTTGACATTACTAGTCTTTCCAGTTTTTGCCATTGGACTCTTCTAATCTATCAACAAAAATTTTTGCTCAGTAGAGACTCTGTTTCAAGGTCATATTCTCTACAATAATAGTCTTTGCTAATCCTATTACAGAAGACCTTGGTGTTTTCTTCCATAAATTGCACTCCACAAGAACCTCTGTTCATTGTTAATGTCATCTAAGAGTAACCCTGCTGATTGGAGTAGAGATACATGGAGATATTTATGTCACATACTCATCAGTTAGTGGAGCAGCTAAAGGTAAATTTGGAGCAAGGTATTATATCACAGGGGTCCACTTTACTGTGAACTCTGGCTCTGATTAGAAAATAAGTCAGCACCAGTTGGGAAAGAACGATAGCACCAAGATCTAGTACAGTGCATGAAGAAAATCAGGATACAATGTACCCACTCACAAACTACAAAGAAAACTCATATTAAAGAAGACATAAAATCCCAAGAATCAGAACTTTACTTATTTACAAAATTATATCAATAGTTTTCCTATTAAATGTATAACATTCATTAACATTCTTATTTCTGCATTAGCAGAAAAATATGATATTGATCTAAAAATTTAAGTGACCAATTCTCTCTGCTCTATCTCTGCCTTTTAATATGTCCAACAATCCATTCCATTTTATCTACAAATTATACAAAAGCAGGCTTCTTCTTCCAAACACACAGGAAACTGAGTTATGATAAACTCCCTTTGCCTCAAACTAATGTCAATATTGGATAAAATATAAGATGATTTTGAAAAACATAGCTAATGTTCTTCAAAGTAAACAAGGATGAGCAGTATCTAGATTCCAGAAATGAAAAGGCAGTTAGAAGTTCTCATTTATGACCTCCATGTCCTCAAATCCTGCTCTTTAAGAACATTAGCTTTCATCGATATCAACAATAAGAAGTAGTTCTCTTTTTACTCAACTTCACACTAGTGATCATGAACACCCTTGGAAGCTAGTGACTATTGATATACCAGATAGAATTTAATGTCTGCACAACATTCTGTAATATTTAAGGACCATCATTACCTAATCATTCCCTTGTAGTGGCTCAATAAATTGACTTGATTTATCCTGATATTTTAAAAATGCAGCAATGAACAAATGAGTATACACATTCAACAGCTATATGGATAGAGTGTTTCTGTAAGATAGACACTGAGGACTTTATTCCCTTGGTCAAGTGGTTTAAAATTGGGTGTAGTTTTCACCAATTAACCACCAACAATGGTTTAAAAATGTTACACTTGTATATTAATTGTATATAACTGTGAACTTTACCCAAGCTATCACCAAGCTAACCTTGTGATTGTTGTGAATTTTTCATTTGTTTGAAATATTCAGGATCTGCAGGAAGGTTACTTTGAGGGCACATTTATTACTATACTCTCTTGTATGTAAGCCTGCCTTTGTAAATTGCTTTATATTCCTTTCTTATATGTCCACTTTTAAAAAAATTTTGAGCTCTTTCTATAGTGAAAATGTTAGTACTTGATTATAGATTTCCAGTTTTCTTTATCCTTTTGTGTCTTTGAATTTTCTTTATGATCCTTTGGTTGACAAACATTTTAAAAATCATATATTACAATGTGTTGCTTATCTCCTTATGGTCTTCTGGTTTCAAATTACTTAGGAAGAGGTTTGTCATCTGAAGATTCACAAACTCTTTTCATATATGTGTGTATATATATACACATGCATATATATATTTAATATATCTGTCTTATGTCCTATGTTTAGGTACACAGGGTGTAAAGGTTTAGGCATTGTTCTTAGATATCCATAACTTAGTCAATTATGATCATTCAATGGTTTAGCTACTTTCCTTATCTTCATTTAAGAGCTGGATAATTTGAGGCATAAGAAGAAGAGTAACACACTCTAGACCATAAATCTGTATGTACCAAACCTGGTATGGAAATCCATGTGGTCTACTTCCAGAGTCAGCCCTCTTATTCCCATATCTAACAAGTATATTTTGTATATTGTGAGATATTATCTAATTTTTGTAGATGAATAGCCTATTTTCCCAACACTATTTATTGAGACAGTCAACAATTCTCCATTAATTTCAAAACAAACTATCAGCTATACATGAGCATACACCAGGGCCCTTTGGACTCTTGCTTATTTTTGTGTCAATATCAACTTAAAAATATTTCAGTCTCTCTCAATAATAAGTTATAGTATTTGTCTTCAAAAATGGTTTTGCAAAGGTATTTTAATATGTAATCTTAATCATTAATGGATCCATAATCCATAGATAAGTTTCTTAAAGTCAATTTTTCCCAAGACTCCTCCATCTATATTCTGTGCCCCTCCATTGTCCCAACCCTGCACTGCAGAACCCACAAGACATTCTCCCTTCACCTCTCTTTCTAATCCCCAGAGGGCTCTCCTGAAATTGTTGGAGTATATGCAGACCTTTGTCTTTTTTCTATCCCACCCACTGATTTTCTGGATCCATTCTTCTACACATCTACAAGCAGTTTTCTTCCTTTTCATCATAAAGTCACTATCATTTCCTGAGATTAATCCATTTTTTTACATCACTTTTCACAGATCATCCTGAACAGCCTGGCAAAAGACCCATGAACCAAAGAAGGAGATGCTTTTATTTTTTTACTCATTACTATTAAGATTTCGAAGCATATGGATTATTACATTGTCTGTATAATATATTTATATTATTTTGAAATAGAATAGTCAAAATCTTGGATCTGATGGGGTACGTAGAAGGATGGCCAAAATAATGGTCAAAAACAAAGAATGAACATATGGAAAAGAAGTTATATTTAAATAAGTACAAAAATTAAGATAGGCAAGCTCTTGTAGAGACTTCTTTACCATCACCATGGAAACCACAGGCCCGTGCATGGGACAGGACTTCAGAGGGGCAAGGTCCAACGTGATGGCAGAGGGGCCACAAACATCCCCAGAGGTTAAGCAGCCTTAAGCACAACAACCTGAGGAGACTGTTCTGATCTGCTCCCCTCCTGAATCTCAGGCACAAACTCAGGTCTCCAGCTTCCCATTCACCTCCACCTTCACTACCCTTGTGCAGCTACAGAAAAAGCAGAGAAACACCAATATGAGTCCTGTTGGGTCAGGAAGGAAACACCAAAATTAACATGCTCATGGCAGTGGCAACAAGAACCACATCACTAGGAGGAGCAACACTGCAAACTCAATGTCTCCAAGAAATAGTATGGAAATCTCAGAAGGCAACAGGAACTTGGGATGACAAGCAGAATAGGAGTTTGAGAGAGAGCACTGTAGAACAGAATCTATGTGCAGAACATCAGAGTAAAGAGAGAAAACTTCAGAAGAGACGGATACCATTTTTGAACTAATTCTCTAATAATATTGAAAAAGGGAGACCTCTTCCAATGCCATATGAGCATGAAATGGTCAGATTAAGAGTAGCTGATGAGAAATCTGGAATATGATATGTGATACGGCACTTGGTAAAATGTACACAAATGTAGGAAAAACCTTTAAACAAAAATCAGGACCCTAATGAGCACCATCATCAGAGTTTCTGGATCTGACAGAAGAGGAAAGAAAGGCATTATCAGCACTCACCACTTCATTTAGTGCATATTCTCCACGTAAGCAGATGGATGCATATGGGTGTCCTCTTTAATGGTTTAGTCATAGGGGGAGGAAGTGTTATAAAAATTGTCTCCTCCTGTGGTACTATCACCCTAACCATGCACACACATAGGAATGTGTCCTTCACAAGGTCATATCCTTGTGCTGTATGATTCCACCTGATTTGTGTAAGGAAGGCCTCCACCTGTCCAGGCAGCTGATGGTGGAGAGGACACTGAAAGAAGGAGGCTTTCTGGTGGCCCCTAAAGTAACCCAAAATTCTGGGGAATGGTTCACTTTTGAATTGGTCATGCTCAAAACACAGGCTTCTTCCCCCATTTTCTTGGGATCCCAACAGATCCAGTTATTCTGAACCTTCACATCACTTTGAATTAGAACATTAGGCTCCCCATATCCCTTTTAAACATGGGTATTATTCTCCAAGCTTGTGTGGGGAGAAGGAACTTTTTCTATTTCATCTTAAGCCTGGGCTTAGTCTATGAGCAGGCCTGAAGACGAAACAAATAAATTTATGACTCATGGTGTGAAGACTGACACAAGCCTTTCTGTCTAAGCCTCCTTTCTTCCATGTGACAATAGAATATATTTACCTCCACTGTTCGGGGTTCATTATAGGCCTGACAGTATGTAAGGCAGGAACTGCACAGTGAATCAGATTGCTGAACATGGCAATGCTATGCGTTGCATTTTCTGATTCCAAAAATATCGAAGACCCATTAAGCCATAACTCACCTAGCAGCAGCACCTGGCAACAACCAATCTACACTAGTATAATACAGGTTCCTGCTACCAAGCAAAAGGATGGACCCCAGAAACTTCAAATCACTGAGCCAGATGTGACCTTAACATGAAGCATTCTAAAACTTCCTTTCTACAGATGGAGAATAAAACAGTAATCCAACATTAAAACCCCAGTTACAAGAATAGATACAAAACACAGACTTAAGTTGAATGCCAGTCACCTAGTATAAAATCCAGTAACTCCAATGAATTTAAATTTTCAGCCACTTTCAGAAAAGAGACCCTTTATTTGATAATTTCATTGTTTGCACTCCTCTCAGGGTAATTACACCAGCTGCCGACATTCCCTCTGAGGCTCTGGGCAGCTGTAATCAAATACTGGTTTAGTTGAGGGTCTAGAAAAATCAGGCATAGAAATTTTTACGGCACTGGCTGCTGTCTGGCGGCTAATTCTACAGCAGTCCACTTCCAATGGTTTTTGTTTTGTTTTGTTTTTCCTGATCCCTGCCTGCTTTTTATTGGGATTGCAAGTAGGTAAATGGACCCCCAGTGTCTTCCCTACAATTACGTTGCTCTTCGTTCAAACATCAGGGCTGACGCGCGTCAAACACGCCTTCCTTCCACAGCGTCCTGGAGAGAACTGCCATCGTACTAAATTTCAAATATTTATCTTTTTCCAGTACTGGCATAAAGGCTGCTTCCACTGCGAGGTCTGCAAGATGGCTCTGCACATGAGCAACTACAAAGGCTGTGAAAAGCAGCCCCACCGTAATGCCAGGTGGGCCCGGGGCGCAGCGCAGGGGCGGCCGCACCTGGTCCCGGATCTGGCTCCCGGTCGTGCGCGCGGCCGGTCACCGGTTCCTGCCGCCGGGGCCGGGGCCGGGGCCGAGCCCTCTGTTGAAGGTCACAGGGCGCAGGGTCCTCTGGGTGTCCTTCACCCAGGAGGTTGGTTTGGGAGGTTCGCCCTGCTGTGGAATCAGGGGCGCCTGCTCAGACCCCGAGAAGGGGCGGGTGGGCTCTGAAGCGCGGGGCGGATCCACCGGGTTCCATTTCGATGCTCCGAGGGCGCCACTCTGCGGTTTCGTCTCCGCGCCCGGTCACAGGGAAAGGAGCCTCGCGCCGGTGGAGAACCGGGAAGCGGCCGTGAGGAGCTCGCTGTGGACGCCGAGGAGGGGCGCTGGCTTCGGCAGGCTCCGGGCGGGCCTGCTTGGCGCCTAGTCTGAGACGCTGCTGCTGGCTCGGAGCTCAGTTCAGGCCGGGTCTGCCCACAGCTCACACAGCGACCCCTTTAGTCTTCACCAGGACTGTACAGTTAGTGGGTGCTGGTATCATCCCCGTTGGCAGCCTGAAGGAAGGGGCACTGCGGTGCGGGAAAGCCCCCCAAGGGGCTCAGGGGCTCCTGACGTGGCAGGTGGTTAAACTGACCAGTTTCCCCCGGTGGCCTCCTGGGCGGCCCGGGACTCTCCCCACATGGGGTCTCTCGGCTGCACTGGGGCCGTCCACCTGCTCCCCTGCCGGGCCGCAGACGGGCTCTGAGGCCCCCTGCACTTGCCCTGGAGTACTGTGGGAGGTTGTGGTCCCTGCAGAATTTTTTTTTATTATTTTGAAATAAATTCAAACTTACAGGAAGAGTTGTAAAAACAATACAAACCCCAAACAAAGAACTCCAGCATACCCCAACCCCCCTCCCCCGATAACCCGATCCACCAACTAAGATCCTGTTACACCACCATTTCTTTCTTTCCCTCCCTCCCTACCTATCATCCATCATCTATTGCTCTGTCTTCTGAACATACGAGCTGCACACATCCTTGAAAAAACAATATAATTCACATATACATTTCCCATGACCAAGAACATTCTTTTATGCTATCCCATTAAGCGCAGCTAAGAACTTCAAGAAATTCAACATTGATACAAAGCTTACATTCTATATTTCCTTTTTTTTTCTTATGTCCCATCTGAGTCCCTTTGAGCCTCCTCTCTCCTCAATCCTCAGATCCCATCCAGGATCATCCTTGGCATTTAATTGTCATCCATTTAGGCTTTTTTTCTTTTCTTTTTTTTTTTCATTTGTGGAAACATATATACAGCCTAAATCTTCCCATTCCAACCCTCCCTAGCATTCAATTGGTGGGATTAATCACTTTTAGAATGTTGCAATGCTATCACCTTCCCACCATCTAATACTAGAAACTTCCCTTCACCCCAAACAGAAACCCTACACTCATTTCTTAAACTCCTCATTGCCCCTTCCCCCACTTCTCATAACCACCACTCTACTTTTCATGTCTATGGTCATAGTCTCTGATACTTTCTTTGTGTTTACCGTGGGGCTTAAATTGAACCTGTTAAATCTATAACAATCTTGTTTTTCTTTGATAACAACTTAACTTCAATAGGACATAAACTATGTTCCTATAGTCCTCCATTCCCCCTCCTTTATGTAGTTCTTTTCAATGCAAAATATTTTACGTTGAGTCCAAACCAGTGATTTATCATTACAGTTTATGTATTTAGGATCCTGTAGGAAGTAAATAGTGGAGTTACAAATCAAAAATACAGTAGTATTGGTATTTATATTTACCATGTGATCTTTACTGGAAATCTTTATTTCTTCATGTAGTTTCAGTTGATTGTTTAGTGTCCCTTCCTTTCAGCCTACTCAACTCCCTTTAGCTTTTCTTATAGGACTGATCTACTGGTGATGAAGTCCCTCAGTTTTGATTATCTGGGAATGTTTTCATCTCCCCTCAGTTTTACCCTCCAGGTGTTTGTGAATTCTCAAGTCTCTGGTGGTTATTGACTTCTATTTATATTCCATTGTGGTCAGAGAATGTGCTTTGAACAAATTCAATTTTTTTTTTAATTTATTGAGGCTTGTTTTATGTCCCAGCATATGGTCCATTCTGGAGAAAGATCCATGGTCACTAGAGAAGAATGTGCATCCTGGTGACCTGAGATGTAATGTTCTATATATGGCCGTTAAATTTCTGTATATCTATCTCTCCTTTCTTGTTTCTCTGTCAGTAGGGCTCCCTGTAGTATCTGAAGTAGGGTAAGTCTTTTATTAGCAAATCTCTCAACATTGTTTGTGACAAATTTAAGGTCTCCCTCAAATTTGAAGGAGAGTTTTGCTGGATAAAGTATTCTTGGTTGGAAATTTTTCTTTCTTGGAATTTTCAGTATGTCATGCCACTGCCTTCTCACCTCCACAGTGGCTGCTGAGTAGCTACTACTTAGTCTTATGTTGTTTCCTTTGTATATGGTGAATTTCTTTTCTCTTGCTTTCAGAACTTGCTCCTTCTCTTCAGTATTTGACAGTCTGATCAAAATATGTCTTGGAGTGGGTTTACCTGGATTTATTCTATTTGGAGTTCACTGGACATTTATGCTTTGTGTATTTATATTGTGTAGAAGGTTGGGAAGTTTTCCCCAACAATTTCTTTGAATACTCTTTCTAGACCTTTACCCTTCTCTTCCCTTCTGCAACACCAGTGAGTCTTAAATTTGGACATTTTATTTTATCTTTCATATCCCTGAGATCCATTTTGATTTTTTTTTATTTTTTCCCCATTCTTTCTTTTGTTCTTTCATTTTCCATTCTGTGGTCCTTGAGGACACTGAGTCGTTGTTCATCTTCCTCTAATCTTGTATTATGCGTATCCAGAGTCTTTTTAATTGAGCAGCAGTTTTTTTATTTCCATAAGACCTTCCTTTTTTTTTATTTACTCTTGCAATTTCTTCTTTGTGCTCTTCTAAGTTCTTTTTTATGTACTTTATATCCTGTGCCATGCTTTTTCATATCCTTTATATCCTGTGCCATGCTCTCAATTGTTTGTCTTAGTTCTTTGATTAATTGCACTAAGTACTATGTCTCTTCTGAACTTTGAGTTGGGTGTTTAGGTTTGGGTTCTCCATATATCCGGCTATATCATATGCTTTAAGATTTCTGTTGTTTTTGGCCTCTGGCATTTGCTTTATTGATAGGGTTCTTTCAGGTTATAAAAAATACCAATCTCTTGGTGGCATACACTTTCTCTAACTAACCAGCAGATGGCATCTGTGAGTCACCTATTCCCCTCAAGTCAGTTCTCCCCAATTTTGTCTTTGTGGTGTGGGGATCTGATTCTTGTGGGCTTCAACTGGTGCGCTAAGTTTGGGTGTGTTGTTGGGGCTGTCTGCCCTGAATGTGGGGTGTGTGTCTGGGTGGTTAGGGGGGGCAGGGCAGCTTTAATAATCAAACCTCCCAGGTGTTCCTGGAGATTTAAGGCTGTTTCAGTCTTGCCTTCATTTCAGTCTTGCCATAGATTGTCTCTGCCACTGACCCACAAGACCTTGGTATTGGCATTGGGTCCCTGGGATTTCCAAGCAGGTCCCCTTCTCAGCCATGCTCTTCCAGGACCTGTGCTGAGGGAAGGTGGTGCCACATCACAAGTGTGCCCCAGCCCTCCAGGGAATCCCTGGGCCACCCAGCCTGATGGAAAGATGGTTGAACAGGGTGTGTTAATCTCTCCCTTTTCACACAGCTCCGCCTTCCCAGCTCCAGGACAATTAGCTGTGGGTGAAAGGCCACTGTCTATGGCTGATTGTGGCATGTGCATGTTGCTGCAGGAAAAACACTCCCATCACACTGGGTTCTTGGCACAGCTCTGGGCTGTGGGTCTGGCCTGGGCAGGAGCGTCCCCAGCCCGCCGGGGAGATGGCTGCAAGGGGCACAGTTTCTTCTCATTTTGGCTCTCCTCTGCCCTCCTGGCCCTGAGACAATCAGCAGAAGATGTGGGAAGGGCTACCCTCCATGCCAGATACCGAAGCATTGGTACAGCCTCCTGCCATGCTGCACAGTTCTCCCCATCATATCCGCAGCCACTCCCGGGTTTTTTTTTTTTAAAAAAGAACTAGTCCATCTCCAAACACAACCCACGGTTTCCACATCACAGTGCAGCACCGGACTTTCAGTGTGGCTCACTCACTCATTCAGAATGCGACTCCCAGTTTCACTAAATGCATGGTCCCTGCGGATTTAGCAGACCTGTCCGGCTGGTGCATCGCTAGATGGAGTTCTGGGTCACTTGTGGTTTTCATCTAGTTTTTCACGGAGGTGTTTTTTGCCCTGTCTCACCTAGCCGCCATCTTAGGTTCCTTCCTATGGTTTTATGTAAGACATGGGTTTCATTTGATGTAGAGTCTTGTCTGCTCCACCATTGGCAATTTCTCCTTCATTAGTGCACACTTGGCACAAATGCACATATACTTTTTTGATGCTGAACATTTTTATCTCTTTTACTCAATGTTGTGATCACATTGCCCTATCGCCCATGTCAGTGCTTGGTAGGTGATCAATAAATACTGTTGAATGGTTGATTAGTCAGGCACCCATTCTGCACATTCTTGAAGTCATTCAATTAACACATTTATTAACGACTGATGAGAGGCATGAGTGTGGAATGAGAAATAGAATATCAGAAGTAGAGGAAGGGCAGGTATTCCAAGGGAGGGAAAGTGCAAGCCCAGTGCCCTTCCTCACTCATCTGGCTTTCCTTGCTGATGTCTGCATCGTCTTCCCTCATCATTCTATGTGAGAGCTTACAAATCCTGCATTTACCTCTCTCTGGAAACTCAGTGGCTCATCCTGGCCATGCCTCTGTGGGTGGATCCTCCTCTCTCTGCACAAGTCCAGACTTGGAGTTTCTGCCCACCCAGCCAACCTCACAAATGAGGACTGACTGTGTATTTGTGAATGATTCAGTGAC